>NC_056432.1:56608032-56918865 GCF_018296145.1 Oncorhynchus tshawytscha
CACAAAAAAAATACAGTTTTATATCTTTATGTTTGAAGCCTGAAATGTGGCAAAAGGTTGCAAAGTTCAAGGGGGCCGAATACTTTCGCAAGGCACTGTATGTGTTCTTTACACACCCAGTGCAGTTAGTTGGTGTAACGAGCACACGGCGTGTAGATCAGGCCACTCCTGCCAGCCACTGAGCCAGCCAGTCGCACCACTGTCGCTAATCACGCAAAAAAAAAAAAAAAAAAAAAAATGCCGTGTCTGCGTTGGTAATTCCAAATTGCATTTGACTACCTCAGCCTAGATTTATGATACACATATAAATATAGTATTTCTGGACAGGTGGATTAATGGGTCTCCTCAAAGGGCTTCTTTATAGGTCAGTGCCTGCAACGTTGTCTCAGCAACGCTACTGTAATCCCCCAAAAAAAAAATCACCTCATCTGCGCCTCAATTCATTACAGCACAGACGGAGAGGAACACAGAAGGGGTAAGAGCACAGTGCTGTGAAAATGATGCCTCTAGTGAGTAATGGAGAGACTTAGACATGGGCCTCCATCACATGCTGTATCTGATCTACTTCCACTGTGAACACGCACGCACAAGTCACTGTACGCGTTAATGTGTGTAAATCTGTGTCATCGTGTGAATTTATGGATTTCTGTAAGTGGGTGGGTATGTAGTAGTATGAAATTGCATTAGTAGCTCCTGTATTCGTTCAACATACAGCGTGAGTGGGATTTTGAAATTGGGATGTTCTGAATTTGTAGAATTGGGGACAAGGCAGCCTTGGACAGGGGCATGACACAGACTTATCTTAAACCTAATTAGATCATGATAATAGCTTTAGGGCCTCGGTGATGAATGGCTGGCCTGTGGATTGGAACCCTTTCTTCCATTTTAGGTGGTTCAGCCGTAGATTTGCAAAGCAGACAGAGCCTAAATGTTAGTACGGTAAGATTTGTGTCAGTTTACAAGTAAAGGTTTTGTATGGGTCTAGCAATGATCTCATCATTTACCCGTTGTTTTTGTGTTGGCACGTCTGTTGGTATTTCATCTGCCCTCTGCAAAGTGCACACCACCCGTACCAGTATCGTCTCCCGTGACATCAGAGATTCCATGAACACCCTGAAACCCTGGAGGGTAAACCCGATTCACTGTGTGTTAGTGATGGGTCATTCTGACGTTTCATTCTCCTTTAAAGCCATGGCTTCTCTTCTGAGCCTCCGTCCTGTAGCGCTAGTCAGCCAGCCCAACGTTTTCCCAACCCTCCCTCGCCTTGCTTTCCCAACCGCCATCCACTTCAACGTTCCGCCGTTCCACGTTCCACATTTCATTCTTCTAAAAAAACATGACATTCCTCTTGGGAGGAAACTTTTCCCCTCAGTGTCAGGTGGGTCATGACGAGTTAATGTTGCTAGGCGACATCTATCTTTTTCCAACACCTTGAGGGCATCTTTTAAATGGAGGAATTTGGTCATTATGTGACATTAACCTCATTAGAAAACAGTCTTTAACTGCTCGGAGATTAAATTGATTTACAGCTGCCATTTCCACTACTGCTCTCGATCAATTGTTAAACTATCCCTTTTATGGGCCCAGACTCCACTGTGTGCCTTTTCTCTCCCTCCCGCTCCTTGTATTAATGCCAGGTATGTATTCCAATAAAGGAGGTGGGAAACCTTTTTTATGCCACTGTGGTGTAATGTGAAAAATCCCCTACATAAGTGAGCCTCTCCCAGGCGCTCACAATAGAGGAATATGATCTGGCTGAGACGGGCGTGTTGGCGCGGTGAATCCATCCGCTCCGTTTGTGTGGCTAAATGTCATCGCTGCGCCTCTCTGCTCCTGACAGCTCAGGTTTATGTGGCCGTTTAAGCCCAACCCGCACGCTGTAGTTCTTTGACAAATCAATAACCCTACCATTTCTGTGCACCATCCGGACCCTCCATCTGGGAGAATTGACCCGCGTGGATTGAGTGATCCCGCCATCCTTTCACCGCACTTTTGACACATAAATAAAATGGGTCATTTTTTTTCTGTCTCAATTGGCCACAGTGTTGATCGTGAGGAATATGGCGCAGGTCACATGGTAGCATCGAGGGGGAGACTGCAGCTAGGAGTCGGGTGGCTGCTATCGCTCACTGGCGCCCCACAAAATCCCCGGAACTTTCCAGCAACGCATTTATTAGAGTGAATGAGTCCGTTCTAAAGAATGGCATTATAAAATAATGTGATCGCTAAATTATTTAAGGATTTTTTTTGCCATAATGCTTCACTTTATAACCACAGAACTATGTACACCCTCTCTCACACACACACACACACACACACACACACACACACACACACACACACACACTGAATTATAGCACATCCATTTAATGTCCTCGTCCAAATTTAGAAAAGGAAAAGATGAGGGAAGGTGGGTGGGTGGTGCAGAGAAGGTGGGGGTGGTGCAGAGAAGTCGAGGGGTGGTGCAGAGAAGGTGGGGGTGGTGCAGAGAAGGTGGGGGTGGTGCAGAGAAGGTGGGGTGGTGCAGAGAAGTCGAGGGGTGGTGCAGAGAAGGTGGGGGTGGTGCAGAGAAGGTGGGGGGTGGTGCAGAGAAGGTGGGGGTGGTGCAGAGAAGGTGGGGGTGGTGCAGAGAAGGTGGGGGTGGTGCAGAGAGAAGTCGAGGGGTGGTGCAGAGAAGGTGGGGGTGGTGCAGAGAAGTTGAGGGGTGGTGCAGAGAAGGTGGGGGTGGTACAGAGAAGGTGGGGGTGGTGCAGAGAAGGTGGGGGTGGTGCAGAGAAGGTGGGGGGTGCAGAGAAGTCGAGGGTGGTGCAGAGAAGGTGGGGGTGGTGCAGAGAAGGTGGGGGTGGTGCAGAGAAGGTGGGGGTGGTGCAGAGAAGTCGAGGGGTGGTGCAGAGAAGGTGGGGGTGGTGCAGAGAAGTGGGGGTGGTGCAGAGAAGGTGGGGGTGGTGCAGAGAAGTCGAGGGGTGGTGCAGAGAAGGTGGGGGTGGTGCAGAGAAGTTGAGGGTGGTGCAGAGAAGGTGGGGGTGGTACAGAGAAGGTGGGGGTGGTGCAGAGAAGGTGGGGGTGGTGCAGAGAAGGTGGGGGGTGCAGAGGTGGGGGTGGTGCAGAGAAGGTGGGGTGGTGCAGAGAAGTTGAGGGGTGGTGCAGAGAAGGTGGGGGTGGTGCAGAGAAGTCGGGGGTGGTGCAGAGAAGTGGGGGGTGCAGAGACGGTGGGGGTGTGGTGCAGAGAAGGTGGGGGGTGGTGTAGAGAAGGTGGGGGTGGTGCAGAGAAGGTGGGGGGTGTAGAGAAGGGAGGGTGGTGCAGAGAAGGTGGGGGTGGTGCAGAGAAGGTGGGGGTGGTGCAGAGAAGGTGGGGGTGGTGCAGAGAAGGTGGGGGTGGTGCAGAGAAGGTGGGGGTGGTGCAGAGAAGGTGGGGGTGGTGCAGAGAAGTCGAGGGGTGGTGCAGAGAAGGTGGGGGTGGTGCAGAGAAGGTGGGGGTGGTGCAGAGAAGGTGGGGTGGTGCAGAGAAGTCAAGGGGTGGTGCAGAGAAGGTGGGGGTGGTGCAGAGAAGGTGGGGGTGGTGCAGAGAAGTCGAGGGGTGGTGCAGAGAAGGTGGGGGTGGTGCAGAGAAGTGGGGGTGGTGCAGAGAAGGTGGGGTGGTGCAGAGAAGTCGAGGGGTGGTGCAGAGAAGGTGGGGGTGGTGCAGAGAAGTTGAGGGGTGGTGCAGAGAAGGTGGGGGTGGTACAGAGAAGGTGGGGGTGGTGCAGAGAAGGTGGGGGTGGTGCAGAGAAGGTGGGGGGGTGCAGAGAAGTCGAGGGGTGGTGCAGAGAAGGTGGGGGTGGTGCAGAGAAGTTGAGGGGTGGTGCAGAGAAGGTGGGGGTGGTGCAGAGAAGTCGGGGGTGGTGCAGAGAAGTGGGGGAGGTGCAGAGACGGTGGGGGTGTGGTGCAGAGAAGGTGGGGGTGGTGTAGAGAAGGTGGGGGGTGGTGCAGAGAAGGTGGGGGGTGTAGAGGGGAGGGTGGTGCAGAGAAGGTGGGGGTGGTGCAGAGAAGGTGGGGGTGGTGCAGAGAAGGTGGGGGTGGTGCAGAGAAGGTGGGGGTGGTGCAGAGAAGGTGGGGGTGGTGCAGAGAAGTCGAGGGGTGGTGCAGAGAAGGTGGGGGTGGTGCAGAGAAGGTGGGGGTGGTGCAGAGAAGGTGGGGTGGTGCAGAGAAGTGAGGGTGGTGCAGAGAAGGTGGGGGGTGGTGCAGAGAAGGTGGGGGTGGTGCAGAGAAGTGGGGGTGGTGCAGAGAAGGTGGGGGTGGTGCAGAGAAGGTGGGGGTGGTGCAGAGAAGGTGGGGTGGTGCAGAGAAGTGAGGGGTGGTGCAGAGAAGGTGGGGGGTGGTGCAGAGAAGGTGGGGGGTGGTGCAGAGAAGGTGGGGGTGGTGCAGAGAAGTCGGGGGTGGTGCAGAGAAGGTGGGGGTGGTGCAGAGAAGGAGGGGTGGTGCAGAGAAGGTGGGGGTGGTACAGAGAAGGTGGGGGTGGTGCAGAGAAGGTGGGGGTGGTGCAGAGAAGGTGGGGGTGCAGAGAAGTCGAGGGGTGGTGCAGAGAAGGTGGGGGTGGTGCAGAGAAGGAGAAGGTGGGGGTGGTGCAGAGAAGTGGGGGTGGTGCAGAAGGTGGGGGTGGGGGTGTGGTGCAGAGAAGGTGGGGGTGGTGCAGAGAAGGTGGGGGTGGTGCAGAGAAGGTGGGGGGTGCAGAGAAGGTGGGTGGTGCAGCAGAGAAGGTGGGTGGGTGGTGCAGAGAAGGTGTGGGGGGTGGTGCAGAGAAGGTGTTGGGGGCGGTGCAGAGAAGTAGGGGGTGGTGCAGAGAAGGTGGGGGCGGTACTGTGAAGGTGTTGGGGGCGGTACTGTGAAGGTGTTGGGGGGGCGGTGCTAACTCCATCACGCGACTACATTTAGGTGTCAGGCTCCTCTAGCCATCCTGACTTTAATATAAATAGATATAAATCAACATGCTGGGCACTGTGTTTTACCCGCTATCAACATATGAGCGCTACATATTCACCCACACCTCCTCAACATACGTAGGGGGTGGCGGTGAAGGCATTTTCTGCGGCCGGGTTAGAAATAGCTGCTAGGTGAACTAACCTTGGTGTGGCATGTCAGGGGCCCCACCTCCAGAGTGTCCACTGCTGCCCTGCCACTCTCCCCCTGTGACCTGCCTCCTGGCTGGGTTGCTGCAGTCCTGCCACCACCACCACCACCCAGGCTCAGCTCAGGGCTGCTGCCACACACAGCCCCTCTAGTCAGATCCTCTGGTGCCTAATTAGGGAGGAGGGATGGCGGAATGGAGGGATGGAGGGAAGGAGAGCCAGCTTGGACTTTAAGAGACTAACCCACCTCTGCCATAACGGAGCACTTATGGGATTAAAGGGGCATTAGCGTTGATATGCCCATGTAGGCCGTCTGTATATTTATATAGGGCCAGATGATGCAAACTGAGAGGCAGCCACGACAACTGTTGTCTGTGCACTCATCATTATTATAATCACCTTCATCATCATCATGTTCATCATCATCACCCCACACAGATTGCATCATGGGAATAACTGTGTGGTGCCACCAGACGTGTGGGGCTTATTCCATGTGAGCGACACTCTTTCTCCGCTCTCTCTCTCTCTCTCTCTCTCTACACCTCTCTGTCTACCCCCTCTCTGTCTACCCCCTCTTCTTCCCTCACACTCGCTCTCTCTTTCTCTCTCTCTCCCTCTCTTAACCCCCTCTCCTCCTCCCCCTCTCTCTAAATGCCTGACTCACTCCAGAGTCTCAGACAGACTGTGACGCTCTGCTTAGCTCTGGTCTGGTCTACTCTGGGTCCTGGAAGGAAATTGCTGAGCCTCCACCCCCCCCTTCTCTCACCCCCTCCTGGAGGATTTCCCTATTAAGAGGGAGAGCCGCTGTGAAGGACCTAGAGGAGGAAAAGGTGAGTCTACTGTACGGTAATAACCCCAGCACACAATCGCTCCTCTTCTCTGTTATCTATCTGTCTGAATCTCTCCATTGACTGATCCATTTATGGGGACCTTTTTTTTTTTTTTAAAGGTACTTTTCAACTGTAACCTTCCAGTCTTGGTCCCCGTACGGTCCCGGAGAGAACATTTCAGTCATGCACATACATACAACATGCAGAAAATATTCATCACACAGAGTGCATATTAAAGTCGCTAAATAACATTGTGACAGTTTGTTATTTACAACCTACAAGCTTTTTTCTCCTGAAATGTAATCAGACATTAGTAAATATGCTGACTCAGAAAGGCTCGTTTTCGCCAACTGTTTATTGGTTACTCTCCGCTTATTTATGTGCGTCCTACTAAACAAAGACCTCCCAGCAAAACAAAGAACAACAGTGTTAAACGTTGCCGAGTGTTTGATCTTGACATGTCTAAAGTGACCACAGCTATCCCAACTACAGAGGGCTGGATGAGTGTTGTGGTCAGTGGCAAAATGCTGTGTGTGACATGTTGCGCTATACTAAAACTCAGTCCCATATCGTTTGGCTTTCAAACGGTTTCATTTCGTTTGTCTCTGCTTGGAGCCGGACACTTGAGACAAGAAAAAGGAATACAAAAAAAAAGCTCAAATACACATTATCCTTAAATGGAGTAGGATCAATTCTGGAACAAAGCATTTGAGAAGGGAAAAATACATATGTGGGGGGGGCTGTCTTTTGATGTAAAGTGTTGACATCTGTGCTTGGTTCTGGGAGTGCGGGGGTCGGAGTGTGGTTTGACTCCGGGGTCAGGTGCCCCCCCCTCTCCCCCACAGCTGCCCCTTGCTAAATGGAAACGAGATGTGATATTGTTCTGTTCTAGTCATCACGGGCATCTGATGTCAATTTCACACAGTGGTGGGACCCTCCACAAGCTGGTCCATAACACCAACCACACTAGTAATAAACAAAATCAAGATAAGAACACACACACACCCTTCCTCTCTGTGTCTCGCTATCTCTCGCTGTCTCTCTCTCTCTCTCTCTGTCCTCTATCTCTTCCTTTCCCTCTGTTACATTCTCCTGATCTATATATCTATCTCTCTCTCTCTCCTTCCCCCTCTATCTCTTCCTTTCCCTCTGTTACAGTCTCCCGATCTATCTCTCTCTCCCTCCCCCTCTATCTCTTCCTTTCCCTCTGTTACAGTCTCCCGATCTATCTCTCTCTCCCTCCCCCTCTATCCACACTGGGATAAGTCATGAGGAAATTGATGCCCATGTTTCGTGCGACCACCTGTTCATTCTGGATACAAGTCTAAGAACCCAGTAAGGGTTAACCCTCTTTGGGGAGCGAGTGGGGGAGGTTGTTGGCACCCCAGTCAGAAACGTGCCCCCACGAGTGGCAGGCTGGCTCAGAACGTCCGGCTTGTTGGGACGGGAGCCCACTCCTGGACCGCTCCACATCTCCCCCCAAATCCTCCAGTCACTCCAAAGGGAGTCAGCATGCTGCCCCTCCATTACCCCCCCCTTCGCCCCTATCCTATCCCAACTAGGCCATCATTGTCCCGGTCAATTTATATGAATCTATCTACGTTTGGAAGGACTCTTACTGTATGAAACCACAATGTTCTCGGAAGGCTGCATGATCACCAACACGGGTAGACTATTATTCGTGAAAAACAAAATAAATATAACATTTAATATGATATCACATTTCATTTATATTCGTTGAACCCATTGGCTGTAGGTGTGATGACTGAACGTGACGTCTGGAACCACCCGGCAAACAGTGTGCATCTGAAATGACAATCAATGGTGGCGCACTTGAAGCACACAAGTCCGAACACAAGCCACTAGCGAACAATGGAGGCGGGGAAGAGGCGCTGTGTTACCTGTAAGCGTGAGAAGACTCTACAGCATGTCCAAATCACCTCCCGCCACCACCATCTTGCCACTGCTCATCAAACTCACACAAAGTCATAAGACCGAAAAATAGGAAACCATTCTCACTAAAAATCTTCATAATCATCTCCTGAGAGAAAATAGCGATCTTCTCTTTCAACTGAAAAAGGACAAATATTTTAAGAGGCAATGAATTTTGGTGGAGCTGAATAGGATGTTGGTACATGTTTTACTAAAGGAAATATAATGGCATACTATTATTAGATCACATTAATCATGACTGTGCCAAAGGCACTGACAGCAGCACTGAAAAGGATTGAAAATGTTGGTAATGGATATAAATTACCCATTGTGTGATAAAAGGATTTCTTCACTAAGAAGGTAGGGATAAAACAGAAATCTTCTGAATGCATGTGTATAAAATATTGAATAATACAGGTTATCGGAGTGGGATTAACATTTTAAGGGAATCAGATAGTAATAGTGCAAGAACGAAAAGTGGATCAAATCCATCCGGTTAGAGAGGAGAGAGTGGCGAGGTAGGAGAGTTGTTTTGACAGAGGTCTGTCAGTTGGCACGGCGATAATGAGTCACATCTCTCTTATACGGTTATTTATTGCCGACTTGGCTAGCAAACAAAAGATCAATAATTTGGAGCAAATCTAATGTTGTCCCTGGCGCTAATGTGGTCATCCATCACATCTGCCATCTTTATGTGGGAGATGGACTGAATTTGTGTTTATTTGAGATCAAATGCAATTATAGCATATAGCTTTAATAACATCTGAGCCCCCCTGTGAATATGTGTGGGTTTTTGATCATGTGTATGCATATACAGTAGGCTTGTGAGATGTGTCACATATGTGTAAATTATAATATATTTACTGACATAAGACGTGTTCTAAACATTTTGTCCACATCAATCTTCATTTCGTTCCACAGTCCCACATTTTGAAATATGAAGTGTGTCAACAGTCCATCCCCCACAAGACGGCAAGCACACAAACATCCCTTCACACAAATACACACGCAGCACGGCCAGTCCCCCATTGAGACAACACAGAGCTAGTGAGGAGATCCCTCACTGACAACAAGCCCTGGGTGAGCCAGCCTAAGTCCACCTGGGCTCTGTCTGACTGTCAGCCTCTCAGAGTGAGGTATGAGTCTGGCGAATGACAGACAGAGGTCATCTGTCACAGAGGATCCCTCCTGCCTAGGTGTTGCCCCACGGCAGGCACACCTCCGGAGAGGGGCAGGACCCTCGCAGGTAGACTAATAAGCCCAGGCAGAAGACACAGGAAGAGGCCCCACAGAGCCCCATAGCACCTCCTCACACGACATCCCTCTCCCACCGTCACAGGCGCAGGACACTAACCTGACAACCTGCACTGCGCTTGATGTCTGGTGTACACCACGAGCCAAATAGAAGCCATTTAAACTGGTACAGTCCTTAAAGAAAATACATCAATTCAAATTGTAGATAGGTGTTGGTTTTGAAATGAATGGGAAATATGGAAATGTCAGTTGGGTCCAATTTCTCAGTCTCACCTCTAAGTGGTATAAAATAAATACAGTAAGCATGTTCCTCACCTAACGTGTTTTCTTTGGGTCTTCTAATTGACATCCGTAGATCACTGGAAAAGCAAACAACAGAGAGAGAGAGAGAGAGAGAGAGAGAGAGAGAGAGAGACAGAGAGACAGAGAGAGAGAGAGAGAGAGAGAGAGAGAGAGAGAGAGAGAGACAGAGAGAGACAGAGAGAGAGAGAGAGAGAGAGAGAGAGAGAGAGAGAGAGAGAGAGAGAGAGAGAGAGAGACAGAGAGAGACAGAGAGAGAGAGAGAGACAGAGAGAGACAGAGAGAGAGAGAGAGAGAGAGAGAGAGAGAGAGAGAGAGAGAGAGAGTGTTAATGACACACCAACAGACTCGTCTCCAAGAGCAGCATCATAAATTTCGCACAAACAGGAAATCATTAGCACCACAGATAAAAACAGATCAGGATCTCAGTTCAATACAATCAAATACATCCTGTCTATCGCATTACAAGAAAACACTGAGAGAGAATACAACTTGAGAAACATGGGTTGGCATCATCTTAGGGATTTAGAGGTTAGTTAGTAAATAGTAAAGACGGATTGAACAATAAACTAGGAAATGTATGACAATACGGTAATGGAGAAATAGGCTAGTCTACAGCCTAGACTACAGATATCGCACCCAAAAGTCCCTCATAGTGAGCTCCAGAGTTTTGCCAGGGGATTTCATGAAACTAAACAGTATGTCAAAGATCCCCACAACATAAGATGTCTCCCCTAAACACCACTGTCATGTTCCCTTCGCTTTCCTTTCTTCCCTTCTCAGACACGACTTTGGGTAGAGGAAAGAGGTTTTCCCTGAGCGTTTTTTAAGATGTCATTTTTAAACATACATATCAAAGCTCCAGAATGACGGATGTTTTACTCCTGCGACTCTGCTCTCGTACAATGTGGCTTTGAGTAGGGAAGGAACTCAAAGACGTTCTGAGATCTCTTCGCAATCCACATCCTTGGGCCGACTGGCAATACATCATTTGTATTGATGCAATATTAAATTTCAATATCGCATGTCAAAAGGTAGAAAATGATAGATCATAGCCTAACTAAATGAATTATTAAAGGGGTGTGCTGGCTGTGCTATCGGCTTCTCTTACAATCAACTGTGTCTGAAAAGTACAGTTTGATACTGGCAGCATTTCAACGTTATTTTTTCTCTCCTAGTTTTCTTTTCTCTCTCTTAAGTTTTGGATCAATCAAATTGTACTTGTCACATGCGCCAAATACAACAGGTGTAGACCTTACAGTTAAATGCTTACTTACAAGCCCTTAACCAACAATGCAGTCTTAAGAAAAATAAGTGCTATGTAAATAAATAGATAATAAAAAATAAAAATAAATGTT
Organism: Oncorhynchus tshawytscha; assembly: GCF_018296145.1. NCBI lineage: Eukaryota > Metazoa > Chordata > Actinopteri > Salmoniformes > Salmonidae > Oncorhynchus > Oncorhynchus tshawytscha. The sequence goes on from NC_056432.1 coordinate 56,618,812, forward strand.
TTAAATAAAAGTAACAAATAATTAAAGAGCAGCAGTAAAATAACAGTAGTAAGGCGATATACAGGGGGTACCTTCACAGAGTCAATGTGCGGGGGCACCGGTCAGCTGAGGCAATTGAGGTAATATGCACATGTAGGTAGAGTTAAAGTGACTACGCATAGATAACAAACAGAGAGCAACAGCAGCGTAAAAGCGGGGGGGTGAAAATAGTCTGGGTAGCCATTTGATTAGCTGTTCAAGAGTCTTATGGCTTGGGGGTTGAAGCTTTTGGACCTAGACTTGCCACTCCGGTACCGCTTGCCGTGCGACAGCAGAGAGAATAGTCTATGACTAGGGTGGCTGGAGTCTTTGACAAATTTTAGGGCCTTCCTCTGACACCGCCTGCTATAGAGGTCCTGGATGGCAGGAAGCTTTGCCCCAGTGATGTACTGGGCCGTACACACTACCATCCGTAGTGCCTTGCGGTCGGAGGCCGAACAGTTGCCATATCAGGCAGTGATGCAACCAGGTAGGATGCTCTCGAAAGCGCAGCTGTAGAACATTTTGAGGATCTGAGAACCCATGCCAAATCTTTTCAGTCTCCTGAGGGGGAATAAGCTTTTTCGTGCCCTCTTCACGACTGTCTTGGTGTGTTTGGACCATGTTAGTTTGTTGGTGATGTGGACACAGAGGAACCCGAAGCTCTCAACCTGCTCCACTACAGCCCTGTCAATGAGAATGGGGCCGTGCTCGTTCCTCCTTTTCCTGTAGTCCACAATCATCTCCTTTGTCTTGATCATGTTGAGGGAGAGGTTGTTGTCCTGGCACCACACTAGTAATGAACCTGGATTTGTGTCACCTAAAAATGTCAGAAAATCTAAAAACCAATTGAGCACTACTAACAATAATCAGACCTTTCCAGTTAGTGATTGTCTGTCCTGTTCAATGAAAACTGTTTCCGAAGCACTACATTTGCTGCCAAAGAATGAAGAGCAGGATTGATATAATGACATATTTTGAGTGGTATGAGTTGTGTTTTCTATGAAATACATTATGTCCCTGGAGCTTTATCTCTCTATTTCCCCTGGTAAAACCCTGAAACCCTTTTTTTTTTGTTTTTGATTTGCCCATATTACACATGGCCTCCATTCTAGGTCAGATCTGTATCAGAAGTTCATGCATTTACAACAGAAGCCATGTGGAACATTTCAGAGCTTGTGATTCTACCAGGGAGCCAGAAGAGGGTCTGAACCTCTTATGATCCTTGTACTTTAAAGAGTTAGAACAATGAAATAAAAGATAAAGAAGTGTTAACGATACATTTAAAGGAGTATTATTGTCAGGGAAAATACTAGTGGCACACTGACACCCGAAGATATAGTACATCACGGTTAGTATATTCAGTGGCGTGTATTCATGGAGGCCAAGGGAAGCCAGGCTTCCCCAAAAACTTTACCAAGAAAAATAAATCATATATACAGTATTTGTAATGTATCTTTCGTCTCTTTATGTTTCATCACTTTCCTAAAATTTGCAAAAGGCTGACTGTATCTCACCAGAGAACGCATCTGCGCGAGCGAAACAGTGCCACTCTGTCTCTTTATATGTCTATTTGATGCTTTCTGGTCAAAAAGAGCATGACATTGTTGCAGCCTGTAGCATTAAATGAAAGAGAAACCAGCAAGCATTTGGCCTCCCTTTATCATTTAAAAAAAAATAAAAGAATAGCCAATCAGCGATGAGCTACACTAAGTGAACTCAACTGTGAATAGTCCTGGCACACCAAAAATAAGTGTCAAGGGAAGCCAGTTTGGATTTGGATTCACACCAATCACATCAAAAGCAAAACATAATTGACAGAAAAAACTTGAATTGTTGCATCTCGTTATGACGTTGTCCCCCGGTGGCTTGCTGGCTAGCTAAAATGGTCCCTTTCCTATATTAAATGGACGGAGATAGGGATTTGGACTTGTGGTTTTACTTAATTCTCTGTACTGGCCAATGATTTTAATGACAATTTTGATCCAACCATAAATGTGTACATTGTGCTCCTGGCCTGAGAGGATGGAAGTTCAATATGTAGCTAGATGTAGTAGACTAATGTTAACTAGTTGGCTCATCATTGCCCATGAAAGGAAGTTAGGCAAGCGAGCAAAGCTAAAAAGTGTGTACTGTATGAGTCAGAGACTGTTTCATGAACATGAAAGAGAGTAGGATGGCATTGGCGTTTCAATACAAGTAGGGTGAGTCAACATGTTTTTTCTACTTGCACGCACGCACACACACACACACACACACACACACACACACACACACACACACACACACACACACACACACACACACACACACACACACACACACACACACACACACACACACGCACGCACACACACACACACACAAGCACACGAACACACACAGAAATCAGAACTATGGACAACCACATTATATTTAGCTTATGTTGATTGGACTAAATCGTTTTTGGTATCTTTTAGTTGTCACTGTATTAGACTAAGCATAGGTGATTTGATGATGTTGAAATGTTGAAGTTGAAATGGTGCTGGAATAGTGGAGGCAGCTCCTGTTTTCTTTGAGACTGGTGGTAACACTCCGTGGCTCTAAATCAACAGTTGTTTAGAAGTCAGAAACATTAACCTGCTTGTCCATGCTGTAGGTCATGTGACTGTTTGTTAAATGCAATATACTTTGTGGACTTCACTGGACAGATGTTGCTCTCTGGTTTTGTGATGAAACAAAGGTGTGGTTGAATTTATTCTGCCACAGTGTCTTCTTAATGTCTCGGCCTTTAGGCCTATATATCACGGTGTCAAAGCATATGAACTAGCAGGTTATTGAGCAAACAACACAATTATCACAACACATAGGTTGTAATCTGCTCTTTTAGTGTTGGGGGTGACAATGACATCATAACCTCTGAATGTTTTAATTGGAGGGTCCAGATTGTTGTACTGGTGACCCCGCAGAAGTCATGGCCACCATTAGCGTCCAGATCGCATGCTAACAAACAGAATCTGTGCATGTTAGCTGGCGAAAATTCAATTTGAGGTCTTTGTCTGCCTGATGCCTTGCCCTAACGATGGTCTCCTTTTTTTTCTTAAACAACAGAACACAGAGGAGTCGTTAGGACCCTCTCTTCATTACTTCAAAAAACCAATCATTAGACACCAGAGTATATACGTAATTAGAAAATCACTTCCTTTGCAATCCTGGCTAAGTAGTTTACATACTGTAATTACAGGGACAAAATCAATTTTTAATCATTTCACTGATTGGGCTCATCAGCTCAGTAGGAACATTGTATCCTGCTTGTTGTGCGAAAGCAACATCTGGGCTAAAACAATTACCCCTTTGTGTTCCAAAACTATTCAGAAACAGGCTTTCTGCAGCACCCGATGACTGTCATGTAGCCCGACTGCAGCCATCTCCCCCTGCCCTTGACTTGAGCATGGAGGATCGCGTTTAAAGCCTTATAAATCAATACTCTATAATAAGCTGCTCTTGAGAAAAAGCAGCATACTGCTTTTTTTTACACCTTTAGTTTTGTCTTCCTGTTGTTGTCGGTGGTGGTGTTTTTTGTTGTTGCTGCTTTTCACACAAATAAAAAGAGAAACATATTTCTGTTTTTTCCCCTGAATAAATATCCCCTTTCTTACTATGTGTTCCATTCAGCTTGCAAATAGAGTATTGTTCATATCTCATGTTCACAAAGCAAATATGTGGCTTTATGATAATTACTGGTGTTACAGAGTATTAACGAAGTAGAGAGACTGGATGAGTACTTTCCATGTTTGGTTAGGTGAGAAAATAATCTGACGTATCAAACTTCAAACAAATGTCTTCCTGATATGTTTCCCCCTTCAGTGACTAACAAAATGCTTTGTATTCCTGTCTGCAAGATGCAGGATCGATCCGCATTCGTCTCAACTCTCCTTTCGCTCACTTTGGAAACTGAGGAAATCAGATTTTGGAAAAAAGAAAATGAGTTAATGCATTGATCACTCTCGGTGTATGCAAATCACATTTGCTTCAATTTTTTACTGATCAATAGGGTTAATTAAGAGATTCATTTTAACTGCACTTTGGAATCCTGCTTGAGCGTCGACCTCGGAAATCATCCCGCTGTCCCTCCGTATCCATGGAAATGAAAGGCGCGTAAGAGAGGCCATAAATCTGAAAATCCAATTTGACCATGAGCACGGGCGCAACAGTAAAATATGAAAGCAAAGACAGCTCACAGGTAGATCATCAGTTATATGCCAGTGAGGCAACATTTTAAAAAGTTTATACAGAGACTTTATCACTAAAGGCAGGGCCATCCAAAAATAATGTGGTGAGTAGGCTAGTTCCAGGGTCGTCCACAGGTTGAACTTTGACCGCGGTTATGGATGACATTGATCAGAGAAAAGTTGCCACTATTGGTGGCCTGGCTCCCAACGAGTATGAGTGCCATGTGTGGCAGCGAGACTACCACACGGCAGTGGTGCTGGTAAACGAGATTAATAATTGACGCTTTTTTACAATTATTATTATTCCCAAAATGCTCTTTTGTGATTTGCTTTGAAGGGGGAGCGCTGGGAAGATCAGCCCGCGAAAGGGGGGCGCTCATTTGGAGAGCTTTTCCAATTATACAATTAGTCAGGAATGTAGGGCAGCAGCCTCTGTGTTCCGATCACTCCGACCCTGGAAAGCAAGAGCCTTTTTCTTCCTCGCTGGTCGTGTACAATAAAATAAATAATCTTTATTTTTTTTAAAACACATATCCGAGGCCTGGGCACCAGCGAAAGTCCGGGTGGACGCCGCGTAGGCGCATCCCAAAAGAGCGAAACGAACAAATGGTGACCTTATTCGTGCCGATTGCGTGCGAACGACCAATGCAATACACTCTATGCTAACAGACAAAGTCAAGGGGTCAGGGTTTTCTGTTTAAATACCGCTCTCTGAGTTGAAAGGCTTTTTGTGCATTTTTTCCCCTTCCTATCGGTACAGTGTGTTGTGGGTTGATTGGGTGGCTTTGGCAAAGGACACCAACAAGTCCTAATTGTGCATGTGAATCTCATTTATTTATTTATTTTTTGAGGGTGAAGAGATTTTAATTTGATCATTTTTCCTTTTGATTGTCCTCATCCTATGCCTGGTACTAAGTGTACTAGTTTAATATTTAAAAAAAAAACAACACAAAAAACAACTAAGTACCATCTGTTTCCCTGTGGATTTTCTGTCATTTTTCTTTACTGATTACAGTGATGACTACACGACCCTCTTCAATAATTATCCTGCAATAAAAAAAGCTAAATAATTATTATCATTATAACTCCTTATCAAGACTGTCGCTCCTTCAACTAATTCTTATCCAAAGTGTCAGAGGCAAAATGTGTCCCTTGGATGCCAATCATTTCTTATTTATAACAGCATGATGTATTCTCACAACAGTGGCAGGCTGAGCTAACTGAATCCATCCAAAGGCTGTGGTGGGAAAAGTCCCCTCATACGGATCAAACTGCTATAAGCTAACCCATAAACGAACCCTTCTGCTGTCTCGACATACCTACATGATTCAAATAGACTCGACATTCCTCTTTTACATGATGTCTATGGAACGTCAATAGCACATACTGGAGGAGAGAGTAGGTGAGTTGAGAAGTATGGTACGCATGTATGGAATCCCCTATGTAGCTAGTCCCTGTACTTGTGATGGCCCCGATATCATTTGGAGAAAGCCTGAAGGTTGCGTGCATGTGTGCCTTGTGTGAGAATGAGTGTGAGAATGCGTCAGGGAGAGCATGTGTTTGTGATGGATCCAATATGACTGAGATCTGTCTCACATACCTCTGATGCCGCACAAGCCAAAAGACTGACTCGCTATTTTAGATTTGACTTATACATCTCAGCATGCAAATGCAGTCCAAAACACCAGCGACAATTACCAAGGCTATTACACTGTTACAACATAGCACACATGTTTGAAATACGTCATTCAATGTCATCTAAGATTTAAATACTTTTGAGTTGCTCTGTTTACAAATAAAAATACACACGATGAACTAAGCAGATCTATATTTTCAAATGATAAAAAGTACAGCATCATTGGTGTACCAAGGCTGTCTGATAATTTGACTTGGGAGTCCCACAGGGTATATAAGACAGCTGTCATATAATTCAAGCTCAAACAGGAGAATATATATTTTTTCAATAAATGTTATAGCTAGAATTTTCCAGCTTCAAGAGAAAAGGTTTCCATTGATTAGCACTTTACAAGCAATCCATTTTTACAAACCGGCTTGACCTCTCTCACTGGACGAGGGTCTACTATGAATTAAAAGAAAAGAAAGTCTTGTCAATAATTCCAGGGAAGGGATTGTGGGCAAGGAAACGGGAGAACATGCAAAGAAAACGAGATGTATAGAGTGAGAACGAGAAAAGAATGGTAGAATGAGAAAAGAGATGTGTGTGTGTGTGTGAGAAAGATAGAGGACGTTAAGTGATCTCACCTATATACATCGTGACTGTGAAGAGAGAGAATACATATTTTGAGATGATGTTGAGGAGGACATTGCAAACTGCTGGCAGACCCCGTCAGCCGAGCCCTGATGCAGACAGATCCTTCACCCTCTATGTCACATGATCTACCATCAGTCTCAGAGATGGGGATATATCGCCACCAGCTCCAGAAATAATGGGTGCACCTGTTTACCGTGTCACCTCTGTTTGCTAATTGTCTCCTTGAGCTACATTGGGGAAGTAAATGCGTCTCGGCTTTTGACAGGCGGGCGTTTATTTAGAAATCACATTACTTCCAGCGCAATTGTTCTTTTTTGTGGGGGGTCTAGGAAAGTTAAATGAGAGTGCTGTGCTACAGATTTCACTTCCTGATTAGGGGGGTGACAGCGCTGAGCTGAAAAGTTCACATCCACTTGTTCAATCCCCCCCCCCAGAACCATGCCAGAGAGGAGGGGGAGTGTGACAGACATCTTTAATATCCTGCTCTTTACGTGATCAATCGGGGTGCCACTGATCCATACCTGCAGTACTGCCACCTCACCGACGTAGCTCGGGAAGAACACAGACAGGTTTGCAGAGGGGGGGGAAGACAAGCGCCTGTAAACAAAGCAGACAAACCAGGAAATTCAGTGCCGATGCTATTGAAGTTAGACAAGAATGCACAATAGTGACAGAGAAAACATCACCAAAATACCCGTTACAGTAAATACTTTCCAAACATTTGATCCTTTTCATAAAATTCTGCAAACTACTGCAGGCACAGTAGCATAAGTACAGTAGCACAAGTACAGTCATTACATAGAGAAGCCTAAACGAAATAAAAGTGTGGTTAAAACGACAGTAAGAACAGGTGTGGTCCATGGCATATGGTATGGAAAAAAGACTGAGAAGGGTTGCATTTCCGTTTGATAGTCGGAACAGAGGCTACTAGGTCCTCCAAAACGGCACGCGCTACAAAACGTGAAACAAACCTTCAGCGCACAGAATGTTACCCGATCCAACTTTTAAAAGGCCTGCCGCTTCACGCAAGACAAATAATCAGGTCGGCATAAGCTATGTGAACTACATGCCCTGCCCTCCATCTAAAGTGGCGTGTAACCCAGTGAGTAGGTTTGGGTGTAGGCCTCACATCGAGTCAGAGTGAGTGGGGCTGGTGCAAGAGCTGGGGCTGAAGCTGGGGCAGGAGCTGGGGCTGAAGCAGGGTCACATATGTGGTTCTCAAAGAAGACCACCCCAGGAGCCTGCAAAGGGAATTCTAATCACCACTACTATTTCAATAGTAAAACCAAGAGGAAAACGCACACACACACACACACACACACACACACACACACACACACACACACACACACACACACACACACACAAAGGCACACTTGCCTTAAGTCACATTCTAAATTGGCTCCCAGGAGCATTTTCCCTACCTTGTTCACCAAAGGCATTGTGTATGTTTTCTGAGTGCTTAGCATATGCCGGGTAACATGAGATCTCTGCGCAGACTCACATTGTTTCCAGAAGTTGCGTTATTTTCTCCTTTAAGTATTTCCCATCAGGAGCTTAATTAAATTCAAAACAGTTCACATATATCTATTATGCTGGATTGCACAAGCTGCCCACCCTGCAAGCCTCGATAGAGACGCAAGACCGGGGAGCAACAAAAAGGAGAGGATAACAAAAACAATGTCAACGTAAAGAAACAGAGAGAGGAAACTCCTGTTCTCAGATTCCTGTGTGTCGTGGATGAGACTTTGCTACTCTGGGGACTTTTAGATGTTCTTGTGAGAGGGTTGAGTTGGGGAGTTGGGTAGGTCACCTCTCCTGTCTTAGAAAGAGTCAGCTCAACAGTCATGGCGTACCCAATAGTTGATACTAGGGGGTAGTGGTGTGGTCAACGATGGCGTGAGAGTCGGGCCATACGGTAAAAAGGCCCATGAACAACAGTTTGGAAGGGGTGAAGGACTTTAAGCAGCTTCTGCCTCACTAGTTCTCCAGAATGTATAGACAGAGCATGCAGGAAGTACTCTAACATTCATTTTTTTTAGACAAGATAACCTTTGCTGTATTTACCCTGTTAAACATTGTGTTCTTTTAATGCTATGCTTGATACACAGGGGGTGGAAACAATGTGTATAGCACATGCAGTGTTTAAGCAGGGGAATGGCAGTCAAGAGCATACGGGTGTGGATTCTACCCACACTACACCCACCCATTCCCCATCCCAATACTACACCAGCCTGGCAGACGGAGTTAACATTTTAACTGAAAATATTCCTTGCCTCCAATAGTCCAATGTAATTCATTTTCCATCTCTGTTCATTAATCATTGTTAAAATTAGTGATCCATTTCTTCCACTCTGCCATCTGCACTCAGCTTCGTTACAAACATGACACCTTCCCGCATAATAAAAGCTGACAGCAACGAGGATGCCTTTCCAAATAGCTTTTTGCATATGTGCACCTCTACAACTAATGCTGTTGTCAGACAAAAGTAGGTTATTTAAGGAGCGCTCCTGCTAGAACAATCACACACACACACACACACACACACACACACACACACACACGGCTAGACAGATATAGAGACCCACACATGTCCATGTCTCCCAGGTATATACTGTATACACAATTTGATATAAACCAAATCAAACACACACAACCAGATGTGCCTAATCTTGAATGGAATGTGGTAAAATCCTGATAATAAATCTCCATATTTTCACTATAGAAAGTGAAGTTCTGAAATCAGAGATTTCGGAAACATTAACAATCACCAGAGAGACAACAATGGGACCGTTGTTGTTCTTCATGTGCTGTTTAAGTAGGCAAGATTGTATTCCAACTTAGAAAGATTAGTACTCTGTTGTTCTTTTCTACTTTATTTTACACATACAGATCTTAAGAGGGATACAGTGTGTGTGTGTGTGTGTGTGTGTGTGTGTGGGTGTGTGGGTGTGTGTGTGTGTATGTGTGTGTGTGTGTGCGTGCGTGCATGTGTGTGTGTGTGTGATAATCTGATACACGGTTCAGACTAACTATTGACTAACTATTGTTGACTATTTGATACCAGAACATTCTCATTGGATACTTCTGTTTAATACAATGAATACAAGGTGACATAGTACAGTCCTTTGTTCTCTGTAAGTATGCACTGATGAGAGTGTACTAGCATGTATGCTTATGTCAATGTGTGTGTGTGTGTGTGTGTGTGTGTGTGTGTGTGTGTGTGTGTGTGTGTGTGTGTGTGTGTGTGTGTGTGTGTGTGTGTGTGTGTGTGTGTGTGTGTGTGTGTGTGTGTGTGTGTGTGTGTGTGTAAGGAAGTGTCTCAGTTGGCTGAAACAGAGCTCCAGACAGTGGAGCTGCTTGGCTGAGGAGAGCAGGGTCTATAATGAGCCGCATGGGCCAGATGATGCCCATCGCAGGTCACACAAGCCCCACACAATCCCCCCAATATCCAGTCCAGAAGCCTCTGTTTGCCTTCCCCAGGACGGGGCTCTGCTCCCCCCAGTCCTCCGTGGTCCCCCCTTAACGCCTGTCAGCCCCCCAGATCTGCCGTACGGCCTCCCTGGTGAGGTGTCGCTGGAAGCCCCAGGCACACCACATTAATCTATATAATGCCCTCAAAGAGTGGGCTTTTTCACACCGCTAACTGCCAAGGCCTACGAGGGGCAGGGGGCTGCGCCATGGTTCAGCTGTTCGCCCAACTGGCGTCCGCACACACACATACAAGAACACACACACATACTGACGCTTTACCTATAGGCTCCGATTGACTCAAAAAGAAGTGTACCTTCATCAAATGGCTAGCAGAAACCCCTGCAATCTTAGGAGGGTTGGACTTTTCAGGCAGACAGCAAATAGAAAAGAAGCTAAATCATCTTGACATTCACCAACGTGGAGCCCAAGAGAAAGCCACGGCTTCAGTTATTTCTCCCATCCACTCATTTGGTTCTCCTTAACCCCCCACACCCCTGCTGCACATACACACATGCACACACACTGACACGTTTAATTTCAGGTTCTCAGCACATCTGAATTACAGAAAACTGACGAAGGATGGAGGCCAGGCCCCTCCGGACTGATTAGCATCATTTAAGAAAGCGTTCCATTTTGCTCGGCTCAGCGACCGCCCAGCCTACAAGATGGGTGGCCTTTCAGCATTAGAAGTCAATATGGAGTAAACTCATTTGAATTGAACATGGAGGAAACCCACTCCAGCGCCTGGGCCACTGCATTTTTTGAAGTCTTCATATATTCGTCCCACGACCTAACTGAGTTCTAAAGTAGCATATGCACATAAAATGAGAGGACAAAATAATGACAATTTGAAATGTATAAAGTAATAAGACAGAACACATTTTTTTTTTTGCCTCTAAATTATATTAAGCCATGCAAATGGTTTCAAATTTTGTAAAGCTTTTCGGAAAATCCTACTTATGGTTGCCATTCTGTGCCAAAAAGTTCATCTGGCCTGTAAATTTAAGCATGGATTACAAATATTCAAATCATGAGCTTACTGTTCAAATAAACATTTCCAACAGGGGAAAAGTTGCAAGGCATACACTTTCAACATAATTCCTCCTCTGGTATCGCCCTCCCTTCGCTCCTAATAAAACAAAAAGAACACCAAAAAAAAGACAAAACAAAGAAAAGAGTTGAAAGTTCATCTTTTCATTTATCGTCCGACTGAATAAACACCCCTGATGAAATCTAATTCATGTAATTGTAACCACCTATACAATCACAGTTTGACGGCCTTTGGTTATGTCCTGATATCCTGGGCGGGACAATATTACAGTTTAAAGGGGGGAATGAAAAAATAAAAAAAATAATAGTTTTTTTTATTTTTTAAAGTCTTAAGCCGGTCAGCTGCTCGCCACATGGTAGAAACAATAGGGACTGAAGTCACAATGAGTTCAGCTTTGGTTTCCTAATCACCTCTTTTATAAAGAACCCATCTCATTAGAGAGGGCTGTGTCACTGCAAGGGGACTGACCAGTTATTAGGGCAGACAGTGGGGCTTCACTAAAGGAAGGGCACTCTAAACCTGACCCACGGAGATCTTGACCTTGACCCCTCCAATGTCTTGTTTTTCACCCAGCTTGGGTGAGATGGACCCGGTCAGGGTAGGACCTAGGCAATTGTAATGACAGACTGTGTTACTCTGGGATTAAAATAGCCCCAGCTCTCACCGAGTGCTGCATTAAAGTCTTCCACATTGCAAAATTGCAAACAGATGCAACTCAAGTACCTGCAAATAATCTGCCAAGACCAATTTCAAAAGGGAGATTTCAAAATATGTGGAAGTCATTAGGACGAGTATTGTTTTTGTGAGGAGCAGGCAACCAGGAGTGGCTCCACAAGCAGATGGGTGCTGCTTTTATTTAAGAAGAAAGGCCCAATGTATTATTCCTCCATAAATGAAGATACATAACGTAGTATGACACAATTACAGGCAAAATATTGACGTTTCAAAGGCAACAAAAGAATGTAAAATGTCCTTTTTTTTGTTGTTGTTTCGCAACACAATCTTTCATCTTCTTTGAAACTTCTTTGTGGCTTTTCAGAGAAGATATGAAATAAGACAGAGAGATCTAACAGTGTTGTGTATTAAAGGTAAAATTATGAAAAGCCTCTTTCTCCTAAAGGAGAAATATTTCTGAGGTCTAATTTGCAACTGCGGCTGTTGTTGTTTTTCAGTTGAAGCGAGAGGGTATCGGAAGTTCTAGGCTCCTCGCTTGTAAGCTTTAAAGCACTGCAACACAGCATTCTCCAATTAAAGATGATTTCAGCACCATGCACGGCAAAAAACTTCATTAGAATGTACATCAAACTGACAACAAATACTATTCTGTGTGCAAGAAAGGAACAAGGTGTCATCAAAATGCACGCTCTCACATTTATTTCTTGTAGCAGATGACTCTTAATATCAAATACAATTTGATTACAAAGCGCTAAGGTTAGTGCTCTTAAGTGGAATATAGTGACAGTTTGACCCCCCCCAAAAAAAAAAGAAGTTGTGAAATCGCTGTCCTTGAAACAATAAGCATTCAATCAAATCCTTCATGATTGTAACAGTAGGAAGCGTTTTAAGGCTTTCCACCCACAACAAACACGCTTTGTTCTCCTGTTATGGGAGAGAGGGACACAATCAAGTGCGTGAGAACACCGGGAATGCGGAATTTTCGAGCGATTCCTCTCGCTCTCCTCTCCCTTTTAGGTCGCCCATATTATTTGCTTCCTGTCTCATTGTAGCTGGCAAAAGAAGATGGTGTAATTGAGCAGTGCAGAACATGTGCCCTCCCTGCTCGAAGATGACAGATGGATTATAAAAACTTCAAAGCCAAGCATTTGGAGCACCAGGGGAGAGATGGTAGGTATTTGAACTTTCATTCTTTACCCAGGAGACAATGGCTGCCTGACATTGTGTATACATCAAGAAATTGTGGAAACACACAGACATAATCTCCCCCCTTATCCCCCCCCTCTCTCTTACTGCTATATATTTAACATCCTGTTATGAGCAACTTTCAGCCAAGCACAAGAGCACACGTTACCGTAAGAGGGGGGGGGGGGTAGCAGAGGAAGGTAGCAGAGAAAGAAATTGCTGTATTTTTTGTATCAGTTAACCACCTATTTCTTTTTTAGAATGTTGTTCAATTTGACTGTATGTTGCCATCAGTGTCTTGTCTTAATAATAATGAACACACAGAGGGCAGGGACAGTTTTAACCCACGCAAGGACATCATGATAAACAGGCCTGTAAGAATGTAAGCTACTGTAGCCCGAAGCGGGATAGTGGGTGGTGATTTCTAGAATCATCTTCAAAGCATGATTTAAGAAAACAGCCATCTGTCGGTCTTCCTTAAGCACGGCGGCGACCTTTAATAGTATAAGGACAAGATGTGAGTTGGCCATAGATGAAGGTGAACTGGACAGACTTTAAGAGACACACAATCATAAGAGAGAGCAACAGAGAACGGATGCTATCTGCAATTGTCCCCTTCGCTCACACACGCAAACACCCTCCTGAAACTCTTCAACAGACACATACCCACACACCGCCTCCACCCTTCTCTCTCTCTCTCTCTCTGTCTAACGCCCACGTGCCAACGCGCACACACACACACAGCGGGTCATATGGGAAGCTAATTACTGTTGACCTCCACAGTCACACCGTTTAACCCCAGTCCCTGGCATAGTGACCCTGTCTAAATTAGCCAGGCCTAACTCTGGAAACCGGACCTTCCTCCATCCCTCAAGTTCTACGCTGGTCCTGGTCGCACAAGGGTTCCACCACGACACACGGTTAGAGTTTAGATCATCAAAGTCCCCCAAGTGGTGAACTACTCCTTACGGAAATCCCATAGGTTCAGAGTAGTAACGGTCTCGAAAGACTGTCTTAGTCACATCCACACGAAGGTTAATTCACACAAACGTTACTTTACCGCAAGCAGACAGAGCTTTAGAGAACGTGCACTCAAGACACAGGGAGGCGTCCGCGGAAGTCTCGTCAGTCAGGCAGGATTTTGTTGAGCGGTTAACATTGAGCCTCCAGTGCGCTGTGCTCTAACTGAGGCTGCAGTCCTCTGAACCTCCTGTGACCTGGATGTGACTCCCCATTTGACCTTGGGGGCCGGCGAGGTTCTCCACTCTCTAGCATCTGCCAATGGGCTCATTATGCAGCCCTCCCTCCATGTGGTCACCTTTTCCAGGTCCACCCGGGTTTCCAATCTAATCTCTCTGGATCATCCCATCAATGCTAAGGGTGTTTATGTGTAATGAATTCCATCAAACCCCCCCAATCCCCCACACCACTTCCTCCCTCTTGTCTTTTCAACTTAGCCCTTTATTCATGAAATCAGTCAGTCATTTCATTGCTTTTCCAACAACATGAATGGTGATGTTGCATGGTTGAAGTCATGTTTACCGTGTTCAGGTTCTGGAATATAATAATGGTAACATTTTATGACCGTTAGGGTCTTCTGACTCTTGGACTGGTCTCGAAATAGTTCCGTGTGCAAATTCTCTCGAGAATTAAACGAGACAATCCTTTGGGAAGGCCATCCGTCACAAATGTGTTGCATCGTTGACGTGTCCGAAATAAATACAGTGTGAAGGTATAATAAATACAATGGGACGCTCCTCTCTTTACGCTTCCTGTTCCTCTTTCCCGACACCCAGCAGCATGGGGAAGCAGATGCACCGTTCCTCCCTCATCCTCATTACTAACTAACTACGCTGTTTGATTAAAAGCGTGTGAGAAAAAAAAGAAAAAGAAAAAAAGAAACAGGCCGAACCTCCATAATTAAGATCCCTTCACAGATTACCTCTGACAACAAAAGCGTGGAGAGCGGCCGCCTGCAGCCGGGGAAATTGGATGAAAAAGAGAGTGAGGACGGGCCTGACCCCTCTCGGCCCCATGCTAGTACAGGCCTTGCCTAGATCAAATGTGCTCCCCAGCAGGAGAGGGACTCCCACCGGACACGATCCAGGGCCTGGGGCCTACAGTACGGACGCTACAGCTACATGACCCATATCAAAGTTCCTCAGGCATTGTACTACAGCTACAAAGCACGCACCAGCTTCAGCGTAGCACACAAACATATACACACTTTCATACAGTGTGTACAAACCTTTGGGTTCTGTCCTCATACCGTCTGCTAAAGATAAATACCATTGGAAACCACACAGACCAAATGAAATCACACTGTGTCGCTATCATGAACGCAGTATGACTAACACCGATCCACAAGCACCTTATAATCAGCCGGCTCCGAAAACGATAGCCAACGTCTGCTATTACCTAGCTACTGTACAGTAATTGTACTGTTACGGTTCATTCCAGATTTCATACATGTGATTCCCCATGTTGCCAAACTCCAGCTAGTCTGGGCATCCACTCACTAACACGTTCCCCGTTAAGCACCCCACCCAAGGGGACCAAGAGCAGCTTCCCTCACCTGAGCCTTTCAACCTACGACCCGATGGTCAGAGATCCATCTCTCTGCCCGCCGCTCCATGCTGACGCCCATGATCCTGTGGGTCCTTTGCCTCCGCCTCAGAGCGGGAGGCCATTAATATAATCACAGGGATCTAGTGTGTGCTGGAGAGCCCCGAGGCTACAGCAATCAGAGGGAAGTGAGAGAGAGAAAGAGAGAGAAATAACTCCACCCAAATCTCCGGAAAACGTTCCCAATCCGACGGCACTGACACGGATGGGTCCAGAAAGTCATGATCGCCACTGGGGGGTGGGGGTGCTGAAGTTAGCATTTTAAGAGACCTCCCAAGACGGTGGGGTTGGGGGAATAACACATGAATCTTCTCTACAACCTAGGCTATGCCTGGTTGATCTAACGATGACTGGTCACAGAACCATCATCATGCAAATTTAAACAGAGAAGATATTTCATTGCACTAATGATGATGCCCCCCCCCACACACATAGAAAGACTATAACTATCAACACCAGGCAAGTTCACCACTCTAACAAGGACATCATCTGTGTGGTCATCATTAGCTTAATGTCCCAGATGATGAGGTGGCTAGATGGGGAAGACAGCGTGGAGAACTGTAGAAACTTGTGATTGGTCCTCACGCCAGGCCATTGGAGGTCTGTGGGTACAACCCAATCATTAGAAAGACAACACAAAGAATTGTCGGGAAACCCACCTGACCACAGAGAGGCTAATGCATGAAGGGACCAGTTGTGAGGCCCCTTGTGCAGAGAGCAGGGCAGGGTGAGCTGAGCTACAACTCAAAACCAAAGTTGCTCTGTTCAACTTTGGAACCGTGGTCGCTTGGCCACTTTTTTTAGAGGCACGTACTGAGTGGATGACTAACCTCATGTGTTGAACTCTTTCCTACTCACTCTCTAAGCCCGTCATTGTGTTCTGTAACCATGGACGTGGAGATTTCTTCCAAAACAACTTGGTTTCTCTTGCGGAGCATGTTTTCTTCAAAGTCCTTTGTTTATCACAAACTCTAGTGGAGGATGGGCCTGTGAGTGGAGCGAGGATAGTGTTGCCCACACGGCTCCTGCCTGAGCCACACTGACAGTCCTATTTACTAAAACAGGAGAGAGTCTACAAGACTCTGGCCCAGCACTTCCACTTAGCTTTCTCCCCATTACAACGATTGGTGTGAACGACATGACAAAGAGATGAAACGGAGAAGGGAGAGGAGAAAACAACTCCTCGTGATCAAAAAGAAAAAGAAGAAGAAAACAAAATATGGGAAGAGGGAAAAAAAGGCTGATTTAGGAAAATCATCAGAAATTGCGGGAGATCTGTTAAGGGTTTGCTGCAGCAGGGGTACGAGCACATCTTAACACTTAAAAGGGGTATAAAAGAAGCTACGTGCCAGGGGAATTCTCTCCAAAAGCCCTTTTAAATTCACCTCGGTAATAACGCAGATAAATAAAGACAAATTCCCCAAAGTAAATACTATTTAGCTCACACCTTGAGCTGCAGTTTTTAAAGTGGTTCACACAGGACTGACAGATCTCCTCACACAACGCCTGTTCTCCTTCTCTTAAAACACCAGGTGGGAACTACTGATTGTATGTGTGTGTGTGTGTGTGTGTGTGTGTGTGTGTGTGTGTGTGTGTGTGTGTGTGTGTGTGTGTGTGCGTGTGTGTGTGTGTGTGTGTGTGTGTGTGTGTGTGTGTGCGTGTGTGTGTGCGTGTGGATGGGTGGGTGGGTGTGTGTGCGTGTGCCTGTGCGGTTGGATGGGTGGGTGTGGGTGTGTGTGCGTGCATGTGTGCGGTTGGATGGGTGTGCGTGCATGTGTGCGGTTGGATGGGTGGGTGTGCATGCGTGTGTGCGGTTGGATGGGTGGGTGTGCGTGCGTGCGTGCGGTTGGATGGCTGGATGGCTGGGTGTGCGTGCGTGTGTGCGGTTGGATGGGTGGGTGTGTGTGCGTGCATGTGTGCGGTTGGATGGGTGTGTGTGCGTGTGTGTGAGCAGTCATAGGACCAAATACCTTGTCTCTTCTTCTTTTTTTTTTTTTTAAGGCCTCCTTCGTGGAATGAGAGACGTTCCCAGAGCCTTCAAAAAGAGCCCTTCTTTGGTGACAGTTGCAGCACACATTTTTTTTGGTGGTGGGAAGGGGGAGTACCTCCCAGCTTTTGGACAAGCAGAGCATCTCATAAATATACAAATAAACGTATATTTAATACTTGCGAGAAGAAGGGAAAAAGCCATCCTGCTCCCTCTTGTGGCACTGCTGACCAGAAGATGTGGCCAGCGAGCACCAACCTTCACAAAAGAGCATGTGTTCAAAGCTGGGAATGCTAATTTACCTTTAGGCCTACATATTTACTTTAGCATAAATGGAAAAGCGTAATATGGTATTAGTGCATCTCAGGGGGAAACTGTGTTTTTAAAATGCAGGCTAATGCTCTCAGTTTTAAGTGTTGTAAAAAAAAAGGCAGACGGCATCGAGTGAATCTGGGTTAATAAAGTGTAATACGCAAATAAAGAGCTACCTTGCAACCGTATTCCCTCACGCTCCTCAAATACGCATCCATAGAGTGCAACTGATGAATCAGCGGCTTATTCCAAGACAACGATTTGAAATGATAGACCAGAAATAGAGCAGGCCTTCACATTGAAGTTTGATTGGGAGTTACAGTATATTTTGTGCGAGCTGACATTATACCTCTCTGTTTGACTCCAACTGGCCATTATTACAAATGTCCCCTAGCCTAATAGAGGTGTGCAGACAGGCCGACATTTTACTGACTTTTTATCAAGCCACATTTATCAACACTGCCATGGAGATCTCCAGGAAGCTTGTTCAAAAGCAGTCCAGAGACATGGCTAAGTACATCATCCCCTCCTCACTGTCTTGCTCTGTATTCCCTCTCTCTCTCTCTCTCTCTCCCTCTCGCCTTCACTCTCTCAGTCCTTCTCTTCTCTCTCTCCTTTAACTCTCCCTCCTCTCTCTCTCACCTTCACTCTCTCAGTCCTTCTCTTCTCTCTCTCCTTTCACTCTCCCTCCTCTCTCTCTCTCTCTCCCTCTCTGTATGCCCTCTCTCTCTCTCTTCTCTCTCTCCTTTCACTCTCCCTCCTCTCTCTCTCTCTCTCTGTCTCTCTCTCTCTCTCTCTCTCTCTCTCTCAGGTTTGGAGCCACTAATTTACAGGGCCTGATCCGTCTCCGAGTCTGGAGACGCCAATGCTATCATTATCAGCCAATTCAGCCAGCCGTTAAATGGTGGAATCAGGAGACATTTGCTCCCCACCACTATCGCTGTGACATCATTACCGAGAGATTCAACAGCGGGAGCGCCCGGTCCACGGGGGGGCAGGGAGACAATACAGCAACTCAAGCCCAGGCATCTCCTCAAGGAATTACACGAGAGGGGGGTCTGGGGGTGGCTGAGGGTCTAATACAATACAGATCTACCTGGGAGAACAAACTGCACCCGCCTGAAACTCCCCCATGAGCACACTGGCAGCAGAGGAAGAGAGAGTGGAAGAGAGAGTGATGGGGAGGGAAAGAGAGAAAGATGGTGGAGGGGGGGTCTTCTGCACACCCTGGGTAAATGGCAGCTCAATGCTAGCTGACGCACTTGAGACTATTTTTTGTCCTCCACCTCTCTCTAGCTAGAATTTGTAGATATTCTCTCTCCCTTTCTCCATGTGACAGTAAATAGCTAGATATACTCTCTCTCTCTCTCTCTCTCTCTCTCTCTCTCTCTCTCTCTCCCTCCCTCCCTCTCTCATGACTCTGGAGGCAACCTGTGAACTGCTTTGACACACGATCCACTCTGGAGTAGAAGGAGTGTTTTGGCCTCCTCGCACGATGATACATCGTCACCATTTGGTTGTTATACATTTTGAACATTGGTGGCTGATGAACAACTCTTCCCCTCCGGGATACAAACCACTCGTGCTATAGTGCTGCTGAATAGCTCCTCTTCTGCTGTGCGTCCTTCAAACGCAGGACAAATAACATGTCATTATACATGACTCTCACGTTTATTTGAAAGTGGCACCAGTAGCTTTTTAACCTTCACCTTGTTGAAGTCCAGGAAAAAATTACTCTGGAAGTTTAATGAACCAATTAAACATAATGCCCTCTTACCCACAAACAAGTTGGAGAACAGACAAGAACACACTGAATAGCGCACACACGCACACGCACACACGCACACATGCACGCACGCACACGCACACACACGCACACACACACACGCACACACGCACACACACAGAACATAAACATGTTGGAAACATTCTCACTATATGTCTCATATAGTGCATCACGCACGCACACACGTGCGCACACGCACACACACACGCGCACACGCACACACACAGAACATAAACATGTTGGGAACATTCTCACTATATGCCTCATATAGTGTATCACGCACATCAACAAACACACGAAAAAGAACACAGAAACAGTCAAACACAGTGATTCTCACGCATATGCAATAGAGCAAGAAGGGGGGGAAAAAAAGACCTGGCTTTGAAACTCTCACAGCCCCCAGAAAGCAAAGACACTCAGCACTCGTAATATCTGACTGCTCCTGATTAGGAATTGTCAAAATATTTGCGACAGAGGAATCCCGACAGCCGTGCGGCGCAGCTCCTCTACAAAAGACCCATCTTCCCCGTGTAACAAGTACACGAAATGAGTGCAGACATAGAACCTAAAATCCCCCAGGCTAAAGAAATCCAGCTATTGTAGTAACAACCCGCGAGACCTGGCTGGGAATGTACAGCTTTCAGGGGCACTTCTCATCCTATTTGTAGCACAGCCACTGACGTGTGCGGTGTGCAGGTCAGTCTCTTTCCAAAGCCCCCCTTCTTCTAAAAAAACAAGTAGAACTTCTCCCAACAAATATTCACAGGGGTTTGCCTATAGTGGGGGGGGTTCTCCTCATTTTTTGTTCCACAAGGCAGGTTTCATTAAAGATCCAATTATGCAAATCAGGTCCTGAAGAGGCAGCTGAATACGCAGTATAATAGTGTACAGTAATAGTTCAACACAATATACGGCATCGGGGGCAGATTTACGAGGCAACATAACTGCTACGCCTCTGTCCTTTGGAGGAAAACCTCTTGATCATAATTAAAGGTGCAGGGTCCTCTTACTTCTCTGCAACAAGCCGTCTTGACCAGGTTCCCCTCTACATAGACCCAAAACACACTAACTGGCGACCAGCAGGCCACAACCTATACCGATTCAGAGTACAAACATCATTGTGACCAGCATAGAGCTGGAGAGATCTCCTACGACAGATTTCCTTCAGTAACTAACCCACCCACCCACCCCACCCCACCCACCCCCCCCCAACCCCCCAGTTTTGGATTCAACCCCAGCAGCACTGCAGATATTCACCACTCTTTTAGGCATGCCAGGGAGAATGCTAAATAACACAATGCCATGCTTCAGAACCCGTGATTGATGGGTGGTTGCCTGTTTGTGTTAAGCTGTTGTCGGCAAAAATGACATGGCTGTAATGTTGTGCTCCTTTGCAGATCAAAAGGAAACAAGTCTTGGCACAATGTGCAGCACATTTATAAATCCAAAATGCTAATAAACCTCAAAAAATAGGCGTTAATGTTGCAAAACCGGCTGTCGACTGAGGTACTGTGTACATCGGGGGCGTTCCAGGACGTATTCTAATAAAGTATTTTTTATTTTGGAGAAAAAAATCACAGTTGAAAGGCTACTGTGGACGTGTGTGATTAGATAGATCATTTAGACAAAGGCCGAGGCCGAAGCACAAGCTGCTCATCTTTCCCAAGGCTGGGTAAACTACTCCAACTTAACACATTCTATTATTGAGTGTAAACATCAATCTAGATCCCCAGGTCCACGATCCATATAGATCTATCCCAAAACCTCTGGGAAGAGAAAGAGAGAGAGAGAGAGAGAGAGAGAGAGAGAGCGAGAGAGACAGAGAAAGACAAAGACAAAGAAAGAAAATGTCTGTGAATATATCTACAAATTCTAGCTATTTACTGTCACACATATACTTCCAAGTTGATGTTCCTCCTTTTACCAGCCTAACTGTCTTTTTAGTCAGAGGCCTACCTCTTCGTTTGTGCTCTAGCACTGCAAACCTCTCGCTCCCTGTGCTCTCGCTCTCCCTCTCCCTCATTCCCTTTTTCCAGACAGACAGACGCTCCTTCTGGTGGCACCCTGGCATGAGGCAATTGAGTCAAGCTCATCCGTCATCACCTCATCTGTCGGCCCAGTCCTTATTCTTACATCACACTGACGTCTATGATTACTATCCGCAACAACAACAAAAACGTTGGACATTCACATCCTTGTCGCTCTCATATCCACACACATATACACACACACACACACACCTGTAAAACCAATATATGCTGTATGACACGTGACAAGAGAAGTGTGGAGCGCCACAGCTTTACAGACGAAAACAGGACCTAACTTCACAAGCGTGAGACGTGAACATCTCGTCTCTGTAGCACTCATGTGTTCGAACACAGGGCTTCATGACATGTGTCAGAAGACATAGGGTCTATTAACCATCATCTCTCCAAAGTGAACCTTCTAAATCAAGGTCACCATACTACAAGGCTCACCACAGCCTAGCCTATTTGTTATGTGTTATGCCCCCAGCTTGCCTTCCAGCCCGCTCCTGAAACAGCCCCTCCTGCCTGCCAAACTATACTGAGGAGGGGGGTAAAGTCACAGGGGTAAAGGCCTTAGCCTTTGGAGCCAGAGGGGATGGGGGCTCCACTGCACATATCAATTAATACCTAATCGCCAGGCCTCGCCTGCCATACCGTCCCACAAGAGACCCTGGCTACTGCCGTATATCTGGAAGACAATTTCGACCAATTAAAAGGAGCCGAGAATCATTTAAGAGTGGGATGGCTGTTTGATCACGTCTCTGACTGCTCTCCTGCTCCGGCTACAGTTGACTGGCTGCAGATTGACAGGTCCGGGAGAGGAGCACTGATGCCATGCCCATGCCATGTTCTCTCTCATCTTCTCATCCTCCCTCTCTCTCTCTCTCTCTCTCCCTAAAGATGTGCATCACCGTGGCTTGTCATGGCCCACGGAGCAACGGACACAGGTAAAACAGGATACATTGCAATGCTGACCACTAAACAGGTTGACAAACTAGTTGAAACACGGCACCTGTGATGCTTAGGAACGCGATTTAATTCAATAAGAACAAAACATGAGATTTAAAGATGGGATTAGGAATATAACACCAAATTCACAATAGAGCATACACATGACCAACATTTTGAATCTGTCAAATCAATTGTTTGAACTGTGTGAAATGTGATAGCCTGTCATAACATTCATGGCATTCTTGCACAATTCATGATGATGATAATAGTAATCATAGTAATAATAATGTAATAATAAAATACATTTCCCCCACATGTTGTAGCAAACCAGTCAAGTATCTCCAGGACAACACACACAGGAGCTGCAACTACATAGCAGTTAGTAAAGTAACACTTTCTCTTCTCTCAATAACACCTCTCACAATTCATTGTCATTCTCCTAACTATCGGTAATTGCATGGAGGCTACTGTAGGGCCCCGATCTGTAATTCAGTGCACTTCAGTGGGACTGTTGTCCATCGCTATTTCATCTCAATAAGAAAATAAAAAGAACTGACACAAAAAAAAAAGGTTCACGCCCAGACACTATTACAGACATAATATCCGCCTGGCAAATACCATTAAACAATGACAGTGGTTTACTCGGACTGTGCATCTGGGCATCCTATTTGTTCATTTCCTTTGACAATGAATCTAAGGAATAAACATTTATCGCAAACTCAACTTTGCGGAAGATACAAAAAAAAGCGAAACAATGTGATGGACGTGGTGTAACGCTTGAGTTACGGTTGAGGGCGTCTTGTGTCTTCTCGGCCATTGTAGCCTAGGCTACTGTTTTAATTTGCTGCCTTCCAGTTGGGTTCATCTCATACCTGGTTCATCTGTGTTTACATGGGAGGATCGCTCCCTTCTACTCAAGGTGAAAGGCTGCTCGGTTGGATGAGGGACACCTGCAGACAAGTCCTGCCGGGGAGAGTTTGAAGCACTGGCAGTGCAACGGGTAGCCTGTGTTTTATTCCACGAAATGATACATAATAGACTCGTACAAAGGCAATTTGAACATTTTGGGTTTATCAGAATGTCTGGGAATATATTTACCCTGACAGATTTCAGATTCACAGCGCAAGAAACGAAACATCTAAACCCACACCGACATAATCTATATGCAGTTTAAAGATATAATTTATATTTTGGAACATTTAAATTAGGCAACGTGCATTTCTCTATATTTTATGAAGGTTGTGGCATACGCTACTCGCTAGACTCGACCTCGTTCCCGATTAAGTTATAGGCTATGCTACGTCCCTTTCATACAATTATTTGTCATGAGTACCTTTTTTATTCGTTGCCGAATCGCTATAACTTTTGCAAATGTGGATACATTTCCCCCAAGCAGCTGCGTTTTGAATCAGTCGTTCAAATCTGAATTTCTCCAGTGATATGTGTGTTGTCTACATAAAATGTTTTAACGCGTGATATGACATTTAGCCCTCAGTTGTTGAATGCTATCATAACGTTCCTCAAAGCATAATGCATGGCTGCTATTCATAAGAGGTCGATCACAGCACAAAATGGCAGGTCTCACCGGCTCTTCCATCTCACAAGTTTTGACACATGGCATGCAGCGGATAACTTTAATCCTATTTCTCCAACAATCTGCACTCAGGTTAGCTGAAATTCTAAGCAAAACCCCTAGGGATGTGATGAGAAAGTTTCCGAGGCAGATTGTATGAGGAACAGTTTATACTTCATTAAAAGTAGTCGCAAATATCCGCCTGTGCTATGCATGTCATGTGTCCAATACGTTTATGCACACTCCGTTGTCTATTTTAAACGTCTGGAATATACAACTTTTAAATATGACTATTATGAAATCATTGAAATAAAAAAAGAGAATAGTTGGTTCTGAGTCGCTGTTCAACGTCTTCCCATGCTTTCATTATGTAGACTAAATGTTTTCCACCCTGACAACCCCGCATGCTAACGTCACCGCTATGGATATTTAATTATACTGTATTTTTTGATTACGTAGAGAAACAGGCCCCATTGAGATGATACAATAAAAATAACATTTATTCAAACTGACTTTCAAAAGCGAAACGCCTTCGAGTTACCATTCCGAACCCCATTAAACCCATGCCTAAGCTTCGCACTTCTTACCTTTACATTTGAAGTAGCGCGAAGAAACTCCTGTCTGTAAACGATGCCTTGGTGAGAGATTGTGTTCATTGAATAATGAGGCATGTCCATATGATTGACCAGATCATTTTCTTTCGCTGAAGGGGGAAAAGTGCGCTTCGGACCTGTTACGATGGTCCAATGAAGAATTATCTATCTTACTGTTCCGCACATATCCTGAGTAAACAATTGCGTTTTATTTCATTCGGTCTGTTTTTTTCCCCAGGCCAAACGTGTTCATTGATACTAATCACTCAGCATCACAACATATTTCCATCTTTGAGCTTGGACTCTCCCTATCTGGTAGGTGAAATGCATTGTACCGTCAAAAAAAGCAGTCCATTGTAGTCCGCCGCGTTATTCACAGCAACTAGATATAGGTCTTGCGGCATTCGGCATTGCTGGAGCTAAGAGCGTAACCCAAGATAAAACAACACGGTAAATAATATTAATCTCTAATCGTAGGCTACATTTCCCCCGTGTTGCGGTAAAAAAAAAAAAAAAAAAAGCATTCCCAATCTCGCAGCTTGTTTCTGACCTTGAGCTCCGGTAAACACTCTTATTAAAATCTGTCTATTCTCATCAGAAGCCATTCACTTTGTCATTCTTGTTACGTTGACACCGTGTATAATTTGGCTTTGATTACATGTAGTCCGCAACCATGCAGTGAACACATAACAACTGAACACATATAATGTTGTAAAAGTACATATCCTTACCTTTTCAGTTAACTATTTCAAGTATTTTTCTTCCCCCCAAAAAACTCCAGGGTAAATCGGTGTAGTCTGCGCGTCCTCAGCATCAGTCACAGCTCTAGTGCTTAAGAGAAGTAATCAGTGATAAAATGACGTTCATCTCACTGTAACCTTGTGGCGTATTTAATGTAAATAAGCCAGTTATGTTGCCAATCGCATGCATACAAACGCAAACTGGTCCTGAGGGAGGCTTTTTTTTCAGGTGCCCTGACGAACCAGGTTTATTCTAACAACATGCATGGGAGCGCTTTTTGAAGCCATGGGCTAGGAATTAAGCACATTTATTAGTAAATATGATATTTAAAACAACCAAGCTGTTCAACAAGGCCACGTCGTACCTTATTAAAACAGAAAGAGAAAAGTCCAATATTAAACGCGCTCACCCAACGGTTCCAAGTAACCTGGGGAAATGATTTAAAGAGCTGTATACTTCGTCGAGGACTCTAAACTTTTTTTGGCATAACTTTTGCGGTAGGACAGAGATGCACAGGCCGACCTTTCATTCTCCTAAATGTTCGCACAAAGATGGTTTGATATATTATGTTTCTCTATGTGGTGGAAGGAGCGGTATATAATGCAATTATAGTTTCAGTGTTCCGGCGTTGACGAAGCAATTGCTTAAATAAACTCTTTCTTATGGGATTATATAATGATTATGGTGTAATTATCGGAACGGTTTGGTAATAATAAAAAGTATCACATACTACTATGGACGGTTGGTTTTCTAGAATGTAAGGGCATGTGACTCTGGGACGATGATAAGAGCGAGCAAACGTGGAGAGGTCGACAAAGAGGAGGACGGTGATGGTTCGGCCAAACGCAGACGGATTGATTATTCAAAATGTCCTCGAACCATGGGACACATCATCGCATTGATCGAGATGATATCAAATCCTGTATATAACCAGACAGAAGTCCCACACCGGACTCCCTGGTCGTATTCATACGGGGAGATAGAACAGCTGTGAGCGTATGGTCTCCCCTTTCCACTTGTGCCAAGGCGGCGTGTGACTCAAGGATACTCACACGCAACTGCTCAGTGTGGTAGTATGACGGTGAACTAATGTGCTATGAGCACATGCCACTCCATCTGTGTATGACACTGATATGTACGTTGGTGTGTTACAGCTTGATTCAAGTGTGAGTGTAGGGCCTACAATGAGCCTAATTGGAGTGGATTATAACTCTATTGGATCTTGGACATCTTGTGATTTAAAATGTAACTTTAAATCAGAGTAAAAAGGGATAGCTAGTAGCTATTGGTTTTATGGCTATACTGCTGTGTGTTTATTTTTTAACTACAATGTTTGATTGTGTTAGCCTACGTTGTTATGACTTTTTCTTGTCTTCCCCCTTCATTTATAGTGTTATCTTTTTTCAGTGGAACATTAATAGATAATCCAGAAGGAAAGATCCCGGCTGCGCTTTCTTTTCCTTCCAGACAAAACATATTTTTTTAAAGATAGTCCACATACATTATTCACTATGAAAATCAGATTCTCATGCTACCCCTTAAACGGTTAGGAATTCAGCATGCATTTTCCAGTTTGATGTGTATGAAATTCTTTTTTTTTGAACAAATTCCAAAATAAAAGTTTGTCTCTAAAGGAATTAGCATAACTAACCCATCAATAATATCGCTATCTCTATGGGAATGATAGCGAGAGCAGTAGGGGTGTTCCTCTTCTCAATTCTTCATGGATCAACAGCGCGTTCTCGGTTTCTTTTGAACTTGTTATAGCAAGTCAAGTGATTCTTTATCGGTGACAGGCTTGACAATGCGACGGGGATGTGAAAGCAGGTCAAAAGGAAGTTGCCATATGGATTTAAACATGCACATTTCGAACAATATAGCACGGGTATGTCCCATAAATATAGCCTGCATTTAAATAATTGTGCATTACGGTGCAGGGAATAACACATGAACATACAACATTAACTTCCTTGAACTAATAAACTATTCCCTTCACTTAAAATGCATGCCTATTGGCCTATTTTGTTTCTTTGGTCTTTTTCTGTCCAATTCAGACAACACATCATTTTGCATGTTTTAATTTGACTTTTAAAAGACTTGAATTAATACAGTAGCCTATAGGAAATAGAATATAGGCCTGTATGCAAAATAGGACCAACATTTCAAATCTAAAGGCAGACAGCCACAAACAAGTAAAGATTACAGTTAACTTTTACAGCACTATTCTACCTACATTTAGCAACAGGTGCTCCAGATGAAAAAAGGGAGTCACAACAAGAGACCTCTTTAGGGCAATACACTTATTGACTGAAATTCCTGAGGATATTTTGGAAATGGACTTCTAACCAAGCATTTATTTCTATCATTATATTCCTTCATATAAAAACAAATCAATGAATATTCATGAAAAATAATACACTGATCATTGACATTTCATTACTGCATGTCTCATGTAGAAGTTTCCGGTACTTCCCTGCCTCCTGTACGTGGACCCCCTCCCAATAACTTTACTTGTATATTTTACATATTGCAATAGGAGGATAGAGATTTGACAGAGTGAACAGATACTAGAAGTCAACGGCGCTGTCGACAGAGGTAGGGTTTGGGGGGGTCAGGGGTCAGGGAGGGGAGGGGAGCACAGAGCAGGGTGTTGGACAGTCCTTCTAGGCCCATAAGACTGATATTTCTGACTACCAGCTGAAGATGGCTCTGCTTATGGACTATATGCTTGGAAGGCATCCAAGAAAACATGCTTGAAAAACAGACTCGCCACTGTTCACTTCTCAACTAAACTAAGATGTTACTCCTTCAGTCTCCTCTCCGTGTACTCTTGGATGTGGCCCTGCTTGTAGTCATTTCAAACCTCAGTTCAATTGCAAATTAGTACTATTAGTAACAGACAGAACAATTTTTGAACATTGATGCAACATGATAGCAATAAAGTGTGACCTACCGTAGCAATGCGCTCATGTTGCTGTGCATCCCATTTTACAAGGATGTGGTGTGTGTGTGTGTGTGTGTGTGTGTGTGTGTGTGTGTGTGTGTGTGTGTGTGTGTGTGTGTGTGTGTGTGTGTGTGTGTGTGTGTGTGTGTGTGTGTGCGTGTGAAACCAGTCTGAAACATAAAGTCTTGTCCAGTTCAGATTTAAATTAAAACACACCAGAGTGGCTGGCTCATATGTAGAGAAAATGCTTCTTTCTTCAAATTGAGTTTCTCAATGTACAATTAATCTGTTCCAGGCCTTTGATGAAGATTTTTTTTCAAAGTATCCTACTTTAATGAAAACGGAGTGAGTGCAATTTTAAGCAATTTGATTCTCTGAACCCTCTGTGACTGTAAACTTTGAAATGTAACTTAAAATTACACTTTCAAGTATGACATCCACTAAATGAGGAGCACCGTTATAAAAAATAAAAAAACATTTCAATTGCCGTAGTCATTTCGCAATCTCATCATTATTGGTTACATCAATCCCGTATGTGAAGCTTTTACATTTCGACAAACACACCACTGTTTCTTTTTTCTTCAGACTGGGGTCGAGTGCACTACATGTTTGGCAGTTCTGATCATTAATGAGGCTCTGCACAAATACTGCAGAGACAAATATTTAGAGCTAAAGTCTGAGGTTTCATCATCCTCATATTGTGAGACTAGGGAAAACTGTGTTCCTATATTTATCAGGAGAAAGTGTATATACTGATCAAACTTGGCCCCACTTGATGAGTTACTTAGTGCAGTATATTGCATATGACCGATAACCGGGCTGATGCTAATTTAAATCATCTGAATCAATGTCTCTACTGGAAGAAAAAAAAAATCTAAATGAAAACATCTGACTCAAACTGATTGAGAACAATGTTCGGCATAAGGGATTTAATCATGATTACTGCATGCTTAAAATATCCCGGGTTTGATAGGTTCCATCATTCTCATATGTCTAAGCAAAATAAACTACAGTGTGTTAGGAGGAACCCTCGGACAACAAGACTAATGACAACACAGCCAACGGCACAGAAAGAAAGTGAAGGGAAAAACTTTCTTATGAGGAGTTACTGAACAAATCGGAAACACGGGTTGACAAGTAGGCCACTGCTTACGGACGTTCCCTCTAAGTGACAAACAAGAATGATACATGACCCAAGCCTCAACCCAAATGGGAGTACGTGGCTGCCCATCTGTTGTTGAGTTGATAAGCTTATAGGCGATAACTTTACAGAGGGTGCCATTATCACACAGATTTAACCAGACCCTACCACCAGCTAACTCCCTCATACTCCAACTACTACTGTACTGTACCACTACATCCTCCTGGCTCCTCACCTCTCAACCAAAGTCCATATTTATGGGACAGTGAGCCATCATATTTTACTATTACCTATCAATTGGTTTCTAATCGCAATAATGAGGCAGCTGCCGTTGGTGACAGAGGGCTAACTGCCTCCTTGGGAACATTAAGGAGCTTGGGTTATGCTGTGGGCCGTTAACTACCTACAGGCGCTCCTTAATGGCTCCAAATGACCTCCTCAGTGGCTATTAGCACATAATTAGAACCTGCAGACCATTCGTGACCTCCACCGGACACACGTGACACCTCCTCTGTAGCTCCTCTCCCCTTAACACTTCAATCAAAGCTACTCCCCAGTGAGACCACTATCACTGAGCTTACGTGAGTTGGCATTGGCAATCCAATAGTCGTGTATTCAAACATATCGGCATGCCAATGAACACAAAACATTTAGCTGGTCTGGTACAAAGTGTGTGATTGTAGGACAACTAGAAAGAAAGAAAGAAGATAAACAGGTATTATACGTCCATCTTGAAAAAAGCTTCTCGCCTCAGGAAGAATCCTTTACACTTTCACCTCCTTTGGTACCGTTTCCTTTCATCAGACACACATGGAGTACAGTGCTGAATAGTGCAAGGTGCTGCCACACCACACAAGTTTCTCTGTCAGACTAACCTCTGTGTACACTTACCAATGGTTTCCAGTTACTCCGAACAAAGGAGAGCCTTAGTTGGTTCATGACAGCTGAGGAGCCCTGGAGAACAACATAAGAGAATAATAAAAGGAATGTGTTGCTTTGTCAGGGAAATACAACACAATATAACTGCCTTAAATTATCAGTGAATTATCTCTAATCACATAAGAATTATCTTGGTTATTTGTTTTTAAAAAAAGAAGGAAAAAAATGTTGTTTTTTTTAAACACAGAAGGACAGTGACCTTGTGTTACAAATATGAGCTACCAAACACAAATTCCACAGGATAATCTTTGTAGGCCATGAGCCATCCTTGGAAAAAGGGCTTATATGGCTCCACACAAGATCACTTTATATTTCCAACCGAACCCTACAGTGAAGATATATAGCACAACATTGTGGTAAGATGAAAAGATACTACTGCTAATACTAACATTGTACACGAAGAGAAATGCAAGTGTAACCATACTTTGTCAACGTGATCAAGCTCAGCAATGGCCATGCAGCTATGGATTTGATTGTTTGCATTTAGGCTTACCTACAGTAAATGTAGTATGATCGGCAAACTTCCCATCAAAACCACACTCACGACAGCGCACACCAGAGGCTGTGGCTTGTTATTACGGGGGGGGTAAACTAGGGTGCAGTGACCACAGAGCGCCTGCTAGCTGTAGTGCCAAGAGGTCACAGACTCTAAGGACATCCCAATTTCCTGTGCTCACTCTTAAGATTCAGTTTTGGATGTGCTCCCTGTGTCATGGGTCTGAATCACTGCCCTTGCAACGCACGCGCTCGCACGCACGCGCACACACACACACACACACACACACACACACACACCAGTCCTCCCTGAATTCATTTGTTTTCATTTGTCAGCAGTACTTGTTCTTCACTGCTGTGCTGAATTATCTCTTAAGCAAGGGTCCGTCTCCTCCTCCTTAATCATTAAATCAGCTTTCTTCTTTACAGTGGGATAGCAGGACAGCTAACAATAAAGTACTGTGTACTGCACAGTATTTAATCTCAGTTCAATCTGATTACAGCTGCAGAGCTTCTCTTTGTACCAGATTGTGACATGCAACCTTCCTGCAGCGTCCCTACAATGCTGAGAGAATGTTTCTGCATGTGGTGACTGTGGTGCAGCCCAATTAACACCGGAGCAATGGCCCATCCAAAAATTGCTGGTACTTTGGAAAATATTGTTTTGTTTTGGGGAGTCCAGCGTAGTGCCGCATGGCTACCGTGCTGCCAGCCGGTCAAACAAAGAACGAGACACAGAGACAAGGGTTGAGAACTTTTTCGCAGTAAGAAAAGAGACATCGGGAAATTACACTTCCGTGCCATCAATTTCCCAGAGACGACCAAAAACCCTGGACACACTTAATCAGGAAAAGGGCACACCTCCGAATATCCATTCTTTTGTAATGGCATTACAAGAGAAGCAAGATTTACAGATCACTTAATGTGCCAGAGTCTTCTGCATAAAAGTATATACAAAGGTTAATATTGCAATAATATCTTCCTGGAGGGCATTGTAATCATTATCTCTCTGGAGGTATCAATTAGAAGCACTTTACAGCAGGTAATGACTGAGATTCCAGTACAAAATGACGTTATTATTGTTATCATCATCTATAATTTCAGAGTGGCAAAGGCAAAAAAGAGAACGATAAGTTCAACTAGAGGTAGACTTAAGGAACTTAAGGAACTTTTACATCAAATCTGACATTTTGGCTATTATTAATTTGGTCAATGACCACCCCTAGGTCCTCCTCAGCTTGTGTGTGCTGCTGCTACACTACATGTCCAAAAGTATGTGGACAACTGCTTGTCGAACATCTCATTGCAAAATCATGGGTATTAATATGGAGTTGGTCAGCCCCTTTGCTGCTATAACAGCCTCCGCTCTTCTGGGAAGGCTTTCCACTAGATGTTGGAACATTGCTGCTATAACAGCCTCCGCTTTTCTGGGAAGGCTTTCCACTAGACGTTGGAACATTGCTGCAGGGACTTTCCATTCGGCCACAAGAGCATTAGTGAAGTCCGGCACTGATGTTGGGTGATTAGGCCTGGCTCGCAGTCGGCATACCAAATCATACCAAAGGAGTTCGATGGGGTTGAGGTCAGGGCACTGTGCAGGCCAGGCAAAGTATTCCACACCGATCTCGATAAACAATTTCTGTATGAACTTCGCTTTGTACACGGGGACATTGTCAAGCTGAAACAGGAAAGGGGCTTCCCCAAACTGTTGCCACAAAGTTGGAAGCACAGAATAGTCTAGAATGTCATTGTAAGCTGTAGTGTTAAGATTTCCCTTCACTGGAACTAAAGGGCCTAGCCCGAACCATGAAAAACAGCCCCAGACCATTATTCCTCCTCCACCAAACATTACAGTTGGCACTATGCATTTGGGCAGATAGCATTCTCCTGGCATCCACCAAACCCAGATTCGTCCGTCGAACTGCCAGATGATGAAGCGTGATTCCTCACTCCAGAGAACGTGTTTCCACTGCTCAAGAGTCCAATGGCGGGGAGCTTAGAAAACCCATTTTTAAAACTTCAGACGAACAGTTCTTGACTTGACGTTGCTTCCAGAGACAGTTTGGAACTTAGTAGTGAGTGTTGCAACCGAGGACGATTTTAATGCGCTACACGCTTCAGCACTCTGTGGTCTCGTTCTGTGAGCTTGTGTGGCCTACCACTTCACGGCTGAGCCGTTGTTGCTCCTAGATGTTTCCACTCCACAATAACAGCACTTACAGTTGACCGGTGAAGATCTAGCAGGGCAGAAATCTTACAAACTGACTTGTTGGAAAGGTGGCATCCTATCACAGTGCCACGTTCGTTGAAAGTCACTGAGCTCTTCAGTTAGACCATTCTACTGTCAATGTTTGTCTACGGAGATTGCATGGCTGTGTTCTTAATTTTATACACCTGTCAGCAACGGGTGTGGCTGAAATAGCCAAACTAATTTGCGGACACCCCTAATTTGAAAGGGCGTCCACATACTTTTGTATATATAGTGTATGTAGATGTTCTGTTTCAATGGGCAGACAGATATTCAAATAGAGATGGGTTTCCTCATATTCAGGCGTTGATTGTCAGTCCCAATTTCCTCAAAGAAGCTTGTGTGTGTAAATGTGTGTGCATGTGTGTGTTCATTTGGCAGTGAATGTGTGTGAGAGAGAGACAGAGAGAGAGAGAGAGAGAGAGAGAGAGAGAGAGAGAAAGCGAGGAGAGGGAAAGAGGGAGCTGTGCTTCAAAACCTTCAGCAACTGGACAGCAAATATTTGCGTACCACAAAACACAACAGCATTATGGTTCGCTCGTCACTATTTATTCAGATAGGGGGGGGAAATATGTTTTACGCGCCCGAGAAGTTGTCGTGTGACCTTTGCGCTGGACTACAAACAATTATAACGAGGATTGGTTCTGTTATTGACCTCACTCATCAAAACCATGAATAATACACTCTTGCTTGTCCATAGTACATTAAGCATAAAGGCCTCTGACTTTTGATTGATTTCTTTTATATTTAATAAGCAGCTCGGATTCTCCTTTTTAAGAAGAATTGAATTGGACGTTGGTGACATCCATCAGGGCTATTCATACCCAGGAAGTTATGAGCCAGTTTTCCATGCTCCGTCACAACCACCCTAAGGCTTTATAATGCGTGTCCGCCCATTTGTTAATCACACTGTAGCAAGGCTTGGATTGTGTGGGTCTTTTCCCACAGCGTTATGGGAGGAGCTACAGAACAAGTAGCCCACACTGCTGGCCGATAGAACACCAAGTGGCAGGTCTGTCTCTCTTTAATGTCTGTTAAACTGACCATGTAGTGGTTTAGACATTCCCATATCTGTACAGTATGGTACAGCATTGATGTCTGCAGTCATGGGACAAGCACATACGGTGGTCTATCGTCAGCATGATCAACAATGCCAGACCTACAGGCGTATATTAGACTATATGGGGGAATGTGTTCATGCCATCCCATTCTCCATGGGGGGGTGAAGCCCCGAACGTAACGGGAAAACTCGAGGAGGAACAATAAGCTAAGAATGGATTGAGGGGAGGGGATCAGCAAATTTCACATTCTTCACCCCAAGGAGAGGATTTTTAAATAGGATTGCAGCCCTTATATGATTTCCACTGTCTTTTCCTTAAATGTGTGTAATTTGGAGTGTGATAGAGAGGAAGAAAACCGCTATAGGTTAATCTCATCAACCTCCATCCACACCCAAGGGAGGATGCTACAGCTAAAACTAGCTCCCTAGCTAGCGCACGGTATTGGCCTTGAAAAGTAATACAAGTAGTGGGACTGGCGGAGAGGGAGTGAGGAGAGATCAAATACAGGTGAGTGTTATATCCCTGAGGAACTCCCGATGGCCTGCACTGCCCCTTCACTCATCCAGCTAGACGCTTCACTGTGTCACTAAGTCAATCGTTATTCAGAACCTACTTACGTACCACCACTCTTTATACATGTAGCTATATATAGGCCTTGTACTTTGTTAAGGGAGGCATGGCTCCGATAATCTTTTCAGACTGGGACAAACTCACTCCATTGATATCAATGTGTTTATTGCAGCAATAGCAATATAAGGCAAGGCGAAGTGAGATATCAGCTTACCCGAGGCTGAGAGAAATGTAAGATAAAGGATATTTAATATCCAGTTCACATCACGAGGGCTAAACCTCTAATAGCACTTGGGGTTTCTGTGCAGGTAATGCCTTCATCTTTGTCTAAACACACTTTCATGGACTTTAACTGTAATAATATAAAGTGTGTGGGTCACAGATAAATGTAGCGTAATGGCTCAAAGCTGAAGATTACCCATACATCCTGTCTGCTTATTAATGCTCCTAGGCACTTCCACTAAAGGTGTTATCTTCAGGAGAGGGGAAAAAAGCACATCAAATATTCTTTCTTTTTTCTTTATTTACAGCTCTTTGCATTTTGTCACATTGCGTTAGAATCAAAAAAGCGTGCATTCCGGATGGCAATAATCACTCTCTGAAAGCAAATATATATGTACATTATTGGGTACAACATTACGCTGGTGGCTTGTGTTCTAGGACACATTACCCTCGCTTATTTTGTGTCTAAATGATAATGAGCATTCAAATGATAACCTATATCATTTAGAGTGAAACATGAATTTAAAACACTAGCTGCCATTTACAGAGGGGTAATGTTTTCTTGAGATCAATCAGGTGTCCTCGGCATCCATTAAAAAACCGTAAAGAACCATCCATAGTAAAAAGAATGGTGTTGTCCTAATTATGTGTTAGGTGATGCATTATTTAACAATCCAACATACATTTCAGGGTTGGATATGAGTAAAATAATTTATGACAAGATCTCTTTTTTTGCCCAACACTTTAAATCAAACTTCAATAAATGTGCCACCCCTATCCATTTTACATGAGGCCTTGCTGAAGACAACCAGGAAGTCTGTTATTTAAAATTCTTCCGACGGCACCGGGTCAGAAATACAAAATAACACCAAAGAACGAGAAGCTTCAGCACACTAGCTGACCTTGGGCTACACATCCACTTCAACTGGGAGAGAAACAGACAAAAGGTGGCGGATGATCCAAAAGACAGTCCCTCCAAAAATTCAGTCAGATCCTAGCAATTATGGCACGTTGTGCTTGCTAAGGGTTTCCCACAACCAAAACCTCATTTTCTGTCTCTCTGTCTCTCTTCACTCTCCACACATTCATCTAGTCCTTCCCACAGCACACAAACGAGTAAGTTTGGGTTGGAAAAAACTCAAGTTGAATTTATTTTCTCTGTCAGTGTGTCATGTGGTAAGCCTATAGAATATATATTAACTCTACTTGAGGAGAGATTAGGTTTTGAGAGGTTGGACATGTCAAAGGTCACAGCCCATTGTTTGCTGGTCAGTTTGAGACAGTGTGACTCAAAACCAATCCGGTGAAAATACATGTCTTTAGATTCACAATGATGGATACATTTCCACAAGCAGGTGTATCTGTGTACATTCATACATTTTGTAATCCAACTCTTCTAATCTCACATAACCAGGCCTCATTCAGCTGCAGTTTCATTCCAACTCCCTTTTGTTGACCCAGATATATGCAGTAAATGACAGTAGTGTGCCTCTGCCACCACTGCTAATGACAAAAGCAATAAAACATTTGGAAGGGATGAGGCCATCTATCATGTGAAGCCCACAGAGAAACAGAGGAGCTTAAAAGCACAGTAAGAGTATACCCTGGAAAGGCCCAGGGAAACCAAATGTATATCATATTACACATTGAAATGTGACCCTGTAATGACATCACTTATATTAAATCAAGGCCTTGACTCAGTTTTACTTAAGCTGAACTGGTGTCCTTCCTGAAGCAAAATGAAAAAAATTGAATAGTGTCGTTGTTTTTCTGACTGTGGAACATAGATACGGTTTGATTTAGACTGGCACGAGGCAAACATGGAGAGAGCAGGGTGCTTTAAAACAAAGACAGAATAGAAAGTGTGTCCAGACATTTAATTACTCTGGGATAGCGAGGTAACTGGACATACTGTACAGGCCAATTCTTCTCAGGGAACCATTAAGCCCTTTTCGGGTCCAGCAATGCAAACACGTTTTACAATGGGGTTTAAATAGCACCTTTTTATTAACACCTGGAGAGAAAAATCATGTAGGGATTTGTCTTTGTCGAGAATATTAAACTGGTTAAAAGTACAGCACAGTGGGTTTACCTAAAAAAAAAAAAAAAAAATTATATACAATATGATGGTTATGTTTTTGTGGTAATTTTTTATATATATATATATATATAGTACAGTTATTACCGGGTAGACGGTAGCTTAGAGGTTAGAGCCGACAAGGTGAAAAATCTGTTGATGCGCCCTTGAGCAAGGCACTTAACCCTAATTTGCTCCACGGCCTCCGTACTACTATGTCTGACCCTGTAAAACAACATATTTCACTGCACCTATCCAGTGTATGTTACAATATCAAATCAAATCAAATCAAATGTATTTATATAGCCCTTCGTACATCAGCTGATATCTCAAAGTGCTGTACAGAAACCCAGCCTAAAACCCCAAACAGCAAGCAATGCAGGTGTAGAAGCAATAAAACGTTTATTCAAAACTATTCTTTTTCCACTGTCGTGGATCTCACTGGGAGAACAAGCATTGAGAGAGGCAAGCAGCGCCTGTTGAATCAGATCAGGGGAAAAAATGAATATTCCTCACCTGTCTGCTCGTGTTGACTCCTCTTGTTTAGATTTCACAGTGGGGAAAAAAACAAAACCCGCATATTTACTTTTAATTGAAAGGAAATTAAAGACGCATCCGCATCCGCAAGTGACAAAGGAAGATCACAAGCCTTTGGAGCGATGATAGCTTTTGTTTAAGATGGATTTCATAAAGAAACCCCCCTACTGATAATGATAAAAAAAAATCTTGGACATTTCTCCAAATACAATTACCTCTGCGTCACCTGATTCAATCAAATGCATTTGCATTCTGTTTGCATCCAGTGTTCCGTGAACCAGTAAACAAGACAGGAGGAATACATCTGATGTGTTTTCATGCTCATGGCTGCTCCTCTGTTTGCTACATTTTATTCAGAATATTTGAATTCTTATGAATTTGTAAATACTGCACAATGTACGAATATGTGGATGAATGTTTTTTGAATGGGGGGTGTCTCCTTGAGTCGAAACAGGAAATACTATCCCACATTTTGAAACAGATGTCGTTTGGCTGGTGAGTACTTGAGATTAAAAATCAACTGTGCGTGATGTGAACTCAACAACTCTACGTGTCAAAGTAGTAGCAGCACGTTGGATCTACTGAGCGACGTTGGCTGGCATCGTGACCAAAGTCCTAGTGGTGCTCTGATACATACCAGATCACATGCTTCCTAACTGGATAGATGCTCAGAGATCCCCTACTGCCTGTCCTGTTGGAAAGAGCAAAGAGCGACATCTTCTCTTTTACAAACTCAGTCCTGTCACGATTTAACCTCTCTACACCTCTAGTAATACAGGGTTTAATTTGAGCAGATGAGCCTATTGTTTTGACAATTAGAGACACCTCATCTGTCCACCTTGCTCTCCTGTCTCCTCCCACACTGACTGAGCCCCTGGTCCATCTTCACACGTATTCACAGAGAATCACTGAGGTCAGAGGTCGCCGGCACCACAGCTCAACATGTCTCCATGTCTCCATTAATCCAAATAATCACTTCACTGCTCCAATCCAAGCTCTATTTGATATATGAGCAAATGCAACATTTGGGTGTGGGTGTATGCATTTTGCCGTATACAGTATGAGAAGACAGCGTTCAATCTGGATGTTTCCCTTTTATGTATGGTGGGTAAAGACCAAACCGACCAAACCAAACTCTCTGTGAAGACCAAACCGTCTTCATGTCTAAACGAAATGAGGGATGAGGAGCACATGGGTGTGTCTCCATGTAGTGGGTGTGTGCTCAAGAGAGGAGTGAAGTGAGACAAGACATCTCTTCATCCAAACCTGGTGTCTAGCCACTGGCCTTCCCCTAAATATTTCAAACAAATACAGTATTTTCCCTCACGGGATCTATTAAAAGAGTTCGGTGGAGGATTTAGCCAAATTCTTTCTTTCTCTAGCAGTGGTATGCCTATCTGCATGCATAAAAAAAGACAAAGTGAGAAATTCACCTCTCACACAACTGTTAGATTTGTACAATTGGGAAAGCATATGATCCACAAAGAATTGTTTGAACGTGGAGATGAATAGATTCCTCTGTGTTCATTTCAAATACACCTCTCTCCCCACACACACGTATGTTCCGCAACAACTCATGAATAAGCGCATAGGCTAAAGTAGCTGATACGAAATGCTTCTATTACGGGCGCAAATACCCTCAGCCATTCCGCAAAAGGTGAAAAAGGGATAGGGATAGGGGAAAACCACGTTTAATGGCTGACCAACCACTGTGCAGTGGCATAATAACTAAGGAGGCTATTTATTATTAATTGATATGGCCTTTCTTACTACGAAAAGGACAATTATTTCAAGCACCACACGGCTCTCGTCTGCACAGTAAGCTATCAACACAAAGTGCCCCAAGTGAAATGAGCAAGACTCGTCATCGTACAACTACAAACCCGAGTGAGCCTTTTTCATATTTTCCTCTATAAAAGCACCACAATTTTACCATCGAGATTATAAAACGTGACAATATCAGAGCAATTTAGTATACCAACGGTATTTATAAGGCATTAAAGTCAATGACACATGGTGAGCAACAGCATAAAACAATGAATTCTTGTTAAGCCATTATTGCTTTCATGGCATGCGGCATCATTTCATATGAACAAATCACAGAGGAAGTCATTGAAGCTGGTAGGTACCCAGTCGCTCTACAGTTTTGTTTTGATGTTGACCAGAGTGATCCAACTTTGTTGATCTCAAAATGTGAGTTGAATTGCAATATGAGTCAAGTCAATGGAATTACAATATAGTGTTTCTATTCCATTAGCTTTGTAAATGGCACCTTCGCCCATCAAGCCTATTGGGGTATGGAATGTCCTTCGCTGTATTTTCTTCTCTTTTCCCTCCATCAGCCACCCTGGAGTTGGATAGTCTGGGGACAGGTACAGTGTTGTGAGATTACAAAAAAGCGAAGATCCATTTGTTCGATTTTAATGATATGTTTCATGGTAAAACAATGCACATGTTCTAATATTCTGTCGACTTCATTGGAATCGTGTTGAGTTCACCCTCTCATACCCTTCGTATTGCCAGGTTATTTATTTATTTAGGCTGAAATAGAAAAGTCAGTGCAGTAGAACATAAAAGCAATCAGTCTCTGTGATTTAACAAGAACCTGGTCCCATTCAATGAACTCTAAACCCATCAGACTAAGAACAATACAGTACATCAGCAATTTTCGAGCCCTACTGCCTGAGTCAAAGAGAAGACAGGGTCTGTTCTCACAACGCCAGTTATAGTGTAAAGGGAAGATGTATGTTATCTTCAACATCACCAATGGAAAAACAATTAAATGTGATCGATGGAGATTGGGGGTTTAGGGTGGGTTTGATTGTCTGCCTATCCCTGTTTACTTACCTCCTGGAGACACACAAAATGTCAGCTCTAAGCAGTTTGTGGACTCCCCGCTAAGCGTTTGGCCTGCTCAAAACCAGACTGGTTCCATCTTCTGGACTCTTGGCATTCGACACACGCGTTGTGGCCATCAATGTGTCATTCAAATGCCATGCCTTCATAGCCATACTGCTACTGAAGAATGTTGCTTTCTTCTTTGGTTGTTCTTATTGGCATGATTGTCCTCGTGCTCGTCTCGTTTTCAGGTTGAAAGTCACTTTTGACCTCCATTATCAAATGACTCCATTCATCTGAGAAGGGTTTCAACCTTTCCTAAATCAGGGTCACAATGAGAGAGAAATCCCCCTTTGGGATGTTTTAGAAGTAAGTCACCTCATTTCACTGCAACATTAACTATTAAAGAAAAGTGCCAACATCACATGAAAAAAGGCTCAGTACACAAAAAAAAAGATAAAGTGATGACGCCAAGACAGCTGAAAAAAGTGCTTCTGTTGTAAAACGGCAGGTATTGTTTTAAGCAGAAAGATGTCACAGTGGAGCCAGTGGCAAAGTGAGGAGTGACAATGGTGCTGCTAAACTACTTTGGCAAGAGATGACAGGGACATTTGGAAGAAATAAACAGTCAACATCACACAGTCACTTTGTTTCCTCTACTTAAAAATATCCTGATTCATTTCAATCCTACAACATTCTGTAATTGGGCAATGGATGAAGGGGTGTGGGACACAGGGCAGCTTTTCAACGGCTGTAAGCAAGTGTTCCCCCAAGCTATTACTACCATTACAATGTGAATCTCTCGCCCCTATGGATTTGCTTTCTGTGTAGTGCCAAACGCTCGTTCAAGAAAACTCCACATGGAATAAGCTAATCCTTTTCAAGCGGGACGCGGGCAGCCGCGGACATGACTTTGCAAAGGGGGAGATGATGTCACCCGTTCAAAGTTTGGATAGAAAACACACTCCCCCCCCCATTCACCACCTTCCCTTTGAAACTCACAGCCAACTACAATAATCAGCTTCCACTCAAAGTATTTATCAGATGGAGGGAAGACGAGATTACATCGAGAGCAAATATGTGTCCCTATTATCCTGCCAAGGGAGCGTCTCACAAGGCTGACACTGGAGGTGACATGGAGAGAGGGAACAGGAGAGGAGGAGGAGGAAGAGGAGGAGTATGAGGAAGAGAGAAAGGGAACAGTGTCTAAAAGAGAGAGAAGGGGGTTGAGAGAAGAAGCAAAAATACAACTCATTATCCCAACCCCCAAAAACATCCCACACTCTCTCTCTTGTACACCGCTTTTGTTTGTGCACTCCGTCTTTGTCATTTAGTCTCACTTATTTATGGGATTTTACAAGTTCCTGTGAAGATGCAGAGCATTGCAGTTTATGTCTAATTTAGTAAAAATCCTTTCGCCAGACAAGGCTTGTCATCAACTTTTCCCCCCTCTGCTTCTGTTTCGACTTTCCTCGTTCT
Source organism: Oncorhynchus tshawytscha (assembly GCF_018296145.1). Lineage (NCBI taxonomy): Eukaryota > Metazoa > Chordata > Actinopteri > Salmoniformes > Salmonidae > Oncorhynchus > Oncorhynchus tshawytscha. Next base: position 56,660,844 of record NC_056432.1, read on the forward strand.
GTCTTCAATGGTTTGGAGTGTGGTTGGTTGACAAGGAGAAAACTAAACGAGTCTTGATACTACAACGGATTCTCTCTGATTTGTAGTCTTGTTTTCCGGCACAGAAGTTGGAACTGCTTAGCTGAATGCCACAGACTAAACAACATGCAGTAACTAGTGTAAGGGCTTCCGACTTCAACACTAGTTTTTGTAAAGTTTGTCTGATATTCATTGTCTTTTAATGCAGAGACGAGGATCATGGCCAGTAACACACACAACAGTAATCTGCTCTGTCTTGCTGGATCTCACTTTACTGTAGCAATACCCATGTTAATGATCACAGAAGTAAAGCGGGTTACAAAAGGAGAAAGGAGAGAGAGAGAGATGAAATATATTTGGAACTTTTTATGGAAAAACAACCTGACACAAAGTAATATTCATCTCCAATGAATCCAATATTCTTTTTGGAATGATATTAGACGGTATCTATTATATCTTCCATTGTGTTCCCATCTGCCCTTTTCAGGATCTAAATGATGTGCATTAGTACGTAAATGGGCTAATGCCTGTCTGTATTTAGCGGGCTACATGCCGTGAATATATTCTCTGCTTCAAGAAGTAATTGGTAATTACAGTGGTCATTTAGGCAATCACTGTCTCTCTGAGATTCATGTCATTCTTAAAAATAACTAGCTCTTAACCTTTGACAGAATTCTACAGAAACGGTTCATCATCGCCCCCGCTTTGATTAATTTCTGCACACACACACACACACACACACACACACACACACACACACACACACACACACACACACACACACACACACACACACACACACACACACACACACACACACACACACGTATCAATAAAACTGATACTTTTACATTTGTTAACTGTGGCAGACTACCTCCCCCATGTGAAGAGAAAAAAGCATAGGCCTGAATAGCACCAGGAAACACAGCATACTTCTAAACCCATTAGTTTAATCCAATTAACATTAAGACCAAAACACACACAGGTTGTTTGACCTATGCCCCTGCATGAGTCTCTCCATCTCTCTCTGGCCAAAAGTAATGAGTAAGCATTGCTCCACTTTAGCAACAATAAGCCTTTCTTTTCCAAACAAAAGACTTCTCCTCTCACTCATTCCTCATCTATTTCTTGCCGCCCCTCTCTCTCTGTTTCTTAGTATAAACAACCTCACATCACACATAAGCCATATCTGATGCACCTCCATCCAGAGAATTCTTGCTTCCAGATGTATGTTGTATGTGAAAAATAGCCAGGTTGACCACAGTAGCATTGAAGCAGTTATCCCCTACACTTACGGCCTCCTTTGCTGGATGTTCACAGACTCTTTGGCATCTTCACTTGCTTTTCCAGCAGGCAAAATGTGAAGTCAGTTTCTTACTTTCACTGACGAGGCGATCAGCTTTTTTAATATCCAGCCAGAAAGAAAATATTTCATAAATACCATTTATTCCAGGTACAGGCAATATAAAGTCTTTCAAACACAGTGCTAATAACAAGACCCATATAAAAGCTTTGTAAATGTGTCTTTTTTTCTTCTTCTTCATGCAGGACAAGGCAATATTATAAATGGAAGCATTATGAAACGACACTGTGGCACTTGTAAAAAATACAACTATATGGAGCATTCAGACCACATGTGTTTTAGTTGGTTAGAAACAGGAGGAAGGCATATAGGGAAATTAGAGCTTAGTTTAACATTGAATGTTGAAGAAGTCATGCCGGGACAAAGGCTCATGTAGTTTAGCTGTTCCTTTGTACACTGAACCCTAAAATGTGATTTGCGCACCTTATAATACCTTACTCTTGCAACCGTTTCTCCTCGCTCAAATTGAGAAAACGGAATGAACTCAAAGGACGGTCCCTGTAATATTAATGAGGGAGTTTGTATGGGTAGTGTGATTTAAGCTACCTTTTATGCCTGAGTTACACAGCTCAAATTATGCATTCAGAATAATACTTAACGTTTTCTTTCTTTAACTGAAAGAATGTAGCCTACTGTGGGACTCTGCTTAGTCGAAGGTGTTTAAGATATAAAAAAACGGAAGATTAACCCAGAGACGGCTTGGCCCTCTCCTTGGCTGTGCTTCATAACCCTGCTGATACGACGCTGTGACTTTGGGCCTGAGTGACCACGCCTGTCTGATAACCTGTCACTGTGGAACTCACTGAAATGGGTTTGCCTTGATGGATGTGGCATTTGGATGACCGATGTGGAAGCTGTTTAGCTGAAACATTTACACCCGTCAATATTCATTCTTGCTCTCTAAAACATTATTCTTGTGCTGATCAAATCCATAACTAAACTAGCAGTGGGCAGGGGTTAAGGGAGCGGGGGTGGGAGATACAGGAGTGAGATAGGGGAATGTGTTTCAAGTGGTTGAATCTTGCAGGTAGGACTTCAATACTGTTTGAGAGGACATAGGGCCTACATTAAAATGTACCCTCATGCAAAGGGATGCCATCAGGCCCTCGGAGGGCTGTTGAAATGTTTTTAAGGATGGTTTGGGGAGGAGGGGACCTCCAAGCACATATCATACAGTACATTCGGAAAGTATTCAGACCTCTTGACTTTTTACATATTTTCTTATGTTACAGTCTTACTCTAAAATTGATTAAATTGTTTTTTTTCATCAATCTACACACAATAGCCCATAATGACAAAGCAAAAAAACTAATTTACATAAGTATTCAGACCCTTTACTCAGTACCTTGTTGAAGCACCTTTGGCAGCGATTACAGCCGTGAGTCTTCTTGTGTATGGCGCTACAAGTTTGGCACACATGTATTTGGGGAGTTTCTCCAATTCTTCTCTGCAGATCCTCTCAAGCTCTGTCAGGTTGGCTGGGAAACGTCACTGCGCAGCTATTTTCAGGTCTCTCCAGAGATGTTCGATCGGGTTCAAGACCGGGTTCTGGCTGGGCCACTCAAGGACATTCAGAAACTTGTCCTGAAGTCACTACTGCGTTGTCTTGGCTGTGTGCTTACGATCGTTGTCCTGTTGGAAGGTGAACCTTCACCCCAGTCTGAGGTCCTGAGCACTCTGGAGTTTTCATCTATGTCAGAGTGATCATTGGGTTCTTGGTCATCCCCCTTCTCCCCCGATTGCTCAGTTTGGCCAGGCGGCGATCTCTGGGAAGAGTCTTGGTGGTTCCAAAGGTCTTAAATTTAAGAATGATGGAAACCACTGTGTTCTTGGGGACTTTCAATGCTTCAGACATTTTTTGGTACCCTTCCCCAGATCTGTGCCTTGACACAATCCTGTCTCGGAGCTCTACGGACAATTTCTTCCACCTCATGGCTTGGTTTTTGCTCTGACATTCACTGTCAACTGTTGGACCTTATATAGACATGCTCAATTTCGAGTCACATAGCAAAGGGTCTGAATACTCATGTAAATAAGTATTTCTGTTTCTTATTTTTTATACATTTGCAAACATTTCTAAAAACCTGTTTTCGCTTTGTCATTACGGGGGGTATTGTGTGTAGATTGATGAGGATGTTATTTGATTTAATCTATTTTAGAATAAGGCTGTAATGTAAGAAAATGTGTAAAAAAAATGTCAAGGGGTCTGAATACTTTCTGAATGCACCGCATATGATATTGTGAAGGTCATGACTATGGGAATTGGGATATGTTGCAGTCCAAACAGTGAGACCTAACCATGCTCTTAGAGCAGTAGCTGTCGAGGGATCTGTTTAATCCGGTCTGCCTCCAAGGCATACTGCCTGTACACATTGTAAAGGTAGAGAGGAGAGCAATAAAGACTTTGGGTTGGCTGGTATAAAAATGGCTGGTTTTGACCGTCAGTTTATGGCAACGTCTGTGTGTGTTTGTGTCTCTGAGAGTGTTTGTGTGTCTGTTTATTACACTGCACAGACTTGTGATAAGTCGGAAACACAGCAGGATCACGTTTGCGCTGACAACGCTGTCACCCTATTTAGGCCTGATAGGAATTAGACGGAAGAAGATCTGCTTCTTACAACACACTGAGCTGTGTTTTAGCATTTCTGTGCGGTTCTGGATTTCATCAAGATTTCCCACGGAGTAGAGAAATATCAGTGTGGCAGATATATCTGCCAATTCAAACTTGCATCAAAAGCGTATCGACCACGCAGCCGAAACAGCATTTCCGTGCACTTCGTCCTTTGAATTGTAAAATCAGCTTGGCAAAAGAAGCGACACCATAAAATTCAGCTGTGGTTTCCTTTCAGCCAAAGCGCTTTTCTTTTGTAGAAAAAAAGGGGAGAAAAGCCTAGGTCTTAGCTGCGCAAGAGTATGGGGAATGCATGGGTCCATCTGGCACCCAAAGACGAGGCTTTGTCAGGATCCATCCAAGACAAGACACATTGCTGCAGAAGGGTCCTTTTCTACAGCACCTGCAAAAATACCTCTGAGCCCAGGCAGGGAGACGGAGTGACTGACTGCATGCTCATATTGTTCTACATTCTGTAAGGGCAATCACTCCCACACCCTCTATGTGCCCTCACGGAAAACGTACACTCCCTCTTAGGCTCAACACACAGGCAAATAAGATTGCCTTTCAGGTTTCTCAGTGCTGTGACATTGCACAGGGACAGAGACACAGGTACAGAGAGAGAGAGAGAGAGAGAGAGAGAGAGATGAACAGGAAGAGAGAATGCAAAAGAGAGGAAGGAAAAAAGAGAGAGAGAGCAAGAGAAAGAAAGATAGAGATGCCTCTATTATTTACCCTGGGACACCTCGTGCTTCACTGCTCTTCGTTAGGGAGAGAAAGGACATCTTGCCTTATCGCAGACGCCCAATTTGCTCCCGATTTTGTACGCGTTCTCAATTGATTTCTGTGACAAAAGTCTGAAATCCTTTTCAACTCTGACTATGACACTTGAAAAGGGTGCTTGACTCCCTCAGAGGTGGGTCTGTTTCCACTACTTGGAGATGTCTGAGAAACAGACAGAAAAGGCCACATAAAATAACCATAATATGAGTTTAATATAAACTATTCACAGCTGTTTCCTGAAAATTAGAATTAGGTTACGCTTGAAGCACGTTGACGATAAATCCGTTCTCAGCTTAATTATGATGCTATAAAAATATGTCCTGTGCTGGCACATACAACTTTTTAAGTGTATTAAATATTCCAATCATATTTAAAACATGTTATAATCTCTCTGTATAATTAGAATTTTATGAGTAATTGCTAGTGTGTGTCAGAGGTGAAGGTGAATGTAATTCCCATATAGTCATCCTCCACAAGACAACCACCACAATAAAACTATGACAAAACATTTAAAACCCACAACCATCCAAGCCAATATAATGACCCTCCGGTCTTTTTTTTACAAAAACCAGGCACACAGAGCCATGTCGACTTATGTCTTCTTTACAGAGAGATTACAGTAGCCTTAGATTGAATTACACACTTGCTAGTGCACAGCACACGTACAGGTGATGAAATGTAAAATCAAGAACACATAGTGAAGGATTAGTTGAATCTACAGTACCTATCCAGGAAAATGTCCTTATCTCCATAGCTCAGGAGGTACAGAGAACAGCCATAGAGAACATGTCTATGTTTCTCTGAGGCTACCTTTCATTCCAGATGAGAGTTAGCACCATCTCTATGGTCTGAAAGGACACTAAAAGCAGAGCTAGCAGTATCAGTGTTCACTTGACACAGGTCAAGTTGCTTGACTGATCTGTTACACAAGAGGGCCATGGTTGACCGTGGCACTTGTCTAGTGAGTGGCTTTAAGTACAACGAGCCATTAAAGATCGCTATTGAGGATGTCTCAGTTCCAGAGCATGGTATGTGGAGTGGTAATATAGCACAGTCACGGGGTAAAACACCATAGAAGACATCGATACCACTGTATCTCTGTTAACCCCGCTTTCTTCTTGAATTAAATTAGCCTCAATTTAGCACTATAATAAGCCTGGAACAAAATGTTGATTGTGAAATGAAATGATGTCCATTTCAAGTTTTCAAGTACATTTGTATGATGTGGACTGTCAAAACGCTGTTGTTTCTGACAATCCGACAAAGCATTAGATCCTGGCTCTAACTTCTCTAAAGCAGCATAGAGCAATCAATGTGTCCATCAATCCAACCCCTCAGAATGGGAGACCTCCCTCCCATTGTACCAGTAAGTCAGTGCTTTAGAGAAGGGGATGGGAGGGAGGGAAGTTATAGTCCCAAATATCTCCTCCTTCAAGTCCATACAACACCCTAGTGACCCACGGTTCTGAGAGCTGGTCGAGTCGGCTACTGTCTGTGTGAGTTTCACTGATGGCCTCATTGATGCAGCAGTACACAGAGCCATAGAGCCTGTGCATTTTAGCTTCCAACCACAGCTCCTCGGAGGACCCCGCTATCCCTCACATGTACGGCGAGATAAAGCCGCGCCAGGCGGCATCAAAAGTTGCAGGGCCAAAGTTTTGCCGAAGAACAGAAAAGAAAAATCAAGAAGTTTAAACTGTGGAGCCTTCCCCTAAAGGCAAGCTGGCCAGCCATCTGTGCAGACACTCTAGCCATAGCCACCACCCCTGGAACAGAGGGAAAGAGAGAGAGAGAGAGACACAGAGAGAAAGAGAGAGAGGAACACAGAGAGAAAGAAATATAACAAGTTAGGAGGTGGACAAGCAGTCCTGGACAGTCAATGACCTCCTGATGGCCTCGTTGCGCTGGACTACTGTGTTACCTACTGCAAGACGTTACCTCTCTTCTACTAGGTGTAAGAGACACATCTTCTGCCTTTGAAAAGATTGAAAGGCTTCTCTTTAAAACATTTTTTACATGGGCATTGAACACTGACATTGACTACGTACTGTATGCCTGGAAGGGTGGCTTCCTTGTCACCAAAAGAATCCAGTTTTAAAATCATAAAAAAATAAGTATTCTTCTTTCCTGGGAAAATCTGCCAGAGTTTATACATCGAAGCCAACACATGAACTTTCAATCAGGGATTAGCCGGATTTTCCAATGTGGATCTTCTTTTGTGAATTTGGCCAGCGTCGCCTCTGTCGTTGGCAAGGGGAATGTAAATAGAATATGATCCCTGGGCCAAGGGGATTGCCTCGCTTATTTCAAAGAAAGACTTCAAAAACAGGGCCACTTAGCCCTATCCATGAGTGTGAAGTTTCAGCGGTTTGAAGTGTCGTCCACATGACAGACCACCAAAAAGTCCTCTTCCAAGTAGGCAACATATTGCCGTCATGCAACTTGTCACCGTGGCCAAAAGACTAAACAACTCAACGAAAAGGAGGAGAAAAGGCAAACACAACAACAGAAGACGGAATGAAAGCGATCTCTCTATCAAATCTATTGGCTTCCTGACATCGCTCCATCGCTGTCCATCCCCATATCTCCCATCCTGCCTGGGCCCTCCTCTCACCATTGTCCTACGCAGAAGTCCACTTTCCCAGACATAGATGCTAATCCGAGCTTACCGTGCTGTCTCGTCAGATAAGGGTGCGCCACACTGCTGCATGTATGACTCCCATGCACTATTAGAGCTCTGGTTGTGGCCATGGGCCACCAGAAAAGTTGGACTGAGGTCTATCGGAATGGGGCTTGTAGACACACACAGGCAGCACACACACATGCACGCACAAAAGCTACCCGGGAAGACTTAACATCCACATGAACAGAAGTTTTATCTTAAAAAGAACAATGGACAAATATGCCACCCATTTGAGCTTTGTGTTTGTTCTTGAAATGTCAATTTGAAAATCCCCCCTAGAAGATAGGGCACTGTAATCAGGCTGCAAACACACAACATTTTTGAGTTAGTGCTTAAACTGGGGTATTGCAGCAACGATGCTTTGTTTTCACAACATCATATTAAAAGTGACCAAGGTATATCTTCACCTCCAAGGCTGTACCCCTCTAACAGAGCTCTGTATAACAAAGTATCATTGTTCAGCAACACATTCTAAATGTATATTCTCTCTCTATCCATCTCACTCCGTCATCCCCTTGTTTCAATCCCCCTCTCGCTCTCTCTGTTTATCTAACGATCTCTCTCTCCCCGTCACCTCCTCCCTTCCAAAAGTCTGTCAGACTAGCTTGGTGTGAAGTGGGATGGGGGGGGCTCCTCATCATACCCTGGGCCCCCTGCTGCGCGGGGCTGTTCAGCAGGTATATAGCCTCCCACTGGGTGGACGGCAGGCTCCTGGGGAGGGAGGGAGGCTTGTTTTGGAGCTGGTAGGGGTTCCAGGAATCAGACAGGTCTGGTGTGCCTACTCACATCAGGACGCCACTTTGCGTGGTTAACTTGGAAAACAAAAACACTGCTGAGCATCAAGGTAAACAGCCGTCAGTTGTCTTCCATTGTAATACTATTGTGCTCTTGAAAGTGGAGAAAGGTAGACCTACAGAGGAAGACAGAGGAAAAATATATATGGTACATTGACTATGTGTCTCCATTTCATTGGTCATACAATAAGAACAGCTGAAACCCTTGTGGAGAGAGTGATGGTGATGAGAGGGTTTAAGCCTCAGAATGGCTTTGAGGCACAGTAGTAACCACATCCCAGTTTGTTTCTCACCTATTCATGTCGCCCTTTGTTCTCTAAGTCCTGTTTCTGCTTGGAGATCCGTGTCTAACCTACTCTGTTTGTGTTTAAGTTTTTTCTCTCCACATAAGCGTGCACCAGAGTTTCCTGCTTGTTTGTGTGATTAGTGTGCTGCCTGCGCTGTATCAGAGCAGGGCTGCTTGGGGCCCGGGGGTACTGTGTGTTGTGTGAAATGGCCCTCCACTCTGCCCACCTATCTCTCCCAAGAAGGGGCCACAGCCTCGCAGTGGAAAATCCAGGGCCCCGAGCAGAAGACGAGGAGGGGAGGGGATTAGGGGTTCCGCCTGAAAACCGCAGTAAATTGAGTCCTCACTGTTTATTTTTATACTTTGCATTGTAAATTAAAAGGGGGGTAGGGGGGGGGGTGAATTTGTCATATTGTTGTTTTCAAATCAGATTGTTTTTCCCAACCAAGCAAATGTAACACCCCAGAGCACAGAGAAGACAATGCAAGCAAACATATGTGTCTGACGAGTGGTGGGAATCTGATATAACCTAATTTGTGTTCTTTATTTCTGTTGTTTGGCAGGGCTGGCAGGACTGGTGTTTTCAGTTACCTGGACAGGATAATTCATTTGGAACGCCATTCAAAGGTGTCTAAGTACCCGTTTTGGGCCTACTTTGTGAGGAATAAGAGGCTAAAACAAGCGTTTTTCACCTCTGTCAGCCTTCTTAGATAAATACAGTTGATAAATGAAAAGAGATACTCCGACGTTCAAATGTAAGGCCATTACCCTTATGACACTCCCCTTTTCCTCTGAGATCCTAATTTGAGGTAACTACACAAATAAACCTATTATACGAGCCATATGAATAAAACATTTCCGTGTGCTGTATTTGTTTGATACGTACCTCTCCTTTACTGTAGATTCAGCTTGAGCTGGAGCGCATTCTGTAGATAAATAATAATGACACATTAAAAGAGAGACAGAACAATAGACTATCAGGTGAACATTGATTGATTTTGAGTTTTTTTTTTCTTTTTTCAGGCCACACACAATGCATCAAAAACAACACAAAGAACGGAGATAGAATGAAACACACATTCCCCATTGTAAATCCTAATTGATTTGCATAGGTGATGTTTAAAGGCTGAATACCTTGAATACTTGTCTTTAGAAACATTTGAAACTGCCTCATGTTATTTCCTACGATATTTGTCTCTCTCAATCTGCTTCTCTCTCATTCACACTAGTGGAAAAGTATTCTACCCTGTTGCCTTGTTATTAACTGTAACTAAGAGACACGGGGTATGCCAGAGATCAGGGGTTTGGGGGACCCCCGAGTGGTGCATCGCAATCACTACAGATCATGGTTCAATTCCGGGCTGTGTCACAGCCGGCCGCGACCGGGAGATGCAGTACCATGATGCGACACACAATTGGGCCAGTGACTCCTGTGGCGGGCCGGGCGCAGTGCACGCTGACATGGTCGCCAGGTGTACGGTGTTTCCTCCAACACATTGGTGCGGCTGGCTTCCGGGTTAAGCGGCACCATGTCAAGAAGCAGTGCAGCTTGGCGGGGGGGGGGCGTGTGTCAAGAGGACGCACGGCTCTCGACCTTCGCCACTCCTGAATCGATACGGGAGTTGCAGCGATGGGGCAAGACTGTAACTACCATTTCGGGAGTAAATGTGGTAAAAAAATATATATATATAAAAAAAGATCAGGGGTCGGGGGGCCCTAGTTGTCACTATGATTCAGCGCAGACTTTGATAACTCTGATAACTTTGATAACTGAAGAATGTTGAATGTTCTAGCAGGATCTGTATCTGTCTGGTCTGGTCTATCGTAACTGGTCTTGCCCTAGAAATCCAGATTAGGTGACATTCAGTGATGGCAGACAAAAAGAGGGGTCAATAGTGCCTCTCTTCTTTCTCTTGGGGGCACACAGAGTAGTGAGAGTAGTATACTATGGGGCAGGAGGGTGGAAGGGGCTGTAAGAAGGGTAAGGGGCATCAGCATATGATAACATGAGCAGAACTGGCAAAAAATATCCCCCCAAAAAGTTAAATAAGCAATTAATATTTATAAAAGAAGTCCTATCATCAATGCTCAAGATATGAACTGAGATCTCCACACATACATTTTTCTTTTAAGATAGTGACATATTATGAAGCCCCCCAAATATTACTCTAAACGGTTTCATCAGTCTTTGAAAACTGAGAAAATGTGTCGTTTTATTATCTCTCAAATAGTGGGTGATGAATCTTTGCCAAAGGCCCCTAAACCATACATGGGATGTAGAGGAGGGAAGTTGGGGGGGTGGGATGGGGAGTCATTCCAAGTCAACGAGGTGCTTGGAGAGGAGGTGGAGGGCAACCTTTCTCTCTCACCTCCTCCTACCTCTCTTTCGCCCAAGTTATTTGTATGAATGCTTTGCATCACTACCTTAAACTCTCCATTAATCAATCCACCATCTTTATTGTTTCTGTAAGCGTGGCGCAGATTGCTAAATAAAAATAGATTTCTGTATGAAGAAAAAGGAAAAATGCAAGCGTATTCATTGGACCTTAAAATGTTTTGATGGCTTCTCAGAGGCACATTATATTTACATAGGAATGTGTCATTAACGTCAACGGCGAACCAGAAACTATTAAACTAATACAATGCCAAACTGAACAACCTTGAGAATTTGATTAAAGCCATTGTGAGTTTTAAAAATGCTCCATTCTTTGAGTTAAAACAAAAGACTGATGCATTCAGCTCCGGTTATAATTCAGCTGTCAACTTTCATTGATGTATTTGACTTCCGCAGCTAGCATTTACATACTTTCTATATAGCAAAGGAGGGATCTATGCAGAGAATTATAATGGAGGTTTGAAACAAACACACCACTGTTTGTGTTTCATTTCAAATTAGCAACTGTAATTTTCAACAAGACTGCAGGCAATGTTTGCTTGGCAAAGTCATGTGTTTAGAGCATATTTATTTCCTCCATTATTGCTCTGGTTGTAAATGCGTTCGTTTCAGCCAAGTGCTCTTTAACATCAGTGTGTAATCTTTGCTCTTAGCTCATCGTTGCCTGGATATTATGCTCCCAGTGACCTTTCGGGCCTTTTTTCTTAGTTAACACATTTGCTCATTCATTGAGGGGTGTTGTGTGTGTGGGAATGCATGCAGGCGTGCAGGTGTGTTTTTGTAGGTGGATAAATAGAATGCCTTTAAGGAAGGAGAGACTATTCCTACCATATGTGATGTGTTTGTTCCTGTGCGACGACTCAGTAACGTAATAATATGATAATGTATGCTCCGAAATAGGTGGGGGGGGGGCGTATCATATTTAGCACCTAAATATGTTCTCCCCTGATTATACATATATTTTCAATGTAATTATCACATTTCAGAAAGACATAGGGGGATGTTTCTACAAATAGGAGCCATGACAAACTGTGGCCTTATTTGTGTTTCATTATCTGCTTGAACATATTTTACATCCATGGTGAGATATTTAACATTGTTTTATCATACCCTGGAGATATCTTACACACCGATCTAATTAAAGTCACCATTTTGCCCAGTATCCTATTTAAAAAAATCGATATATTCTATATAATTATGAAATTATGCATTATTTAATATATAAACCCCAAAGCTCCACGCGTGTTGCGATAATTTTAATCAAAAGAAAATGAATAGAGTCCCTTTTCTTAGTCCTGTTTAGAAGCTTAATTGGAGAATGGAGTAAATCTTGATTATTTCAGAGTTTCTCCAACCAAAATGGGAAAAATGAGAGTGAATTAGTATGAAAGCATGCATGAAATCTAGTTTTAAATCATTTACGAACCGTGTAACAAAGTGACTGTGATTACGCTGACTTAGGCCACCACTTAACAACAAACGGAGTGCCTATGTGTGTGTATCTCTCTCTCTCCCTGTGTGTGGGTTGAGCTCTGAGCATGTCTGAGCATGCTTACCAAAGAGTAGGTATCATCATTTTTCTTGTGAATATTACACGGAGTCAAATTGTTGTCTGCAGCATTGTTGCTAAAGTAGCCCATTAAAATGCAAGCATGTATATTAAAAGGCAGCGCTGCCTTTTGATGGACAGTCGTCAGTTTATGAATACGTGTGCATATTGATTGGCAAAAGGTGAAAACCAGTTTGACACAATTATTTCTGAAAGGGCCTCCGCTATCCCACATGATTTAAAAGTAATTTTAAATGCCTGTCACTTACATTTCCTTATAGAAGACCCTGATTTCTCCTGAAAATAATAATTATGAAAATGTCTGGAGTATATTGCATCCAGAGGGCCACGTGCAGATGTTAGGGTGTATATTGTATCCAGCGGGCTACATGCAGATGTTAGGGTGTATATTGTATCCAGTGGGCTACATGCGGATATTAGGGTGCATATTGCATCCAGCGGGCTACATGCAGATATTATTGTGTATATTGCATCCAGCGGGCTACATGTAGATGTTAGGGTGTGTATTGCATCCAGCAGGCTACATGCAGATATTAGGGTGTATATTGCATCCAGCGTGCTACATGTAGATATTAGGGTGTATATTGTATCCAGCGGGCTACATGCAGATGTTAGGGTGGATATTGCATCCAGCGGGCTACATGCAGATGTTAGGGTGTATATTGTATCCAGCGGGCTACATGCAGATGTTAGGGTGGATATTGCATCCAGCAGGCTACATGCAGATGTTAGGGTGTATATTTCATCCAGCGGGCTACATGCAGATATTAGGGTGGATATTGCATCCAGTGGACTACATGCAGATATTAGGGTGTATATTGTATCCAGCGGGCTACATGCAGATGTTAGGGTGTATATTGTATCCAGCGGGCTACATGCAGATATTAGGGTGTATATTGCATCCAGCGGGCTACATGCAGATATTAGGGTGTATATTGTATCCAGCGGGCTACATGCAGATATTAGGGTGTATATTGCATCCAGCGGGCTACCTGCAGATATTAGGGTGTATATTGTATCCAGCGGGCTACATGCAGATATTAGGGTGTATATTGTATCCAGTGGGCTACATGCAGATATTAGGGTGTATATTGCATCCAGCGGGCTACATGCAGATATTAGGGTGTATATTGCATCCAGCGGGCTACATGCAGATATTAGGGTGTATATTGCATCCAGCGGGCTACATGCAGATATTAGGGTGTATATTGCATCCAGCGGGCTACATGCAGATATTAGGGTGTATATTGCATCCAGCGGGCTACATGCAGATATTAGGGTATATATTGATATGCATCTGAGTGGAGGAGGAGGGTGGACAAGAAAACCATAATCATAGTCACAAGGACCAGTTGATTTTTCTCCAACTTCTTCCCCACAAAAAAATCTAAATTTCTCCAAATACAGTAAACCGAGGTAAATCTGAACCATTAGATTACCATAACGCTGAAGAGATAGTATTTCAGTGTTTCAATTGTTCAGTAAGAGAACAAAACAGTTTGACGGACGAGCTGAAATCGAAGTTGATATGCAGTATATATATATATATGCAGTTGAAGTCAGAAGTTTACATACACCTTAGCCAAATACATTTAAACTCAGTTTTTCACCATTCCTGACATTTAATGCACAAAAATTAAATAATCACAAAAATTCCCTGTCTTAGGTCAGTTAGGATCACCACTTAATTTTAACCTCTTGAAGCTAGGTGGCACTATTTTTATTTTTGGAAAAATAACGTTCCCAAAGTAAACTGCCTATTTCTCAGGACCAAATATGCATATAATTGACAGCTTAGGATAGAACACACTCTAAAGTTTCCAAAACTGTAAAAATATTGTCTGTGAGTATAACAGAACTGATATTGCAGGCGAAATCCTGAGAAAAATCCAATCAGGAAGTGACTCTTATTTTGAAACTCCTGTCTTTCTATGCATCCCTATTACCAATTGAAAGGGATATCAACCAGATTCCTTTTTCTGCGGCTTCCCTAAGGTGTCTACAGCCTTTAGACGTAGTTTCAGGCCATTATATTGAAGAATGAGCGTAAATGTCCACATTGCGTAAGTGGTCAGTTGTTGGCTCTCAGTGTGATTTTTGCGCTAAACAGAGAGGTAGCCATTTTTACTACCGGTCCTAGTGAAAAGCCAACTGTCCCGGTTGATATATTATCGAATAGATATTTGAAAAACACCTTGGGGATTGATTATAAAAAACGTTTGCCATGTTTCTGTCGGTATTATGGATATAATTTGGAATTTTTGTCTGCGTTGTCGTGACCTCTATTTCCGGCGGATTCCTAGACATAACGCATCAAACTAACGGAGGTATTTGGACATAAAAAATATCTTTATGGAATAAAAGGAACTTTTGCTGTATAACTGGGAGTCTCGTGAGTGAAAACATCTGAAGCTCATCAAAGGTAAACAATTAATTTGATTGCTTTTCTGATTTTCGTGACCAAGTCACCTGCCGCTAGATGTACATAATGTTTTGCTGGTATATTGATAAACTTACACAAACGCTTGTACTGTTTTCGCTGTAAAGCATAATTTCAAAATCTGAGACAACAGAGTGATTAACAAAAGGCTAAGCTGTGTTTCGCTATATTTCACTTGTGATTTCATGAATATGAATATTTTCTAGTAAGATTATTTGACCGTTGCGCTATGCTATTTAGCGTAGTTGATGACAATTATCCCTGGTCCGGGATGGGTGGTTCCAAGATTAAGGAAGTGAAATGTCAGAATAATAGTAGAGAAAATGATTAATTTCAGCTATTATTTCTTTCATCACATTCTCAGTGGGTCAGAAGTTTACACACACTCAATTAGTATTTGGTAGCATTGCCATTAAATTGTTTAACTTGGGTCAAATGTTTCGGGTGGCCTTCCACAAGCTTCCCACAATAAGTTCGGTAAATTGTGGCCCAGTTTGTAGGCCTCCTTAATCGTTTGTAGGCCTCCTTGCTCGCACACGATTTTTCCGTTTTGCCCACACATTTTCTATAGGATTGAGGTCAGGGCTTTGTGATGGCCGCTCCAATACCTTGACTTTGTTGTCCTTAAGCCATTTTGCCACAACTTTGGAAGTATGCTTGGGGTCAATGTCCATTTGGAAGACCCATTTGCGACCAAGCTTTAACTTTCTGACTGATGTCTTGAGATGTTGCTTCAATATATCCACATCATTTTCCTCCCACATGATGCCATCTATTTTGTGAAGTGCACCGGTCCCTCCTGCAGCAAAGCATCCCCACAACATGACGCCCGTGCATCACGCAACACAGTTGGGATGGTGTTCTTTGGCTTGCAAGCCTCCCCCTTTTTCCTCCAAACATAACAATGATCATTATGGCCAAACAGTTCTATTTTTGTTTCATCAGACCAGAGGACATTCCTCCAAAAAGTATGATCTTTGTCACCATGTCCCCATGTGCAGTTGCAAACCGCAGTCTGGCTTTATTATGGCGGTTTTGGAGCAGTAGCTTCTTCCTTGCTGAGCGGCCTTTCAGGTTATGTCGATATAGGACTCGTTTACTGTGGATATAGATACTTTTGTACCTGTTTCCTCCAGCATCTTCACAAGGTCCTTTGCTGTTGTTCTGGGATTGATTTGCACTTCTCGCACCAAAGTACATTGATCTCTAGGAGACAGAACACGTCTCCTCCCTGAGCAGTATGACGGCTGCGTGGTCAGGTGGTGTTTATACTTGTGTACTATTGTTTGTACTGATGAAAGTGGTACCTTCAGGCGTTTGGAAATTGCTCTCAAGGATGAACCAGACTTGTGGAGGTCTACAATTTTTTCTGAGGACTTGGCTGATTTCTTTTGATTTTCCCATGTCAAGCAACGAGGCACTGAGTTTGAAGGTAGGCCTTGAAATATATCCACAGGTACACCTCCAATTGACTCAAATTATGTAAATTAGCCTATCAGAAGCTTCTAAAGCCATGACATCATTTTCTGGAATTTTCCAAGCTGTTTAAAGGTACAGTCAACTTGTTTGTAGACTTCTGACCCACTGGAATTGTGATACAGTGAATTATAAGTGAAATAATCTGTCTATAAACAATTTTTGAAAAAATGACTTGTGTCATGCACAAAGTAGATGCCCTAACCACAGTATGTATATATATATATATATATATATCACACAGTGAATTCAGAAAGTATTCAGACCCATTGACTTTTTCCACCTTTTGTTATGTTACAGCTTTATTTTAAAATCGACAAAAATGTATACAAACATCCTCAGCAATCTTCCCTCAATACCTTTATAATGACACAGCGAAAACAGTTTTTAACAAACATTTTTGCAAATGTATTAAACATAAAAAACAGAAATAGCTTATAAGTATTCAGACCCTTTGCAATGAGACTCGAAATTTAGCTCAGGTGCATCCTGTTTCCATTGATCATCCTTGAGATGTTTCTACAACTTGATTGGAGTCCACCTGTGGTAAATTCAATTGATTAGACATAATTTGGAAAGGCACACACCTGTTTATATAAGGTCCCACAGTTGACAGTGTATGACAGAGGAAAAACCAAGCCATGAGGTGGAAGGAATTGTCCGTAGAGCTCCGAGACAGGATTGTGTCGAGGCACAGATCTGGGGAAGGGTACCAAAAAATGTCTGCATCATTGAAGGTCCCCAAGAACACAGTAGCCTCCATCATTCTTAAACGGAAAAAGTTTGGAACCACCAAGACTCTTCCTAGAGCTCGTCGCTTCAGAGGAGACGCCGCGAATCTGGCCTTCATGGTCGAATTCCTGAAAAGAAACCACTACTAAAGGACAGAAAAAGAAGAAGACTTGCTTGAGCCAAGAAACACGAGCAATGGACATTAGACCGGTGGAAATCCGTCCTTTGTTCTGATGGGTCCAAATTTGATTTTTGGTTCCAACCGCCGTGTCTTTGCGAGACACAGAGTAGGTGAACGGATGATCTCCGCATGTGTGGTGTGATGGTGTGAAGGTGCTTTGCTGGTGACACTGTCAGTGATTTATTTAGAATTCAAGGCACACTTAACCAGTATGGCTACCACAGCATTCTGCAGCGATACACCATCCCATCTGATTTGCGCTTAGTGGGACTATCATTTGTTTTTCAACACGACAATGACCCAAAACACACCTCCAGTGTAATGGATCTCGTCCTCCTCTTCTGAGGAGTAGCAAGAAGGATCGGAGGACCAATGTGCAGCGTGGTAAGTGTCCATAATGTTTAATCAAAATGAACACTGAAACACAAAACAATAAACGTGAATAAACGACACAAACGAAACAGTCCCATGTGGCACAGACACTGACACGGAAAATAAACACCCACAACTCAAAAGTGAAACCAGGCTACCTAAGTATGATTCTCAATCAGGGACAACGATTGACAGCTGCCTCTGATTGAGAACCATACTAGGCCGAACACAGAAATCCCAAATTATAGAAAAATGAACATAGACAACCCACCCAACTCACGCCCTGACCATACTAAAACAAAGATATAATAACAGAACTAAGGTCAGAACGTGACATCCAGGCTGTGTAAGGGCTATTTGATCAAGATGGAGAATGATGGAGTGCTGCATCAGATGACCTGGCCTCCACAATCACCTGACCTCAACCCAATTGAGATGGTTTGGGATGAGCTGGACCGCACAGAGAAGGAAAAGTAGCCAACAAGTGCTCAGCATACCTCCTTCAAGACTGTTGGAAAAGCATTCCAGGTGAAGCTGGTTGGGTGGCTACTTTGAAGAATATAATATTTGTTTAACACTTTTATTGGTTACTACATGATTACATATGTGTTATTTCATAGTTTTGATGTCTTCACTATTATTCTACAATGTAGAAGAAAAAAAAACCCGATTGAATGAGTAGGTGTGTCCACATTTTTTACTGGTTCTGTATAGAAGAGGCTATACTGCACCTGAGTGTCAGGCTATTGAACTGAGTGTCAGATCATGTGATCTGTTTAGCATCTCAGGATAGAAATTGTATCAGACAATAACCTGGGTCTGGTCATTCCATTAGGATGCTGAGACCAGACAAATTTCCATTTGACTGATAACATATGAGCTCAAAGAGGTGGTTCTTGGGACTCACTCCTGACCAGGCCTGAATAAATTACTATTTCTCATCATCATGGTGTCTTTTAATCACCCACTGAATAATAACAAACAAAATAGATGCATGCAGTTACTAGGTGAGGGGGGTGTTAGGGAGCTGTTGTTTGAATGGACCCTCAAAAAGTAATTCGATATGAGTGAACATGCATCTTAATGCACAATTATTTTCATAGAGGAGCTTTAATTTAATGCCTGACATAAAAACAGCCTTGTGTCTTGGCTCTAGAAACAGCCCAGTTCAGGATATGGTTACTGTAAGGCTCTACAGATGTTCCAAACACATCCTCAATTCATCCTATGAATCCTATCCGCATCTATGATGTGTGCTGTGCATTTATCTCCATGTATTAGGACTACACCCTCTGTGTGTGAGTGTTATCATTACCATAACCACACACACTGCACTCAACTGAGGATAAACAGAGATGGACACCCATCCAGCCCCATACTCAAATCCCTGCCGATCAGCAGACCACATTCTGCACCGAACCAGAGACATGGAGGGAGGGTTGGACACATTGTATTGATGTGAGTGAAGCACTTCCTTGTGGTTCTCAGTGCTATTACTGTACAACCCCTCATGAACTAGTTAAAAGCACAGCCCAGTAGCCTTCTGGGGATTAGCATCGTTCCGAGAATGGCATGCGTGCCAAACAGGAAGTGCATCTTGTGTTTTTAATGTGGTTTCCACTGGCATCAATCATTCCGTACAATTAGGCCAATTCCCGCTCAATTTTCTGCCTTCTGAGGAGTACAGCAATGCTGACTGCACAGACAGCTGTCTCTGACCCAGCAGCACACATGTAGACTGTATACCAACACACGCACTCTCGCTACCATGTAGGCTACACACAGGGAACAGAGGCAGGTGTCTTCGTGTAATAAGAGGGGGTGGGTGGGTGTCTGTCCTCTTTAATTCTCTCTTTTTGAACATAGCCCACCTTTTCTCATTCTCCCGCTGCCTTTTTGGCCTCAAGTGGCATTTGCTTTCCATGGCAACCAGATTAAATTAGGTGAGTGATTATAGCTTATTAACACCAAACGCTGTTAGTATATTCTTATGATTTTGTATGTAAACACTTTCCCCTTGTAGCGCTCTTTTACTGGAAATTGCTTTGTACAGAGCAGGAGGCCTGAAGCTTAGTCATAATAAAAATATAATTATGATTTAGACAATAGCCACTCAGAGATCCCTCTCTCGCTGCCTCTCTGGAATGGGTAAGAGCTGTTCAAACTTCAGGTACAGCCAACCCCTGGTAATGAACAATAAAAATGCAAACCACCTCTTTTTCCCTGATTCTAACTAATAAACCCACTAGAATTAACATTCTCACTTGAAGTAATGAGGTGTGGGGGGTTTTGACTTTAGCACTCGATATTGACTACTGTAGCCTTTAGCCTCACTTTGCATCTGATACAGTACTCCAGGCCAAAGTGATTATTTCCTTGTTGTGTGGAGATATATGAAATTAATATTAAAATTAAGCATTTTGTTGACGCTCTGTGGTGTATTATTAGTGTTGCATCCAAAAGGCTCCCCTCCCCTCCCCTCCCCTCCCCTCCCCTCCCCTCCCCTCCCCTCCCCTCCCCTCCCCTCTCTCACTGATAGCAAGATATGTTTAGAAGATACAGATAATACACACCCTCAAATCAGCTTTATCATACATGGGCTGTTTCACAGGGAGTCCCACTGGTTTTAGCACAGTTACCGTAGAATTTAGCCCATTTAAAAGCAAGAATCCAAAAAAAGAGATGAGAGAAAAATAGAAAAAAATAGAAAAGAGTGGAGCTGCAGGCCAGAAGAATATGAGCAGGTGCAGAGAGGAAAAAGTACTGCCATAAACAAGGCGAGTCCTCATAATTTATCATTAATCTGGCTGCCTCTGCAGGTTTGAGTTTATTTTGCATGCTGATGTCCATGTCATATTTCTTATCAGAGATTTGTTTATGCTTTTATCCTTGAACTCAGTCTCAACAGTTACTGCAGTGGCATCAGCCACTACTGCAATGGCACCAGTGTGGGGGGTTTGTCATTGAGCCCAAGATGAAAAATGGAACTGTCGTATTGACACAAGCAACTGAATAAAACACAACCGTAAACACTATCCAGGTCATCACACAATATCAAAAAATGCACAAAAGCAATAGAAGATCAGCAGATCTTAAAAAGATAGATCAAATCAAAATCACATTTAATTTGTCACATGCTTCGTAAATAAGAGGTGAAACGCTTACTTACGGGCCCTTCCCAACAATGCAGAGAGAGATATATAAAAAATAATAACACAAGGAATAAACACACAATGAGTGAGGATAACTTGGCTATATGTATGGGGTACCAGTACTGAGTCGATGTGCAGGGTGTGAGGTAATCAAATCAAATCGTATTTGTCACATACACATGGTTAGCAGATGTTAATGCGAGTGTAGCGAAATGCTTGTGCTTCTAGTTCCGACAGTGCAGTAATATCTAACAAGTAATCAAACAATTCCCCAACAACTACCTAATACACACAAATCTAAAGGGGTGAATGAGAATGTGTACATGTAAGTATATGGATGAGTGATGGCCGAGTGGCATAGGCAAGGTGCAATAGCTGGTATAAAATACAGTATATACTGTACATGTGATATGAATAATGTAATATATGTCAACATTATTAAAGTGGCATTATTTAGAGTGCATTGTATAAAGTGACTAGTGATCCATGTATTAAAGTGTCCAGTGATTGGGTCTCATTGTAGGCAGCAGCCTCTCTGAGTTAATGATTGCTGTTTAGCAGTCTGATGGCCTTGAGATAGAGGCTGTTTTTCAGTCCCTCGGTCTCAGCTTTGATGCACCTGTACTGACCTCGCCTTCTGGATGGTAGCGGTGTGAACAGGCAGTGGCTTGGGTGGTTGATGTCATTGGTGATCTTTTGGGCCTTCCTGTGGCATCGGGTGCTGTATGTGTCATGTAGGGCAGGTAGTTTGCCCCAAGTGGTGCATTGTGAAGACCACACCACCCTCTGGAGGGCCTTGCGGTTGAGGGCAGTGCAGTTGCTGTACCAGGCTGTGATACAGCCCGATAGCATGCTCTTGGATTGTGCATCTGTAAAAGATTGTCAGGGTTTTGGGGGACAAGCCAAATTTCTTCAGCCTCCTGAGTTTGACGAGGCGCTGTTGAGCCTTCCTCACCACACTGTCTGTGTGAGTGGACCATTTCAGTTTGTCTGTGATGTGTACGCCAAAGAAAAACTTTCCACCTTCTCCACTGCTGTCCCTTCGATGTGGATAGGGGGGTGCTCCCTCTGCAGTTTCTTGAAGTCCACGATCATCTCCTTTGTTTGGTTGACTTTGAGTGGGATGTAGATACTTGTGTGTACATATACAGTTGAAGTCGGAAGTTTACATACACTTATGTTGGAGTCATTAAAACTCGTTTTTCAACCACTCCACAAATTTCTTGTTAACAAACTATAGTTTTGGCAAGTCGGTTAGTACATCTACTTTGTGCATGACACAAGTCATTTTTCCAACAATTGTTTAAAGATAGATTATTTCACTTATAATTCACTGTATCACAATTCCAGTGGGTCAGAAGACATTTCACATTCGTAAAATAAAGTGGTGATCCTAACAAACCTAAGACAGGGAATTTTTACAAGGATTAAATGTCAGGAATTGTGAAAAACTGAGTTTAAATGTATTTGACTAAGGCGTATGTAAACCTCCGACTTCAACTGTATGTACGGTCACTGTGGGGACGACATTGTCGATGCACTTAGTTATCAAATCAAATTCTATTTGTCACATCTTATAGTGAAATGCTAACTTACAAGTCCTTAACCAACAATGCAGTTTTAATAAAAAATAAGTTTAAAGTAAAAAGATAATTAATTAAAAAACAGAAAATATAAGTAACAAAGAATTAAACAGCAGCAGTAAAATAACAATAGGGAGGCTATATACAGGGGGTACGATACAAAGTCAATGTGCGGGGCCACCGGTTAGTCGAGGTAATTGAGGTAATATGTACATGTAGGTAAAATCAAATCAAATCAATTCAAATTTTATTTGTCACATACACATGGTTAGCAGATGTTAATGCGAGTGTAGCGAAATGCTTGTGCTTCTAGTTCCGACAATGCAGTAATAACGAGCAAGTAATCTAACTAACAATTCCAAAAAAAACTACTGTCTTATACACAGTGTAAGGGGATAAAGAATATGTACATAAGGATATATGAATGAGTGATGGTACAGAGCAGCATAGGCAAGATACAGTAGATGATATCGAGTACAGTATATACATATGAGATAAGTATGTAAACCAAGTGGCATAGTTAAAGTGGCTAGTGATACATGTATTACATAAGGATGCAGTCGATGATATAGAGTACAGTATCAACGTATGCATATGAGATGAACAATGTAGGGTAAGTAACATTATATAAGGTAGCATTGTTTAAAGTGGCTAGTGATATATTTACATCATTTCCCATCAATTCCCATGATTATAGTGGCTGGAGTAGAGTCAGTGTCATTGACAGTGTGTTGGCAGTAGCCAGTCAATGTTAGTGGTGGCTGTTTAACAGTCTGATGGCCTTGAGATAGAAGCTGTTTTTCAGTCTCTCGGTCCCAGCTTTGATGCACCTGTACTGACCTCGCCTTCTGGATGACAGCGGGGTGAACAGGCAGTGGCTCAGGTGGTTGATGTCCTTGATGATCTTTATGGCCTTCCTGTAGCATCGGGTGGTGTAGGTGTCCTGGAGGGCAGGTAGTTTGCCCCCGGTGATGCGTTGTGCAGACCTCACTACCCTCTGGAGAGCCTTACGGTTGAGGGCGGTGCAGTTGCCATACCAGGCGGTGATACAGCCCGCCAGGATGCTCTCGATTGTGCATCTGTAGAAGTTTGTGAGTGCTTTTGGTGACAAGCCGAATTTCTTCAGCCTCCTGAGGTTGAAGAGGCGCTGCTGCGCCTTCCTCACGATGCTGTCTGTGTGAGTGGACCAATTCAGTTTGTCTGTGATGTGTATGCCGAGGAACTTAAAACTTGTTACCCTCTCCACTACTGTTCCATCGATGTGGATGGGGGTGTTCCCTCTGCTGTTTCCTGAAGTCCACAATCATCTCCTTAGTTTTGTTGACGTTGAGTGTGAGGTTATTTTCCTGACACCACACTCCGAGGGCCCTCACCTCCTCCCTGTAGGCCGTCTCGTCGTTGTTGGTAATCAAGCCTACCACTGTTGTGTCGTCCGCAAACTTGATGATTGAGTTGGAGGCGTGCATGGCCACGCAGTCGTGGGTGAACAGGGAGTACAGGAGGGGGCTCAGAACGCACCCTTGTGGGGCCCCAGTGTTGAGGATCAGCGGGGAGGAGATGTTGTTGCCTACTCTCACCACCTGGGGGCGGCCCGTCAGGAAGTCCAGTACCCAGTTGCACAGGGCGGGGTCGAGACCCAGGGTCTCGAGCTTGATGACGAGCTTGGAGGGTACTATGGTGTTGAATGCCGAGCTGTAGTCGATGAACAGCATTCTCACATAGGTATTCCTCTTGTCCAGATGGGTTAGGGCAGTGTGCAGTGTGGTTGAGATTGCATCGTCTGTGGACCTATTTGGGCGGTAAGCAAATTGGAGTGGGTCAAGGGTGTCAGGTAGGGTGGAGGTGATATGGTCCTTGACTAGTCTCTCAAAGCACTTCATGATGACGGATGTGAGTGCTACGGGCGGTAGTCGTTTAGCTCAGTTACCTTAGCTTTCTTGGGAACAGGAACAATGGTGGCCCTCTTGAAGCATGTGGGAACAGCAGACTGGTATAGGGATTGGTTGAATATGTCCGTAAACACACCGGCCAGCTGGTCTGCGCATGCTCTGAGGGCGCGGCTGGGGATGCCGTCTGGGCCTGCAGCCTTGCGAGGGTTAACACGTTTAAATGTCTTACTCACTTCGGCTGCAGTGAAGGAGAGACCGCATGATTCCGTTGCAGGCCGTGTCAGTGGCACTGTATTGTCCTCAAAGCGGGCAAAAAGTTATTTAGTCTGCCTGGGAGCAAGACATCCTGGTCCGTGACTGGGCTGGGTTTCTTCCTGTAGTCCGTGATTGACTGTAGACCCTGCCACATACCTCTTGTGTCTGAGCCGTTGAATTGAGATTCTACTTTGTCTCTGTACTGGCGCTTAGCTTGTTTGATAGCCTTGCGGAGGGAATAGCTGCACTGTTTGTATTCAGTCATGTTACCAGACACCTTGCCCTGATTAAAAGCAGTGGTTCGTGCCTTCAGTTTCACACGAATGCTGCCATCAATCCACGGTTTCTGGTTAGGGAATGTTTTAATCGTTGCTATGGGAACGACATCTTCAACGCACGTTCTAATGAACTCGCACACCGTATCAGCGTATTCGTCAATGTTGTTGTCTGACGCAATACGAAACATCTCCCAGTCCACGTGATGGAAGCAGTCTTGGAGTGTGGAGTCAGCTTGGTCGGACCAGCGTTGGACAGACCTCAGCGTGGGAGCTTCTTGTTTTAGTTTCTGTCTGTAGGCAGGGATCAACAAAATGGAGTCGTGGTCAGCTTTTCCGAAAGGGGGCGGGGCAGGGCCTTATATGCGTCGCGGAAGTTAGAGTAACAATGATCCAGGGTCTTTCCACCCCTGGTTGCGCAATCAATATGCTGATAAAATTTAGGGAGTCTTGTTTTCAGATTAGCCTTGTTAAAATCCCCAGCTACAATGAATGCAGCCTCCGGATAAATCGTTTCCAGTTTGCAGAGAGTTAAATAAAGTTCGTTCAGAGCCATCGATGTGTCTGCTTGGGGGGATATATATGGCTGTGATTATAATCGAAGAGAATTCTCTTGGTAGATAATGCGGTCTACATTTGATTGTGAGGAATTCTAAATCAGGTGAACAGAAGGATTTGAGTTCCTGTATGTTTCCTTCATCACACCATGTCACGTTGGCCATAAGGCATACGCCCCCGCCCGTCTTCTTACCAGAGAGATGTTTGTTTCTGTCCGCGCGATGCGTGGAGAAACCCGCTGGCTGCACCGCATGTAGGTAGAGTTAAAGTGACTATGCATAGATAATAAACAGAGAGTAGCAGAAGCGTAAAAGAGGGGTCTGGGTAGCCCTTTGATTAGCTGTTCAGGAGTGTTATGGCTTGGGGATAGAAGCTGTTAAGAAGCCCTTTGGACCTAGACTCGACACTCTGATACCGCTTACCGTGTGGAGAGAACCAGTCTTCCCCTGACACAGCCTGGTATAGAGGTCCTGAATGGCAGGTAGCTTGGCCCCAGTGATTTACTGGGCCGTACGCACTACCCTCTGCTGCCATACCAGGCAGTGATGCCACCAGTCAGGATGCTCTCGATGGTGCAGCTGCAGAACCTTTTGAGGATCTGAGGACCCATGCCAAATCTTTTCAGTCTCCTGAGGGGGAATAGGCTTTTTCGTGCCCTCTTCACGACTGTCTTGGTGTGTTTGGACCATGATAGTTTGCTGATGATGTGGACACCAAGGAACTTGAAGCTCTCAACCTGTTCCACGACAACCCTGTCGATGAGAATTGGGGCGTGCTCGGTCCTCCTTTTCCTGTAGTCCACAATCATCGCTTTTGTCTTGACGTTTTCACGTTGAGGGAGAGGTTGTTGTCCTGGCACCGCACAGCCAGGTCTCTGACCTCCTCCCTATAGGCTGTCTCATCGTTTTCGGTGATCAGGCAGGGGGTATTAACACTGTTGTGTCATCGGCAAAATTTATGATGGTTTTGGAGTTGTGCCGGGCCATGCAGTCATGAGTGAACAGGTAGTACATAAAAACATAATGTTAACTTTCACTGCTATGCGGATGACACACAGCTGTACATTTCAATGAAACATGGTGAAGCCCCAAAATTGCCCTCGCTAGAAGCCTGTGTTTCAGACATAAGGAAGTGAATAACTGCAAACGTTCTACTTTTAAACTCGGACAAAACAGAGATGCTTGTTCTAGGTCCCAAGAAACAAAGAGATCTTCTGTTGAATCTGACAATGAATCTTAATGGTCGTACAGTCGTCTCAAATAAAACTGTGAAGGACCTCGGCGTTACTCTGGACCCTCATCTCTCTTTTGACGAACATATCAACGAACATGACGAACATATCAACGAACACATCATATCAAGACTGTTTCAAGGACATCTACGTAACATTGCAAAAATCAGAAACTTTATGTCCAAAAATGATGCAGAAAAATTAATCCATGCTTTTGTTACTTCTAGGTTAGACTACTGCAATGCTCTACTTTCCGGCTAAAGCACTAAATAATCACTAACTAATTAGTGCTAAATACGGCTGCTAGAATCCTAACTAGAACTAAAAAATTTTAGCATATTACTCCAGTGCTAGCCTTCCTACACTCATCTCTTCAGTGGGTCATATGATTGAGTGTAGTCTGGCCCAGGAGTGTGAAGGTGAACGGAAAGGCTCTGGAGCAATGAACCGCCCTTGCTGTCTCTGCCTGGCCGGTTCCCCTCTTTCCACTGGGATTCTCTGCCTCTAACCCTATTACAGGGGCCGGGTCACTAGCTTACTGGTGCTCTTTCATGCCGTCCCTAGGAGGGGTGCGTCACTTGAGTGGGTTGAGTCACTGATGTGATCTTCCTGTCTGGGTTGGCGCCCCCCCTTGGGTTGTGCCGTAGCGGAGATCTTTTTGGGCTATACTCGGCCTTGTCTCAGGATGGTAAGTTGGTGGTTGAAGATATCCCTCTAGTGGTGTGGGGGCAGTGCTCTGGCAAAGTTTGGCCCTGTCTGGGGGTATCATCAGATGGGGCCACAGTGTCTCCTGACCCCTCCTGTCTCAGCCCCCAGTATTTATGCTACAGTAGTTTATGTGTCAGGGGCTAGGGTCAGTTTGTTATATTTGGAGTACTTCTCCTGTCTTATCCGGTGTCCTGTGTGAATTTAAGTATGCTCTCTCTAATTCTGTCTTTCTCTCTTTCTTTCTCTCTCAGTCGGAGGACCTGAGCACTAGGACCATGCCTTAGGACTACCTGGCATGATGACTCCTTGCTGTCCCCAGTCCACCTGGCCGTGCTGCTGCTCCAGTTTCAACTGTTCTGCCTGCGGCTATGGAATCCTGACCTGTTCACCGGACATGCTACCTGTCCCAGACCTATTATTTATGAACATTTGAACATCTTGGCCATGTTCTGTTATAATCTCCACCCGGCACAGCCAGAAGAGGACTGGCCACCCCTCATAGCCTGGTTCCTCTCTAGGTTTCTTCCTAGGTTTGGCCTTTCTAGGGAGTTTTTCCTAGCCAACGTGCTTCAACACCTGCATTGCTTGCTGTTTGGGGTTTTAGGCTGGGTTTCTGTACAGCACTTTGAGATATCAGCTGATGTACGAAGGGCAATATAAATACATTTGATTTGATTTGCTTTGAGTACAGGAGGTGCCTGAGCACGCACCCCTGAGGGGCCCCTGTGTTAAGGATCAGCATTACCTTCCCTTACCACCTGGGGACGGCCCGTCAAAAAGTCCAGGATCCAGTTGCAGAGGGACGTGTTTAGTCCCAGGGTCCTTAGCTTTTAGTGATGAGCTTTGAAGGCACTACTTTATGGTGTTGAACGCTGAGCTGTAGTCAGTGAATAGCATTCTCACATAGGTGTTCCTTTTGTCCAGGTGGGAAAAGGAAGTGTGGAGTGCAATAGAGATTGCATCATCTGTGGATCTGTTGGGGCGGTATGGAAATTGGAGTGGGTCTAGGGTTTCTGGGATAATGATGTTGATGTGAGCCATGACCAGCCTTTCAAAGCACTTCATTGTCTACAGATGTGAGTGCTAGGGGTCGGTAGTTATTTAGGCAGGTTACCTTAGTGTTCTTGGGCACAGGGACTATGGTGTACTTACCAACACTTTCCAGTTGGTCAGTACACCTCCTGGTAACCCGTCTGGCCCTGCGGCCTTGTGAATGTTGACCTGTTTAAAGGTCTAACTCACATCGGCTGCGGAGAGCATGATGACACAGTCGTACGGAACAGCTGATGTTCTCATGCATGTTTCAGTGTTACTTGCAATGAAGCGAGCATAGAAGTAATTTAGCTTGTCTGGTAGGCTTGTGTCACTGGGCAGCTCGCGGCTGTGCTTCCCTTTGTGGTCTGTAATAGTTTGCAAGCCCTGCCACAACCGACGAGGGTTGGAGCTGATGTAGTACGATTAAATATTAGTCCTGTATTGACCACTGTTTGATGGTTTATCGGAGAGCATAGCGGGATTTCGTATAAGCTTACGGGTTAGAGTCCCGCTCTTTCAAAGTGGCAGCTCTACCCTTTAGTTCAGTGTGGATGTTGCCTGTAATACCTGGCTTCCGATTGGGGTATGTACTGTATGTACGGTCATTCTGGGGACGACATCATCGCACTTATTGATGAAGCCAGTGACTGAGGTGGTGTACTCCTCAATGCCATCGGAATAATCCTGGAATACTTTCAAGTCTGTGCTAGCAAAACAGTCCTGTAGCGTAGAATCTGCTTCATCTGACCACTTTTTTATTGACCTAGTCACTAGTGCTTCCTGCTATAGTTTTTGCTTGTAAGCAGGAATCATGAGGATAGACTTATTGTCAGATTTGCCAAATGGAGGACAAGGGAGAGCTTGTATGAGTCTCTGAGTGTGGAGTAAAGGTGGTCTAGAGTTTTTTCCCCTCTGGTTGCACATTTAACATGCTGATAGAAATGAGGTATTATTAGGTCCCCGGCCAGTAGGAGTGCCACCTCTGGATGAGCGTTTTCCTGTTTGCTTATAGCTGTACACAGCTCATTGGGTGCGGTCTTAGTGCCGGCATCAGTTTGTGGTGGTAAATAGATAGATACGAAGAATATAGATGAAAACTCTCTTGGTAAATAATGTGGTCTACAGCTTATCATGTGATACTCTACCTCAGGCGAGCAAAACCTAGAGACTTCCTTAGATTTTGTGCACCAGCTATTGTTTACAAATATTCACAGAGCGCCACCCCTTGTTTTACCAGAAGCCGCTGTTCTATCCTGACGAAAAAGCGTAAAACCCGCCAGCTGTATGTTTTTCATGTCGCCGTTCAGCCACAACTCGGTGAAACATAAGATATTACCATTTTTAATGTCCCATTGGTAGGATATACGTGATCGTAGTTTGTCTATTTTATTTTCAATTGATTGAATGTTGGCTAATAGGACTGATGGTAAAGGGAGATTATACACTCGCCTTACACCCAGACCTTCATCAAAGATATCTCCGTCTCTCCCTCCTGCGAATTACGGGGAAGATGGCCTTGTCGGGCGTCTGAAGTAAATCCTTCCCGTCCGATTCGTTGAAGAAAAATTATTCCTCCAGTACGAGCTGAGTAATCGCTGTCCTGATATCTAGAAGCTATTTTTGGTCATACGACACAGTGGCATAAACATTATGTACAAAATAAGTTACAAATAACGCAAAAAAAAACATAGCACAATTGGTTAGGGGATAGTAAAATGGCAGCCATCTCCTCCGGCACCATTATCTCGCTTGTAAAACAGTGACTGATGTGGTAAACTCCCCAATGTCATCGGACGAATCCCGGAACATATTCCAGTCTGTGCTAGCGAAACAGTCCTGTAGCTTAGCATCCAATTCATCGGACCACTGTCCGTATTGAGTGCGTCACTGGTACTTCCTGTTTGAGATTTTGCTTGTTAGCAGGAAGCAGGAGGATAGAGTTATGGTCAGATTTACCAAATGGAGGTTGAAGGAGGGCCTTGTATGCATTTCTGTGTGCGGAGTAAAGATGAGTTTTATCTAGTCACCACAAACACACAGCCAATCAATTATAGAAGGCACTGTAATAGATACAACTACTTTAGCCAGTGAAGCTACTGTATGATCAGAAAGAAGCAAAAAGTTCCAGATTGCACTGAAAGTGAGTCCAACTTTGCACAGGCACAAACGGCCAGTAAATCCAAATATACTGTAAACCACATAACACACTTTAAACCACATAACACATTTATCAGAAAATACTGTGATATTTATGTGCCACCATAGGGTGACTTTTTGAAGACTGTTTAATTTTTCATCCAAATATACAGATTAGAATGTTTTTTTTCCCATGCATATTTGAATTGGTAATACTGATTATTTGTTTATTGTCCCAATGTGCTGATGAAAAATACGTGCAGAAGTTATTGATTCATGACAGTAATTGTTTAATTATTAATCAGTTAGTCTTGTATTAGCATTTTTTTTTACACCGCAGATGCTCCCAGAAAAGGCCTTGAGAAGTTATAGAGCAAGTTTGTTGTATTTTGGCTTGGGCACACACATAGTTATCTACAGCATCTTGCACATCCTGTCAATACAGTAGTGGGTATGCATTTAGGTTGGTCTCGTGGATAGAGCTTTGACTACAGATGTAGAGTCTATCACCTGAACACTGTCGTTATGCTTGTGTTGGGATCATTCATGTGAAATATACACTTGATTGAAACTGGTATGGAATGCCATCCTCTGTGGTTTTCTGGTTTTCTGGGGCGACGCTGAACAGATATTTTCAGGTTTCTCCAGAGATCTTCGATTCGGTTCCAAGTCCGGGCTCTAGCTGGGCCACTCAAGGACATTCAGAGATATTCAGAGGCCTGATTGGTGGAGTGCTGCAGAGATGGTTGTTCCTCTGGAAAGTTCTCCCATCTACACAGAGGAACTCTGGAGCACTTTCAGATTGACCATCAGTTTCTTGGTCACCTCCCTGGCCAAGGCCCTTCTCCCCGATTGCTCAGTTTGGCCGGGCGGCCAGCTCTAGGAAGGGTCTTGGTGGTTCCAAACTTCTTCCATTTAAGAATGATGGAGGACATTGTGTTCTTGGGACTTTCAATGCTGCAGACATTTTTTGGAATCCTTCTCCAGATCTGTGCCTCGACACTGTGCTCTACGGGCAATTCCATCAATCTCATGGCTTGGTTTTGCTCTGACATACACTGTCAACTGTGGGACCTTATATAGACAGGTGTGTGCCTTTCCAAATCAAGTCCAATCAATTGAATTTACCACAGGTGGACTCCAATAAAGTTGTAGAAACATCTCAAGGATGATCAATGGAAACAGGATGCACCTGAGCTCAATAACGAATCTCATAGCAAAGCGTCTGAATACTTATGCAAATAAGGTATTTCTGTTTTTAAAATTTTTATAAAGTTGCTAAAATTTCTAAAAATGTTCCTTTGTCAGTATGTGGTATTGTGTGTAGATTGATGAGGGAAAAAAATATTTGATCCATTTTAGAACAAGGCTGTAATGAAAAAGTCAAGGGGTCTGAATACTTTCCGAATGTACTGTATCTCGGTCTCTTTCTGTTCATTGTGTCAAAGACTTCCAGCCCAAGTCTCTCTGTCTGTGTCGCTTTAAACTCAGGTGTCCATGTTTCAGTGTGATGAAAGGGGTCGTACCACTCAGCACCAGAGAGGTTCCCTGGCATCCCTATCCACCTTTTCCTGTCTGTCTGTCTGTCTGTCTCCAGCACATTCCTCAATCCAGCTTTTTGCCTTCCCCTTCAATCTGTTTGAAGGACAGGATTGATTAGTATGCAGCACAGTCATTTACATACTTTTGCACACAGATCACTGAATGAACAGAAGTGGTGGGTTGGTTTATTTTTTATTTGCCTTTTTTCCAAGGGTGGGGTGGAAGTGGGGTGGCATGGTTGCTGAGTGGGGGGGGGGGTTGTCTTTTCAAGGAACACCCCCAGAATTAATGTTCCACACCTGTGCACAGTGCGGCAGTCTTTATCGAGCATCACAGGTGCACCACATTAATTGTGGGAGAGACCATTTTTTTTAGACGGGGGTGCATGCTGGCAGACAGTCAGTCAGTCAATATTCATATATAAAATACAAATATAAAGTGCTGTTCTACAAAGCTGGCACTTAACTGGGTATCTGGATTTATTGCGTTTCCCAGGGTCTGTATATAGCGCACATCACAGTATATAAAAATAGTGCCCTATTTTAATGTAGTGATTAAATTAATGCTAGTTTGGCACATATCCTGCATGTGTGTGTGTGTGTGTGTGTGTCTTGCTGCCTGGCTGTAAGCGAGGCAGAGACTCTCCTAATGACTGTAATGTGTCGGCATGATGAGGAGAGGAGGAGAGTAGGAGGAGAAAAGAGGAGAGGAGGAGAGGGGGCTGACACACCTGCAGGGCCCAGAGGCCAAACGTACGAGACTGCCCCCCACCCCCCCGGTGACGCAATTACCGCAGCTAAACACTTAACCCACACTCTTATCCTCTTCATCATCCTCCTCCTCAGCGAAGTATGAGGAGTATCACTCGGTGCCTGCCACTGTGCCTGCCACTGTGAAATGTGAAATGGTACAGACAGACAATAACAGATCACGGTCACTGAGCTGAGCATTCCCTTAAGATTTAGCAAGACACTTTTTTGAACGTCCAGTAATGAGTAACAAAAGGTCAGTGGAGCATTGCTGCTCGTCCACTCATGTCCTAATCCCTGTAATCATGCATGATTACCTTTCAAATGGTTCAAGGTAAAAAAGGAGTAAAAACAATGGGCAAGAAATCATGCTTCTCGAGAAAAAAATGGGCCAGAGTGTTATGTTGACTGCGCCAGTCAAAAAAGAACAGGCCTGTCGGGATTCGTTTTTTTAAATAAACGCAGCAGCGCGTCTGAGGGGGGGGGAAACATGACACATTTATCCTCCTCCCTCCATCAACGGCCATTTTGAACTCTGCAATTGACCTTCTGGAGCATCATTTACAATGAGTCATATCAAAGCTCCAAAGTGTTAAAGCTACAGCAGCTCCCCTCACACACTTGGAGGGATAATAGCTTTAACTAGACCAAATTGTCCCCTTCATTTGTATGACTATCGTGACCCACATTCTCCCCGACTCACCCTTTGACAAAGGAGGTCATTTCCCAGCAAAGAAAATTAAGCCCACTAGATATTGTTTGATTGGATTTGCCTTTTCAAGGTTTTGGGATCATTACAGAAATTCATTTGAAGTGTTGCTGAAAAATGTAAATCTTCATGCTGTCCTGCATGGACCAAAATCATGTCAAATATGATTTTGTTTCTCTTTTCTCCAACACCTTCTTCATCCCTCTCTTTCCCCCTCTCCTCTCTCCACTTCCTTCTCTCCTTTACCACTCTCAATTTCACAGCCCGAGTCACTTTGTGTGCCCCTCACATTTTAAAGAGAAGAAGTCTTTGGTTCCAAGCCAAATGTGTTCATTCCAACATTTCAATAAATTGAGAGGGAAGGCATTAAAGTTAATCAGACCAACCACATTGTGGTTCAGACACGTTGGCTGGATTATGGATTACTATTAGCTGGATGAGAACCGATTCTTTCATTTACATTCTGGGTTCCTCATCTTGCTAAAAAATTAAAAAGAGAACTAATACTTCTTGGACAGACTTTCCTCTCTTTATGTGCCCACTTATTTTTCCTCTAATCTAACTTCTCTGCTCTGGACCACATAGAGGGAACACCCAGGGAGGAAGTGCAGGAGTGACAACTATGCACCGCCAATCTACGACTCCTAAGAGAAGAATCCCATAATCAACTACCATTATGGATCGTTGCACTGTGGATGTCTCTATCTTGGCCGACTTAAGTCTATAAACCTGTAATACACAGTTGGCCATTCGGTGAAGCGAGACATGTTAACCCGATGAGCATTTTCCTACAATTATAACCAACATCCTTGTGGTTTTATGTCTCTACTTATCAATCCGAGTTGTTGCAGTGATTCATGCAGTGTACTTGGTCGGGCCAGTGTAGGGTCTGCTGTGTCACTCTGCAGAACTGTGCAGCAGATGGGAGAGTTACGGCCTGATATATATACTGCTTTTACAAGTGGAATTTTCCCCCTCACTGTAATGGAACTCCTGGCATTCTGTTGATATGTTTAATCAAATATTTCCATAATCATCTCCACGACCTATATGTGTGTGCGGGTGTGTGCACACACTCCAGTGTTAATGTGCACATTTGAGACAGTGTGTTTGAAATGCACTTGTGCATGTGAGTAGTGTGCACTGGGTGTTGTGCGTGTACTGCTCCTGTGTCCGGTGTCTGCCTGTGTGAGTGTGTGCTCCGACCGGCGCTCCTGTCACTAGTGGATGGTATATGTCAGCCTTGACTACTTGCTGGCTCCACTATATCACCAGCTGCAGGCAGCTCGCTGCAGATACTGGCAAATTGTTTCACTGACAATAAAACTGTGTCTCCATTAGGGTCCCAGCTTCTTAGGTCAGAAACATGCCTTTTGGCGAGACACAGCTAGCAAGAACTGTCAGTGTGTTTGCGTGTGCGTGTGTGATAGAGAATATGTATGGTCGTCCTCTTTACCTGTTCTAGTGTCGTTGTTGTGTAAAAATCGCCTCCCAGTGTTGGACAGGTGTGGGGCCACCATGGAGGAGTTGGAAGGGATGTGGAGAGGGTCTGGTTTGGTCCTGGACGCTACCCCTCTGTTCCTGTACTGTCTCTATCATCCCTCCTGGCTGGGCTGGGCAAAGTCAGCTTGGTTTAATGTGTTCACCTCCACGCCTCGCTCATTACCCTCAATACCAGGTGATGAATCTGTGGTTTAAAAAAAGGAATCGCTGACATTCATCTCCTCTCCGTCACACCAAAGCTTAAATCAACCGATCACTGTCTGAGGACATTTAGTAGTAGTCTGGCTGGATTCACTTGTTACCGAAGCACCGGCCCGCTAGAACACAGCCAGGCACACAGTCCCTTCCCCTATTTTCATTGTGTATTGTGTTTCCTATCCATAGATAGATGAGTGCACATTAACACATACTGGTGCCAACATAAACGATACTTAGACACTTCACCATACTTCCATTTGCGCCTACACTAGCCTTCATATACACTAAATTATTCAGATCTCTCTACATTTGATTTAGCATGCCTGCTGTCTGCCATTTCCCCCTCATTTTTATACATTTCATTATGTTGTATGACTTTAGCCCCACTGGCTGGAAAAAGAAAATTATTTTGCTCCAGCAGCTAGCTATTAAGATACCTGAAGAATACATGCAGTAGCATGCAGAGTGGCACTGCAACCTATCACATACAGGCATACACACACACACACACACACGCACAGGCACACACACACACACACACACGCACAGGCACACACACACACACACACACACACACACACACACACACACACACACACACACACACACACACACACACACACACACACACACACACACACAGTGCTACAAAAGTGCTGGACTGTGGCAGAGGCACGTGAGAAATGGCCCTTTGGAAAGAGCTCAGAGAAATATCAGTCACAGTAAACGAATGCCTTTTAAATGTACCCGGCTACCTTTAGACGGCCGGGTTAGTGAATTAAGGGCGTATCTAATGGCAGTTTGTTTGGCCTTTTCATCAATTCTGCATAAATATATATGAGGGAAAGAGAAACATACAACAGGCTAATAGAAACGAATGAACTATTCAACCATATATTTGCCGTGAGAGATATGCCTTCTCTGATTGGAAAGGGCATCCACTATCTGCAATATTGATAATACTTTTCAAATTTCATCTGCTTTTGTTTGCATTCTGTGCTGCCTGTTTAAACACACTGGGAATTATAACGAGTCCAAACATTATCTCCCAGTTGTTCAAGGCTGAACATATAACTCTATCACAAAAATGAATGAAATTCTTTGGCTACGTTGTATCTTTTCCATTAGAGCTTGGCTATCAGCCGGTGACAGTAAACCAGCCAATCGGCACTGGGCTGTCCACATGTGGTGGCCAAGCAGTGCGGCAAGTTGGTTCTGCTGTTTTCTCCCTGTGTGTCTCTGTGTATGATTATACAGAAGTGTGTGTGAGTATAATTGTACCTGTGATTACTGTATCATGTTCAACTGTGAATGTCTGCTGAATTATACACTATTCTGCTTGTTGATTACATTGCCTAATGGTTATATTGTATACGTGAGCGAGAGTGTGTGTGTGAATGTAAAAGCTTATGAGAGTGTTAAGGTATTTCCACGTAAGGCTACTACTCTAAGGTACTGAATCAGCAGTGTTAATACAGATTAACCAGTCAGGCAACAACATACCTAATAACGATACTGGTACTTCTCTCCTCCACTACACTGATGAACAGTACTTCAGTCCAAAAAACCAAGCTGCTGTAGAGGTGAGCTGGTCCTAAATCCATTTCTTCCTGACCTCATTGTCTATACGGTCTGCTGTACAGTACGTCAAGCAGATGTTCTCTTCTGCCTCATTTCTCTCTCTCCAGGTCCCTTTTATTTTTAGTTATTTATTTTATGAAAAAAAAAAGTACTTATGAAAAAGATGAGCAGTGTGGCAGCAACCCTCCTCTTCATGGATCTCAAAGCGAGCAACTTCTTAACTATCACTGTCGGTGGCTGGAGGGAAGGAAGCTGTTCAGTTGGAGCAGACAACATTACACTGGGCCGCCCACTAATTTTAAACCAGTGCTCCCTCCGGTTGTCTGCCTGCCTGCCGTGCTCCTAGCCAGGGGCCTCTGACATCGGGTTATTTGGGGCTGTTGGCGTCTAAGTGGAAGTCATGGAGGCAGGAACGATAGGGCCCTCTCAGCTGCACTGTAACGTTACATCCTCTTAAGAAAGCTGGGGAATCAGTCGTGCCTGATCGCTCCTCGTAGTGGCGCAGTGCTCCAGAGAGAGAAAGGTTTACCCATGTAGAAATCCTAGGGCAGATATCATGCAACATGGCCCGTCATGCATGACGACAGTGACAATGGCACTATGAGGATCCTTCATAGCCGGAGGAATCCTGAGCGCCAAACATTCTTCTAGGTTAGGAAAGCTTCCGTCGGCTTTGGTTAAACTTTAACTAAAGAGTTCAAATATAGCAAGTACCCCAACAAAGTTCGGGTGAACAGTTCGAAATCTGTACGTACAGTAAAGCTGAGTACATCTGGGGTAAATCACAACATCCATTAATCTTAGATAAGTGTCTAAATGTCACATGACTGCCTTCACCCGTACAGAGGAACAAGCCCCGGGATCTTTGTGTTTACTCACAAGAGTCCTCCTTCCACTGCTGCCACCAACTCCACCAGCTGGGTCTTCCTATCATTTACCATAACACTGTCTGTCTGTGTGTGTGTGTGTGTGTGTGTGTGTGTGTGTGTGCGTGTGTGTGTGTGTGTTTGTCAGTGCATATTTAAAGTGGTTTTAAAGAGAAAATTGTTTAATGATCTGGGCAAACGATAAATTGGGGTCCCAAATAAAGGCCATTATTGCAATTTGATTACCGCCCAATTGAATTAGAGTGCAATCACTGTTTCTATATATCATTACATTGCAACATTATACAGCCCTATTCTATGCTCCCAGCTATAAGTGACAAACATGGTTTCTATGAAAGGTAGTTCAGTAAATCTGAGAAGGGAGGGGCGATGGGGTTCATTTAGGATCCTAAACTGCCAAGACTCCCAGAAGTACAATGCCAAATCTTCATGTAAATGTTACTGAGCAGGAGTTTTTCTTACAGTCGTCTTACGTTGCCATACCTCCAAAATCACGTCGCTGTCAAGAAATCTGGAGAATTTTTGTATTGCAAAAAACGGTTTGAATGGTCTGCTGGCTCTCAGCGGAAAGATTTTGACTGGATGTTCAATTTCAAGAACCATCCCCCCACATGCCCGTTGGTGCTATGTGTTATGTTCGTCACTGTTTTCAGACCACGAAGGACACATTTTCCAGAGATTTGTTTTTCCGAACACTAGTTTGCAACATTGCAGAAAACCTGAAGGAAAAACAGAATTCTGTTTTGCCAGAAGTGTGCTCTATACACAGAATCGATATACATCAACATACAGTATTTTGATGGGGTTTAAACCTGCAATTTCCCGGCTATCCTCACGCACTGTTGCACCTACGACACTAATCTAGTGAGCACTACAACCGGGGCGTTTGATTGGTTTGACGTGTTGCGAGGTGACCCTGATTTACACCCGGTTCCAACAAACCTATTTTTTACAGCGGTGACTGCTCTACGCCCGAGGTAACTGTAATATACCTCAAAACGCTCATATGGTTTAGAATTGGTAAGGGAACAGAAGGCATGACAAAAGTGTGAATGAGCTTTCTGTTTAATGCAGAGGAGTTGTTTCACACTGGCTAAGGTATTAGGCAGAACGACAGATTTTAACCTTGTCAGCTCAGGGATTTGATCTTGCAACCTTTCGGTTACTAGTCCAAAGCTCTAACCACTAGGCTACTTGCCAACCCTACATCACATCATGTAGCGGTAAGGGTATAGGTCTATCCCAGGGTATCTCGTTAAAGCTGTTCTGAAACGATGGAGTTAAACAAGCTTACATTTTGGGTTCTGATGGCGTAGGACAGTTGAACTAAGCCGATGAGACATTTATAAGTTCTATTCTTCAAGAATCAATGGGTACACATCATTCATTCCTAAGTTCAAAAATGTATGTAGCAACTAACGATTCTAGCTTTAACAAAATAGGCCCCAGTCATAGATTTTAATACGTAAATATCTATGCAGCCTTTTTCTAGCTGGTTCTTCTGACGGCTAGCAAAGAGCTGTGGGTGCTCTTAGTCTATTATATACCTCAAAACGCTCATATGGTTTACAACTGGTAACAGAACAGAAGGCATGACAAACGTGTGAATGAGCTTTCCCTTTAATGCCTCTCTCAAAAGTACCTGTGGACATGAAATGGCATGCAACACTCCACTCATTGCTACGTGCACTAGTAACAACACACTTGTCACCAAAGAGACTTTTTCTTCTCATTTCACTGAGGCCTCCTGGGATTCGTCAGCGTTCGGCGTTCATCAACCGTGACATCCATGACAATCGTCCAGATGTCTTAGCTGAGAGATGACAGGGAGGACTGGAGTGTCCCCTCATTTGATGAGTGCTGGGCATCTCATGAGCGGGGGATCCTGGAGTAACTGTGTTGTTAATGTTGTTAAGCGGCGTTCCAGTACAGTCCATGGTTCTAGGGACGGGAGGATGGATGTTGGAGTTACCAACACCCCGTAAAGACAGCAGATGTGAGGGTTTGTATTAGCCACACGTACAGTAAAGACATCGGATCATGTGGAACTAACACTGGTCAATTTGCTGTTGCTCACCATTCCATGTTTGTTGTAAACATGCCATAAAGCTTCTAGTACCAGATGCTGCTGAAACTTCACCTTTCAAGTCGACGGAAGAAGCCTAACTACCATCACACTCAAGAGCTTCTTAACCTTAGGACTACTGCCAACAAGCTAAAGGTGAACTATTCATTCATCCATGTTGACGTCATTATAGTCAATGCACTTATTGTCAACGCACTTCTCCAGCTCATTTGTGGCCATGGCGGTGGCGGGCATGGATCCAGCTGGCTTTAAAAGTGTCAGGCTGTTTTCTTAAGAGCAGTGGAAGTGCGAGAGCCTACTGTACCAATCAGACTGCTGATTGACTCAATTGGCTAATTAAGGCTCATTTGGAGCAACCTCCTGACACCTGTGTGCCCTTCAAGACCAGTGGGGAGGAGCCTTGTTGTTGTGGAGGACTGGGGGGCCCTGGCCCAGAGTACACTGCAATACCGCAGACAAAGACACTGCTGTTCTCTTGTTGTCTGAGGCCTATAGATTTATCTGATAATGGACACACATATACATAACCATCTTTTGAATAAGATCCAGAATCAACAGTGGCCAGCTGAATGAATATGTCATATATGATCAAGTATCAGGGACATACAGTTCTAGATACAGTTGAAGTCGGAAAATGTACATACACCTTAGCCAAATACATTTAAACTCAGTTTTTCACAATTCCTGACATTTAATCAGAGTAAAAAAATCCCTGTCTTAGGTCAGTTAGGATCACCAATTTATTTTAAGAATGTGAAATGTCAGAATAATAGTAGAGAGAATGATTCATTTCAGATTTTTTTTCACATTCCCAGTGGATCAGAAGTTTACATACACTCAATTAGTATTTGGTAGCATTGCCTTTAAATTGGTTAACTTGGGTCAAACGTTTCGAGGAGCTTCCACAAGCTTCCCACAATAAGTTGGGGGAATTTTGGCCCATTCTTCCTGACAGAGCTGGTGTAACTGAGTCAGGTTTGTAGGCCTCCTTGCTCGCACACAATTTTTCAGTTCTGCCCACACATATTCTATGGGATTGAGGTCAGGGCTTTGTGATGGCCGCACCAATACCTTGACTTTTTTGCCACAACTTTGGAAGTATGTTTGGGGTCATTGTCCATTTGGAAGACCCATTTGCAACCAATCTTTAACTTCCTGACTGATGTCTTGAGATGTTGCTTCAATATATCCACATCATTTTCCTCCCTCATGAAGCCATCTATTTGGTGAAGTGCACCAGTCCCTCCTGTAGCAAAGCACAACCACAACATGATGCTGCCACCCCAGTGCTTCACGGTTGGGATGGTGTTCTTTGGCTTGCAAGCCTCCCGCTTTTTCCTCCAAACATAACAATGGACATTATGGCCAAACAGTTCTATTTTTGTTTCATCAGACCAGAGGACATTTCTCCAAAAAGTGCAATCTCTGTCCCCATGTGCAGTTGTAAACCTTAGCTGGGTTTTTTATGGTGGTTTAGGAACAGTGGCTTCTTCCTTGCTGAGCGGCCTTTCAGGTTATGTCGATATAGGACTCGTTTTACTGTGGATATAGATACTTCTGTACCTGTTTCCTCCAGCATCTTCACAAGGTCCTTTGCTGTTGTTCTGGGATTGAGTTGCACTTTTCCCACCAAAGTACATTCATCTCTAGGAGACAGAACCCGTCTCCTTCCTGAGCGGTATGACTGCTGCATGGTACCATGGTGTTTATACTTTTGTACTATTGTTTGTACAGATGAATGTGGTGCCTTCAGGTGTTTGGAAATTACTCCCAAGGATGAACCAGACTTGTGGAAGTTTACCATTTTTTTCTGAGGTCTTGGCTGATTTCTTTTTATTTTCCCATGATGTCAAGCAAAGAGACACTGAGTTTGAAGGTAGACCTTGAAATACATCCACAGGTACTCCCCCAATTGACTCAAATTATGCCAATTAGCCTGACATAATTTTCTGGAATTTCCCAAGCTGTTTAAAGGCACAGTCAACTTAGTGTATGTAAACTTCTGACCCACTGAAATTGTGATACAGTGAATTATAATTGAAATAATCTGTCTGTAAACAATTGTTGGAAAAATGACTTGTGTCATGCACAAGGTAGATGTCCAAACCGACTTTCCAAAACTATAGTTTGTTAACAAGAAATTTGTGGAGTGGTTGAAAAACGAGTTTTAATGACTCTAAGTGTATGTAAACTTCCGACTTCAACTGTA
Organism: Oncorhynchus tshawytscha; assembly: GCF_018296145.1. Lineage (NCBI taxonomy): Eukaryota > Metazoa > Chordata > Actinopteri > Salmoniformes > Salmonidae > Oncorhynchus > Oncorhynchus tshawytscha. The sequence goes on from NC_056432.1 coordinate 56,702,834, forward strand.
GGTATGTCTTGCTGAGACAAATAATGCATTATACATTGTTTTTTAAGAAATGAAACTTCAAAAATAGTGCACAATACTGTCTAACCACGCTACCAGAGCCACTCGGCAGCTACGGTGCCATAGGTGTTACCTTTAAAGAAAGTTAATGTCACTCTCCCTAAAATCTATCCACTGTATCAGTTGCTTTGCCTATGATGATACTATAATACATATTTCAAGAGCAGCAACGATACAAAACAAAACAGGAAAATAAACACTGAGTTCTGTAAACCTCCTGCATTGGGGATAAGGCCCAAAATATGTTTAGGAAAAATAAACACCAGCATAACACACCAGTGAGCTGTTTACATTGTGGCCGTGTCGCAGCTACCCGCATCCAACAAACAAGAGGATGGAAAAAACAGGAAATATCTTTTGCATATTATTTTAAGTAACTGTTCAAATTTCATTTCAGAATGGTAATCCACAAAACAAATATGTAGCGGCATATTTTAAAAAGGGAGGCTCCGCTTCAATTTCCTATTGTGGAGCGCCGCGTGTGTTTGCTCTTTGTGTCGGGTTTGAATTGATTTGCACAGCTCGGCAGACAGAGGCTGAACGCTCAGACCAAGAATCCATCATTTCATATGATCTGATAGTTCTGCAGTATTAGCTAGATTTTTTTTCTCCCCCTCCAATGCCGATGTTAACAAACAAGCTGAGGTACCTGTACCCGCCATGTATCCAAAGGAGAGCAAAATAGTTCTTTCATACTTGCTAAGATAATAACCTGGTAGGCTCTCGTGGAGAAGGGAGGATGCTGTGTGATTCTGATGAGATGTTGACCATATAGCCAGCAGGTCTTCTCTGATATCTGACCATGCAGGATGTCTGTCAATACAGGCATGTGTGAAAAAGACCACAGTATGTTAGCACACACAGCAGAGGCCGGAAATAAGGAGAAGGATTTCCTGAAGAAGTAGGCTACACAGTGTGTCCACATAAGAGGTGAACGTCCATTTCGCATCCCATAATGCATTACATCATGTAGTGATAAGGGTTCTAGGTCTATTCCATGGTATCTCGTTAAAGCCATCCTGAAAACACACGTTCTCCAACATTGAAGGATAGGAAAAAAAGGACTAGTAATTGTTTTGTACATTTTCAGAAATGTAACTGACAAAAAAACATTGTAATACAGTGCACTGCAACAAACCAGGTTTCACCCTCTACTGAGAAAACCAATGCTGTTACAAGGCATGAAGTGAGTATGCACGCTTCAGTACATAGTATTTGACACCACATTAACAAAATAAGCCACAAAGTCGTAGATGTGAATACAAAATACCTACGCAGCCTTTTTCAAACCCTAACATACGTCTCATTTCGGATTTCATTTGATTGGTGTGTTACCGTTAAGTGGTGGTAAACCCAAGTTGAGAGGCGGCTTACTTTTAAGGAGTCATCTCAAGACACTCACCACCTCCTTCTCCGAGATCCACAATCTCCCATCTCCTCGCTTAAACTCCCTCTCTCGTCGTCGGGGAAGCCACGTTTCAAACACCTGTCACAGATTCAAAGAAATACTTAGCAGTAGCCGGGCAGGCAATCACCTCCATGGCAGGACTACGGGTAGCAGAGAGAAATAGAAGAATCTAAAACCTGTAAGATCCTCTAAGCGTTCTTTCCCTCAGCAAACCCAGGTATGAGCCCCACTCTGCCGTACCTGGGACTTCTATTTTAAGCCTTCCCTTCAACGCTGCATGTCAGACAAGCCTGAAATCCCTGCTAATACTAGTTACCCCTGAAACATAGATCTTACTGTTTGGCTTTTAGCTTAGTCAAGTTATTTTCTACTCCCTTTGAAATAAAAAAAAGTAAAGTGTTCTGACACTGACTTTACATTTTGAGCTCATTAAAGCCGGTGATCTGTCTCAATGCTACCTGGATTTTTATACTACAGATAAGCCAAATGAATATGAACTCGCCAGGGCCAGTTTAAACGCTTCTTGTTATCCAGAGCCTTGAGCTCTCGCAACTTATCAAGCGGCCACTGATAGCCTTTAAACTACCTAGGTGCATCGCTTTAATTAAAACTTGTACCATTCCCAGAGAAAAGCAGGAGAAATAGAGAGAGTAGGGCTCAATAATTCATCAAACGGGGCCTTTCTGCCAACGGCTAAGGGAAGCACACAGCTAAATGTCCCTAAATACATGCATTAAAATTGGAAAGAGATATGCAGGCAGAAACAACACAACATGAAGACACCAATGACGTGATGGAGTGTTTTCTCTGAGACAGGACACATACTGTTTATCACATGGTTTCTTTTCATATGGTGTATTTTCTATTGAGCCTTTCCAATCATCGTTACTCTTAAAAGTGACTCAAAATTAAAAGGAATGTGTATTCTTCTTTTGTGAATTTGAACACAGAGATATAATAATACCGTACATATATTATTGACAATAAAAAGCAGACCCCTCCCACCACACTTCCAATGGAACATTTAACGTCAGGTAGAAACTGCCAGGCCAGCCACGTAAATCAATCTGAGTTATATTGCTTTAAACTTTATGCAATATACCCTCAGCTTTCATAGCTACTAGAATGCACATTTACATACTGTCGACACAAACACGCACATGCATATGCACACATACACACACACACACACACATTCCAAAAATCTATTCAGTGTATTTCCTTTGCCAAGGATTTTTTTTGGTGAGTCAAAGATAATACAATTCCCTTTTTTTCTTATTTCCTTACAATATATCATTCAGTTCTGCCTGTTGCCTGCATGAAATTCATTTTCTAATGGAAATATTTGTTTTGTAAATCAAATATGTATTATGCACAGAATGCAAAGCACAAATTAAATTATGTTAATGAAATGAAAGAGATATGAAATGCATATTTCATGGACAAAACATAACCCCAGCGAACAGCCATTTCTTGATAAAAATCTTTCAACACAATCTCATTCGGAGAAAGACATATTGCTAAGGCAGATAGCACCTCATTAAACTGGTCTCCTTTAATATCAGTGCTTAGTATATATAGGATTGTAAATAACCACTGGGGGACGAGGAACCAATAATGAAATACTGTCTTTAATAGCTTGCCATTGATGTCAGCATAAAAAGTGTAGTCGAGGAATATTGGATATTGGGTGTGCACACACATATAGTCAAATGCTGTAAATGATTGCATATTTAAATAGAGCTGACTAAGGCAAAGATGATATAGATATTAGTAATAGGCATAAAATTATGCTGACCTTACATCATTTGACAACAAAAAAACACTGTTTTAAATGTTATATTGGTTACACTTGATGAATAATAGATTCTGCGGCTGTTGTTGTGCAGAACCGTGATGCTAATCAAAGGCTAAGAATAGGAGGCCTCTCTGCCCAACTGACTAGCAAATGAACTAGACTGGCTTTTCAGCAGAAATAAACACAGCAACAAATAGAAAAGGATAGTGAGGAAGAGAGAGCGAGAGAGACAGAGGGGGTGGGGGGATGGAGAAAGAGAGAGAGGAAAATAGCAGCCAGGCTGATTTGATGGTGATGGGAGAGGCTTGGAGGGCTTGACCTGGCTTACACTGCTCGATGCTAAATATCTTAATTGTCCCGTAATATGCAATTAACAGCTGTTCCAAATAAAGCAAGGACTTAACTCCAAATATTGTCCAATTGAAAAGGACTCGTCCAATCTATAACAATTTACTCATTGTAGGCGCCTTCTGCATTCTTGGTAGCACTTTATTACCACTTAAGTTTGCCTATAGAGTAAAGTGCATCATGGTCCTTGGGATGTCACGTTGCAAAATATAACTTTGCCTCATCTGATGGAGAAAGCAGTCATTTCAACAAACTATCATCATTGCTCCTACTGAATTGTTATTTATGTTCTGACAAGTGCATGGATTTTTCTAAACACATTTCAATGTCATTCAAGTGCTTTATCCTGTAGAAATAATCAGATTAACGTGTTTTAATTGTGTTTTAGATAATTGTCATTCCATGTCTCTCCAGCCAGAGGGTGTGGGGTGGGTGACACAGGGGCAGAGAGAGAGAGAGAGAGAGAGAGGGAGAGAGAGAGAGACGGACAGAGAGAGAGAGAGACGGAGAGAGAGAGAGAAACGGAGAGAGAGAGAGACGGAGAGAGAGAGAGACGGAGAGAGAGAGAGACGAAGAGAGAGAGAGACGGAGAGAGAGAGAGCGACGGAGAGAGAGAGAGACGGAGAGAGAGAGAGAGAGAGAGAATGAGAATGAGGGAGAAAGAGAGAAAGAAGGAGAAAGAGAGAAAGAGAGAGAGAGATGCTAGTTGCCATGTTTAGGCCCATGCTAAAGCCATGGTGTTTGGAGGAGAAGACAGATACCTGACAGGAGGTCACCACACTCAATCTCTACCCATCAACCTCACATTACACACCTAATTTACCCCTCAGGTTTCCTCCACTCTCCTCCTACAGACTGGCCACTCCTCCCCCATACACCTCACCACCACACAGACAGACCTGGTACCTTCTAATACATATTGTCACACCCTGATCTGTTTCACCTGTCTTTGTGATTGTCTCCACCCCCCTCCAGGTGTTGCCCATCTTCCCCATTATCCCCTGTGTATTTGTACCTGTGTTCTCTGTTTGTCTGTTGCCAGTTCATTTTGTTCGTGCAAACCTACCAGCATTTTCTCCCTTGCTCCTGTCTTTGCTATAGTTCTTCTTTCCTAGTTTCCCGGTTTTGACCATTCCTACCTGCCCTGACCCTGCCTGCTGTCCTGTACCTTTTCCCCAACTATCTGGATTACTGACCTCTGCCTGCCCTTGACCTGTCTTTTTGCCTGCCCATGTTCGAGTAATAAACGTTGTTACTTCGACACCTGGGTTTTACCAATAAACCTGATATATATATATAATTTCCAGAATGTTGTACCCTCTGAAAGTTACATTGTAGGCCAAATTCTGGTCAAGGCCCTTTGATGACACATGCCTATGTAGCCTACTATGGTTATACAGAAGACACCGAGGTTAAGTTATAAAAACTAATGTAAAGTTCACTCCAGAAAGCCAAGTAATGTACTGTACTCTGTGCATAAAAGGTCCAAACAATAAAGTCTTCGTCTGCATAGATTAAACCCATTATGGATGGAAATCGTTGTCACTGATTCATGATCCATAGCTGTTCCCTCTTTAAAAAGATGAGCAATTGCCATTTGTCCTCCTCTCCTGCAGTATGTGAAACTTTGTGAGCTTTAACAAAGGCATATTGTGATGACTTGACACATCATCTGTGAGGAGAGGACAAGGAAGCATAGAACAATGACACAATAAGACTCCATTTGCCAGCTATATATGCCAACTCCTGCAGCAGAATAAGATACAAAGTTAAAATGGGATCTGGAATAGGCAATTAACACTATTCTTCAACTTTCTTTTTGAATCTGTGATAAATAGGAATAACAGTATAGGAGACCAACAGTAAATTTGGTGGTAGAAAGAGGTGACCTTGTTAGGTAATTAACATCTTCTTCGGAGTTTAATTAGAAAGCTAAATCAATTCAAAATAAGTATAAAGGAAAGCAGGCTATCACAAATGAAGGGGAAATGAAAATAAAATCTCTTTTAATTGTATGGAAGCATTAAAAATGCACCTGTTCCGTGAGTAAATTGCTTCACTCTCGGAAATCCACAGAGGCCCAGCGCTTTTCAAAATAGCGTCAAGTGTTAAGATAGCTATTTATGTACTTGGTTACAGAGAAGAAGAAAAAAGAGAATAAATCCAAATTATTTTCCTTGTTTCAGTCCCCTTGTTAGGATTCAAAACAACGCCTCTAAACTTCTCAGATTTAGTGCTTCGTGTCTCTGTTGGCTCGTCTTTGCCAGCCAAACCCTGTCTTAAGCCCCTTTGGTGTTCAGCGAACATCCTCAACCTAACCATAATCACTTCCTGATGTTCTAATTTTTTCCTGCCCTTGAATCCCTGAGCCACATTTGCATCTCATCCAAAAATAAAAGCGCGGTTCTCGTCACCGCGTGAATGACAGCCGAGTGACAGTGCCTGTAGATGAATCATATATCCATCAGAGATTTAATTGAGATTGGGTACATAGGTCACAGAGTTAACGTAGCGGGGATGCGGCAGGATTCGTAATGATGATTGACTGGTCCTCACGTGGACATGTAGACGACTGCCTTCACCAAGCTACCTGTGGACATCTCAGCCACCTAGCAGACAAGTACGGCCGACACATACAGATCTGGAGACTGTGTAGGAGGAGCATTGACCATCATATCAGTTCATTTTGTCTGACATTAAACAAAACAACACTCACCGGAAGCCTAGAATAGACAGAATGGCAGTTCTGAGAAAAAGAAGTGTCAGTTCAAACAATTAGCAGAAGAGAAGAGGCCAAGAGGGTGAAGTCAAGTGGTGGTAATAGTAGGTGAAGATGTAAAGACTACCTTTAAAACATTCGGCCAGACACTTGTAGCTTCATGACTCTTCACATTGCAGCAGCAGACTGGCTGCAGAGCAGGATAAGAAGGGTAACATGCCATGTAGACGGTTAGTCACTCAGTTGAACACAGATAAGGTTATCTATCTCCAGTAAGTAGCTAAGTACACAAACAACATCATACAGCGGTATCCTCACTCAATAGCAAAACCACGGTGCCTGGAAAAGGCTCTGGTCATGTCTATACTTGTCCCTCATAGACTATCATCCAGCAGGTACAGAGGATGTGGAGGGTCTTGTAATTGCCTAGAAGTGATGCTCTAATAACACGCTTGTAACCTCCAGACCTCTCGAGAGGGCCTTTTCTCTCGGTTTCAGAAAAAGGAAGAGTGAGAGAGAGAGAAAACCACCATGAAAAGAAGAAGAGAATAACACCACTCCACCTTGCATGAGACTGGCAGCGCTTCATCCGGCTGCAATTATATAGACTAATTAGAGTTTCACAATTTCTTGTTTGAAGTATAAAGAAACGACAATGGAGGGCATGTGAAAGGCTATAAAGCATAGCGTCTCGGTGTTAAAAATCCAGCCTAATCCAGCACTACCATGTGCCCCCATGATAACATACAGCAGTAGACTACAGTCCTCCATTCCATTTTTTAAATTATTTTATGCATTTTTTTTATTTTTTACCATCTGGCCCTCTCATCTCCAACATAAAAAAAAAGGAAAACTAATTCATGTTCCGAGTCATCCGCATGATGAATAGTGTAGGTCCAGGTGCTACCAGAGTAAAAAAGAAAGAGAAATGGAGAGGGAAGAGGAATTATATATGTATATCATCTCCCATTGTAAACAAGGCCGCTTTTAAACTCCTCCAATGATTAGAGCAGAGGCCTTTACTACAATACATCCCTCTCCACAATGTTAATAATTAGATATTTAATTAGTTACTCTACATAGCCTTGTGATGCACAAGACAGACAGAAACGGTGGCAGGAATATGAAGGGGAGGAGGGCTGGAAATGAAGGATGGCGGGAGGGAGAGCGAGAGGGAAGGGGAAAAAAGAGAAAGCTTTCTTTATGGCTTCCTCGGGTTTTTTTTTTTTTTGTATCATATGAAGGTCACAATGCGATGTGATTGTTTGGCTCAGCGGCAGTGAATTATGCCACCCAGACAAGCTTTTAACCCATGTTGCCTTCAGTCTCAGGGAGAGCAGAGCAAGACGAGATGTGCCGGCAGACTCTCTCTCTCTCTCTCTCTCTCTCTCTCTCTCTCTCCTCTCTCTTGCTCTCTCTTGCTCTCTCTCTTGCACTCTCTCTATCGCTCTCTACTCCCCCCTCTTTAAACAGTTTTCTATTGAAGAGGATTCAATCACCATAATGAATCTGAGGCCATGCGGCAATCTTCTCCACAAAAATAATTTCTAAAAGGTTATAGAATTTGTAAAATGAACAGCTTGGAGGAAGTAAATGGCCATGTGTGTGTTTGTGTGTGAGTGCGTGCGTGCGTGCATGTGCTATGTGTGTGTGTGTGTGCATGCATGCTTGCATGGGGAGGAGGAATCAATTATCCCAGGACATAAGACAGTCAAAATATTTAGTGCACATCATTCACTGTCGTCAGGTAGGCTTGTGGGAAAGCAATGTTTATTTTTGGGGGTCAGAATGTGCTATTACACCTCATGAAGGGAGAGGTGAGCGGAATGAAGTGTGAGGTGTTCTGCATATAGGGACGTGACAAATGGAAAACATTTCTTAATGTTTCAACAGCTCTTTTTTAATCAGTTTCCGGTTAAAATGCTAAGAAAAATGCATAAAATTCCACATGAATTCCAAAATGCATATGGTCTACATCACGCTTCCCGCGGAGAGATAGAATATTGCATTGTTGTGTTGCTGCTGACCTTGCTTTTCACTAGAGTGGCACGTGTAGCTTCTTGTTGTTGTAATCCAATCACAAGTCATCAAACCAGCACTAAGATACAGTCATAGAGCTACAGCCTCCGTGTGGCAAGTTATTAGGCGATATCTAGACCAATCAATGGAAGATGGAATTCAAATGAAAGTATTAGAAGTTAAATGAGAACGACAGGCTAAAACACCAAGAGCCAACAGGTAGGCTGCTACTTAATAATCTGAATCGTGTGAGAAAGGGCACAGTTATAGTTATTTATTCCCAATTAGCCTCGCTAACGTTAGCTAACTAGCTAGCTTAACTTTCTTCTATTGGTTTGACACAGTCATGATGGGTACTACACTGAACAAAAATATGAACGCAACACAACAATTTCAAAGATTTTACTGAGTTACAGTTCATACAAGGAGATCAGTCAATTGAAATACATTCATTAGGCCCTTATCTATGGATTTCACATGACTTGGAATACAGATATGCATCTGTTGGTCACAGACACCGTAAAAAAAGTTTACTTACGTGGATCAGAAAACCAGCCAGCATATGATTTGAACACCATCTACCTCAGGCCTTCATGGTCATCAGGCCTTCATCAGGCCTTCATGGTCGGATTTGCTGCAAAGAAACTACTACTAAAGGACACCAATAAGAAGAACTTGCTTGGGCCAAGAAACATGAGCAATGGGCATTAGACCGGTGGAAATCTGTCCTTTGGTCTGAGTCCAAATTTGAGATTTTTGGTTTCAACCGCTGTGTATTTATGAGACACAGAGTAGGTGAACGGATGATCTCCGAAAGTGTGGTTCCCACCGTGAAGCATGGAGGAGGTGGTGTGATGGTGTGGGTGTGCTTTGCTGGTCACACCGTCTGTGATTTATCTAGAATCCAAGGCACACTTAACCAGCATGCCTACTACAGCATTCTGCAGTGATACGCCATCCCATCTGGTATGCGCTTAGTGGGACTATCATTTGTTTTTCAACAGGTCAATGACCCAAAACACACCTCCAGGCTGTGTAAGGGCTATTTGAACAAGAAGGAAAGTGATGGAGTGCTGCATCAGATGACTTGGCCTCCAAATCACCTGATCTCAACCCAATTGAGATGGTTTGGGGTGAGTTGGACCACAGAGTGAAGGAAAAGCAGCCAACAAGTGCTCAGCATATGTGGGAACTCCTTCAAGACTGTTGGAAAAGAATTCATCATGAAGCTGGTTGAGAGAATGCCAAGAGTGTGCAAAGTGGCTACTTTGAAGAAATATATTTTGATTTGTTTAACACGCTTTTGGCTAATACATGATTCCATGTGTTATTTCATAGTTTTGATGTCTTCACTGTTATTCTACACTGTAGAAAATAGTAAAAATAAAGAAAAAACCTTGAATAAGTAGGTGTTTCCAAACTTTTGACTGGTACAGTACATATCTTGATTACATAAGCATTCAAACCCCTGAGTCAGAAACTCCTTTGGCAGTGATTACAGCTGTGAGTCATTCTTAGTAAGTCACTAAGAGCTTTCCACATGTGGATTGTGAAACATTTACCGATTTTTCTTTTCAGAATTCTTCAAGCTCTGTCAAATTGATTGTTGACCATTGCTAGATAATAATTTTTAGGTCTTGGCATAGGTTTTCAAGCGGATTTAACTCGGCCACTCAGGAAAATCCACTCTCTTCTTGGTAAGCAACTCCAGTGTAGATTTTGCCTTGTATTTTAGGTTATTGAAAGGCGAATTCATCTCCAATGTCTAGTGTTTAGTGGAAAGCAGACTAAATCTGGTTTTCCTCTAGGAATTTGCCTGCACTTAGCTTCATTCCGTTTTTTTTTATCCTAAAAAATTCCCCAGTACTTAAGGACTACAAGCATACCCATAACATGAAGCAGCCCACCACTATGCTTGAAAATATGGACAGTGGTACTCAGTAATGTGTTGTATTGGATTTTCCCCAAACATAACACTTTGTATTCAGGACAAAAAGTGAATAGCTTTTTTACAGTATTACTTCAGGTGCCTTGTTGCAAACAGGATGCATGTTTTGGAATATTTTTATTCTGTAGAGTCTTCCTTCTTTTCACTCTGTCAATTGCGTTTGTATCGTGGAGTAACTACAATGTTGTTGATCCATCCTCAGTTTTCTCCTGTCACAGCCATTAAACATTGTAACTGTACCTTACAGATAATTGTACACTCTTTAAAAAAAGGATTCCAAAAGGGTTCTTTGTCGGTTCCAGGTAGAACCAAAAATGGTTCTTCAAATTGTTCTCCCATGGGGAAAGCCGCAGAACCCGTTTAGATCTAAATAGCACCTTTTTTTCCCAAAGAGTGTACAGTATGTGTGGGGTACAGAGATGAGGTAGTCATTCAAAAAATCATTTTAAATACTGTTATTGCACACAGAGTCAGCCCATGCCAATTATTATGTGACTTGTGAAGCAAATGTTTACTCCTGAACTTATTTAGGCTTGCCATAACAAAGGGGTTGAAAATGTATTGACTGAAGACATTTCAGTTTTTAATTATCAATAGATTCATTTCCTATTCAACAAAAGTGGGGCTTGAAATGACTGAAATGCTTTTTAAATATAGTAACAATCAAATTATAAACAACTTACTATAAGATTTCACCTTTCTTATAACGCTAAAATAATCATGATCACACTTAGTGACAGTACAATGTTAGCACCATTTCATATAACTGACGACAGAGAATTTTCTCCTAAATATCCACTAAGTGGTGCAGAGACATCATCGAAATGCGTGCAGACTCGTTACAACTTCAGCTTTAAGCACAAACGTGAATTTGTCCAACTGTGACCAAGAGAAAGTGGTATTGTTTAAATTCTTTGTCTGGATAGGCCAGTAAATGTGACACGTCACTCCCTATGCAAATGTAGGGTCTGAAACCTGACACTTGTGTAGCACATTTGCGCAAGGGATCCAATTACTATAAAATATTTATGCCATGAAGCTGAGAGAAAATGTTCCTGTTCTAGAGTTCAGGGATTCATAAAAGACGGGACAATCAACTGTTTTCCACAAATGTTTGTCTTAATATTAGCAAAATGTGTAATATATATATTTTGATGTACAGAATATATATATTTTTTTTTGTTGGTAAAATGCAACTAACCGTACCTTACGCCATAAACGGCATTTCAGTTTTACAATTATTGTCTAACAAATGTTTAAATACCTTGATTGTTTAATTCTAACATTAGATTATTCTAATATGTAATACAAATATCAACATTTATTTTTGTTTTGTTTCATAGCACTATTAAAAGCTACAAGGCTAATTTCACCAGCATTTTGGCATGTTTTTCTAGATTTTGAACATAAAACTAGATTTATAAAGCAAACATTACCCTTGAGGTCTAGCACAGCAAAAAAATAGCACATGTTACAAAACAATGATACAAATATTTGGTAACACTTTAACCTGACACCTAGCATCACAACATGTTGTGATACAGTCATAACCATGTCATAATATGTAATAACAGTAGACATAACTTGTCATAATACACCTGTCATAATACAGTCAAATTACTGTCATAACCCATATATTTACACCTGTTGTGACATATAGTGTGTTATTTTATGGCTGGTTATGACACGTCGTGGGCCCCCTCGCCCTGCGGGGGCTGTGCGGGTGTGTGCTACGCCGGTGGTTGCGAGAGTAGCAGCAGAGAGCAGACAGATTGGAAATTCTGCCATTATAAGGTTTGTACACTAGAATGTACAGCTCAAAGTCCCCCATATAGGGGATTTAACATAATAAAAACATAATAAACAATACTCTTTCCTTTTTTCTCCTCCTACTAACATTACAGCATTTTTGCATTAGGTATGGTGCGGCAGGTAGCCTAGTGGTTAGAGTGTTTGTCACGGGCGGCGTTCGACGTCACCGGCTTTCTAGCCACCGCCGATCCACTTTTCATTTTCCATTTGTTCTGTCTTTGTCTTATCACACCTGTCTTCACTCAACCAATTACTTGTTTACTATTTAACCCTCTGTTCCCCATGTTGTATTTGCGAGTGATTGTTATTTATTACGTGGATATTTGTCAGGCGCCGCTGTTTTAGACCGTGTTTTGGCACTAGTATGTGTTATGTGCAGTCATTTGTTAACCGGTATTAAAGTGCGCCTGTTTATTATACTCCCCTCTCCTGCACTTGACTTTGCCTCCCATATACACGCCTTACAGTGTTGGACTAGTAACCGAAAGGTTGCAAGATCGAATCCCCGAGCTGACAAGGTAAAAATCTGTCGTTCTGCCCCTGAACAAAGCAGTTAACTCACTGTTCTTAGGCCGTCATTAAAAATACGAATTTGTTCTTAACTGACTTGCCTAGTTAAATAAAGGTAAAATAAAATGTAAATGTTTCCCTTTATGATGATGATTGGGACCTGTTAGTGGTAGTTTTGTGATAATTGCACTGCGATTTAAATTTTGTGAAGAAGGGATTTTATTCTTTACGTTACCAATCTCAATTAAACGTTTAAACATTCACACTAGTTGCATCGTCTCCTCCCCTCCTCTCTTCCTGTGCCACACCTGGCAGGCTTGTTGGCGATGGTGCGTGAGAGGGAGCCGCCCCTCACTGTGACTTATAATCATATGCTAAATTAGGTAAAATTGTGCACAAACCCTTCAGTGATTCTGCTCAAAATCTCCATGGGAAACGGATTCATCCCTCTCTCAGTCCATGCTGCTGTTGAAGATGTACAAACACACACAACACAAGGCTGACTTTACATACGTCTTGATTGGCATCAATTCACTGTCGTTAATGAACTACCACTATTTAAATGTGGGGAAATGCATGGTATGTGATATTTATATTTTATAAATAACTTTGTTTGGATCCTGGATGCTGATTGGTTGATAGCAGGGAGTTATCGCAATCCCAGCATTCCACAGCCCAGCCAGTTAAAAGTGTCAAAACAATATTTCCCCTCGCTACTAGCTTAGCATAATATAAGCCTTGCTGTTTGTCTATCCGACCTGTTGCTTTTTTTTGCGATCTCCACCATACCATACATATGATCGTGATGGGCCTGACAGCTTCCCTGACCCAGGCAAATTAATTGATCAAAATAATTATAATGAATATATGCAAAAAATTGGCAATAGAAACAAAGGTAAATCAAACAAAAATGGTTTGTTGTCATTTGTTGTCATGGCTAGCTATCAAGCAAAGGAGAAGTAACATTAGACTAGCTATTATCTTATTGACTCAGCTAGTTGCTGTTATTTCTACATTATTTATTAAATCAATATTTAGTGAAGTTCTTGTCTCTACTCATCATTGAACCTCTGCTAGCTAGCTAGATGCAAATGATTTGTTTAACTTCAGAACGTAGGAACTAACAACTGGATTTTGTACGGACTATATTGTCTGGTGGAAGAATGAAATAAAACTCATTTACTCAATGAAATAACATTTTAAATGAAAAGCAACAGGGCCCTCGAACTCAGGAATTATTGTGTGATAACTCCCTCCTAGGGGCTGTTTCCCTAGTCGGGAGTTAGTCAGGAGTTATAACACAATAATCCCGGGTTCTCAAGCCGTATTGCTTAACTATACTAATTCATTCTACATTGGATGATCTTCGAATGAGCATCATTTCCTGATGAGGGCTACCTTGGCATCCATTGGGTCACCAGACATCTATCATGAGCGCACTCCCCTCTATAACCTGGTCACTGTAGCAAGGCCATTGACCAGTTGTCTTAAGTCTACTGTATGCATTACATGAGTAATAGATGACAGTCCATCCCACAAGGCACTATCAGACACATACAGAGACCATCACACATAATCACACGTTGAATCATAAAGACGGCACTGACAAGTACAGTAGGCCCACAGTAGACCAGCACACCACCCAGGGTTTAGATTGATCTGTGTGGTTGTGTGAGTCATTTCTGTCTGACACTTCAGCTCATGTACAACCTTCAGAAATCATAGGCACAACATTCTGACAACATCCTCCATTCTTTCATACCAAGCCATATGAAAGCCAGCTGTGGCAGGCCCATTATCTTACAACAATAAGTGACCTGAAACCTGAACATTCGGGGTCGATAGAAATTGACATTTTGAGGCGGGAGTAGGAATGCCTCCACTGTGAGTGTACTGTGGGGGGGATCCCCGTGGCCTGTATTTTAGGGAGCGAAGCTCCATTGGTTGTAATGAACTCTTAAAAACAGCAAGTAGTGTGGAGTGGCCTGCGTGTGGAGAGCAGAGATGGGCCCTGCAGCTCATCAGTGTCAGTCTTGAAAAGGTTCGGGGATGAATGAGTGCGGAGAATCAAAGGGAGATTACACGTCTGACCATGTATCATCCTCGATATATTGAACTCAGCCTTTGTGGAGACGAAGCGCTTATAAAAAGTGGCATTGTGCTCGGCTGAAAGACCGTGTGGGTTCTCTGCATGACTAATCTGTCCCCCCGCATTATTTTATTCAATCTCCTCCGACTTTATGTCTTTGACATTTTTGTTACACTCGGTAACTTTGAGTTGAACGGACAATTTGAAAGATTTTTTAAAAGGCATTTGCCAAGGCCCATGTGCAGGAGAACAATCACAAAAAGAGACCATCTATTTGTTTCAATGCATCATTTATGACAAAAACGGTTTTCTGACGAATTCCAGCAGGCTCAAGTCTTAAGCGCTCTCTTTTTACACACTATATTGAAGAGAGCGTTGCATTTCTAATGGGAAACCTTTGATAGCGCTTCAAAGTCTCTTCTTTCCGAACTCCCTTTACCTCCACACGCAAACAAACACAAACACACACACCTCACTTTGCCTTCAGATGCTAGGGAATGGGATTCACTATGAATAAATACTATAAGTATGATATTTATATTCCTGCTTAACCAAACTGCTAACAAGAACAGTTCAGAGTCAATGAGCTACTTTTGCATTCATGAGGATTACTGACTGTCGCTTTGCATTCGATGCCAATCACAAATGGGCTCACACACAAACAAAACACACACACACACAAACACACACACACACTTAAGTCTGATTATAATAAATCTGCTGCAGAACCTCATCATTCTCTCAGAGAAACCTTAAAATGAACACTGAGCACACACACACTGTTTGACACATGAGGATATAAAGACAGTGAAATATGATTACCCTACCCGCTTTTAGAGGTCAGTGGTATTAAGAGATTACTTAAAGTCGATAAGCAATCATCATTTGAATATTTGATTATGAAACGATCCTGTTAAATTGATTATAGTGGTGCTAGGGGCAGGCAGGGGTGAGACCAGCACCTGGCGACATATGGAGGTGTGTGGCATGGTTTTAACAGGACGCACCTGTCCTCCTCCGTCCTCCCCTCTGGACTCTGGAACATCCCACCAGGCGTGGGGACCTGCCTGCCCCCTCCCTCTCTCTAGGCTAATCATCCCAGGTGTGAGCTCTGCTCCAACCCCTCCCCCCCCCACACTCCTCCACTACCCACCACCTCCACTGCCTGCCTCCCAGCAGACCACAGGTCGACTCTGGAGCCCTGGATTCAGGTTTGAGTTTGAGCCACGGTGGTGCTCTTTGAAACACGCCACTAATGCACATACAGTGGACCTACAACCTACAACAGCCAGAGAGGTGCTGTAGAATCCATATGACTAAATGGTTGATCCTGTGGCCTGAAATCGACTTCAACTGTGCATTATAAAACATCTGTGTACTGTGAAAGACCATGTCTGTTTTACAAATGTGTAGGGATCCTAGGCAGTCCTCAACATTGTTTGTACAATGTGTTAAAGGCTCTCCTAGGGTCCTCTGTGCTGAGTGTTCCAACAACCAGGCATGAGATGCAGGGAAATGAAAACAGACCCTCAACTCTTCAATGAAAACAAGACTTTTACCATCAGGCCATCCGTCCATACTTTGTCTGACACGTGTTTAATAATGAGGCGGAGTAAAGTGACTAGTCAGAATACTGTGCACATCCAGAACTGTTTCCCAAATCTCCACATCAGAAGCTCTGCCCTGATCCCAACACCCCCTGTCCTGTGTTCATAACCAGGCTCCTCATAGGCTCTGACTGAGTGATAGAGTGTGCTGACGGGGGGGAGGGTGGGTGAGGGAGGACTCCTGTGTCAGGTAGAACGGGGAGTTGATGAGCTTGTCATAACTAATTATGTCACTGTGAGGGTGGCCTTCAGAGCTGACGCATGGTGTACAGGGACCCACTCACTTCTGTCAACACGGAGACTAGGAGAGAGCACAAACAGGGGGACTCCCTGGTGAAGAATGCATTAACCAGAGCCTGGCGTATAGATAGAGTCTAGGCCTGTACTGTACTGCTGCATAGTGCGTACCGTTTCAGGGTCTTAATAAGATAGTGAATGAAAGGAACGGGGTGAATGCCTATGGACATACAATCAGAGGAGACTCTAATCACCCAGTGATCTTTTAAACACACTGTGTTATGTTCAACAGCAGCTTGAGAACTCATTTAGGGCCTCCAAGGAGTGAGGGAAAAAATGTACTGAAATTACCCAGAGCTAAACTGCTAAAGGAAGACTAAAACGCAGATTTATTCAACAGAAGCCAAAGACCAAGGGAGTTTTTTTTAAGAGATTCATATCACCGCGAGAGATTCCTCGGAGGACCCGACGTGTGAACGTGTGTATGTGTACGTGTGTGTGTGTGTGTGTGTGTGAGAGAGAGAGTTTGGGATTGAACACCCCACCTGCTTTTAAAACAGAATCTCCCAGGACTTTTATCCACATTAAACAGTGCATTGAAAACAATAGAGTCGGGCTCAGCTGATCAACCCTCCCCGTTCCTCTCAGCACATACATTATCAAAGGCTTTTGCACCATTAGGATCCTTATACAGTATGTATTATTATTATTTTGAAAATGCATCGCTGAGAGCACCATGAGACGGGGCTCCGTAAACAAATCTATTATTGGTGATGAATTGCATAATAACACAGGCATAATGCCTTTCTCTCACAAAACTGTTTGAGGTGCTGAACTGGAAAAAGCACCCTGTCGGTAAGATTTGAATAAACACAAGCAAGAGACAGGAAGAATATCATCAGTAGCAGTAGGGTTTATTTGGCTCGAAAACCGAAGATGGTGACATTTTCCCCCTCTCTTTTAGCCAATAGTTAATGAAACACTTCCCATGACCCATCAATCATCCTTAGCCGCTCCCTCTCCACAGCACAGCACCAGAGTAGCTTACTCAATCTGGGTGGGCCCACAACATTATTTAAGTCAGCTTGAGATGTGGACTAGAGCATAGTACAACCATCATTCAATGTTATCAAGTGCAGTTAACAAGAGGACATTGCAACCCTTTTTTCAATGTTATCCGAGCTGTGGAATGGCTCTCACCAAGCAGATCTCTGCAGGGGGTCTGAACACACAAGCACATCCAGCCATGGGTTATCCCCCATGTCACTGAATATCGCTGTGATACACATCATGTTGATCCATCTCAGACCCAATATCACACCAGAGAGTTGTACTCTCGTCTCCGCGTCAGACAGCTGAAATATCGCTCATCTTTCCTTCTACAAACATGTCACCAAGCAGCACTGGCCTTCTGGGGAGGTCTTTAAACGGATAGGCCAAATCCATGTTCTCACCCACTCCCAGTCTGTGCAGACACTGTTTAGCTATGGTAATTTGAATATATTTTTGGGTCAATTGTGCGATCACGAGAGACGCCTCTATGTGCCGAACAATTTACATTTTTAATATGCCATTTAAATATATGGGCCACCTCTGAGGCAATTTCACAATGCCAAAAGCCCCTTGATTTATGTGCGTGAAACAAAGGCCTTGCAGAACGTACCTCATATCTCCTCTTACCCCCCCCTGCTATTGTTATCTTTAAACTGTTTCACCTTAAGAAAATCAATAAAAACAATTATAAGATCCCAACCAAGGACTGCATGATGCTAACAGTGTTTTTTCTCTCTCTGTCTCCTCTGTCTCATTCTCTATCTTATTCTCTCCTGCTGTCTCTGTCTGTCTATCTTCTTCTTCTCTCCTCTCTCCTTGGCGACTCACAGGGTATAATATTTAATTACGCTTTATAATTTATGCAGGTTATCAAAACTCTGAGAGCATCATTTTATGTACATTGTGTAAATTGCTTTTTTTTCTCCTCCTCTCTTTTTCTTGGAGGGAGGAGGGGAAATTCTCTGCAGGCATAGACAAAGATATTGAAGCCGGGTGCAAATGTGAAATGAATAAACAGGCTGGATCTCTTCTTCAAGAGCCTAAATGAGATCTGTACGAAATAATTTAAACCAGCGATAGGACCATTCATCACAGGGAGGAGAGAGGAGTAGAGGGTGTGTGAGCGAGGCGCCCCTGGTCCTGGCTGCAGCATCCTGCCACCACACTGTGGGAGTGCCATTATAGAGGGAAAGTTTGGCAGCACGTTCCTGGGCAACGACAGATGTGGAGGGAGCCACTAATACACAGCTACACTGGAAGTCATTAAAACACACGCACACAAAAAAACACACACACACACACACACAGGTAAATAGGATGTTACACAGTAGCAGACTAGCACACAAATACATTTAAAAGAGTAGGCTACAAATGCTGTACATAGGGTGCAAGAAAGAAGTCTGTAAACAGTAGCTAACCCAATGCTGGCAGAATTATACGCACAATCAGTTGGCATTTAATAATCAACTCAAAGCACCTAGTCAACACAGTTCATAGGTGGGATGAGGAATATTTTATACAATCCTATTTTTGAGCCCTGAGCCTAAGTGTCTGTGGGACTACTATGTTCCAGGCAGCACAGGCACAGGCACACTCCTCAGGGCTTTAAATGTCAATGACCTGAGGGCACAGCCACCGCATCCCAAACACATATCAGTCATTCAACAAGACGCCTCCCTCTCAGTGACAACATTACCATAGGCCCTCCCAAAACCAAATCTGTTTTGGGCCATAAATTATGTTGTCGTATAATTGTAATTCTGGTACTGCTCTGTGAGCTGGCTGCTGTCATGTGGAAGACTCGTGTTAGATGATGTCTGTATGACAGTATTCAGCTCCTTGTCAGGACAATGTGAGAACGACAGTGAGAGGCTATTTCTATGTATTTCTTTCTTTCTCCACCTGTATCTGACTGTCTGGGATCCATTTGCACAGGAAATGCCACATGTCCTCAAAAGGAGCCGGAACCTTCTGTGAAACTTAATGCTGTGAAATTTAAAAATAAGAATAAAATGAGGTGAGGCCTTGCAAATTAGGAGGGGAGAGACATGAAACAGCATGTTCGCTCTGTCGGTGACGACATCATAGCAGGGCTTAAACGGCCCCCGTTCACCTTGATTTATAATCCTACACCTTCCCAGAGCTAAAGGGCTGCCTCAGAGAGAGAGCGAGAGCGAGAGCGAGAGCGAGAGCGAGAGAGGGAGCGGGAGAGGGAGAGAGAGAGAGAGAGACAGAGAGAGAGGGAGAGAGAGAGAGAGCGAGAGGTGGGGGGGTTGAGGGAGAACGACAGAGGGAAAGTGACAGAGACAGATAGAAAGACACAGAGAGACGGTTAAAACAAAACAAAAAAGTGTCAAACAAAGAAACAGAAAAGATGGCCAGATGAATGTAGAGGTAAGCTGCCGATACAAAGAGGAGACGTAGTGGATGGGACAGACAGATAAAAACATTCCATCTTGAAAACAGAGCAGTGACATAAAATGGGGTGAAGGAAGTCACAGAGGGGCTGGCCTGTCCCTGTCTCTGTCCCATCTCTGGCGTGTCTGTGTGAGAGGAAAGCAGACGCAGTCCAGTTAGCCTGAGGGGGGTTCTGTCTGTGTCCATTCTCCCAGGCGGAGGGGAGCGAGGCAGAGGCCCAAATTCCTCATGTCTTCGACAGAACAGGCCAGCATTCCTCCACCCGCCCAGCACTGTGGCACCGTACCGCCACCACACAAAGGAACCATTCAGCCGGCTCTGGTTTAAAAGTTGAAGAGTATGTCTAATTTTGGTCAAAGTTCATTAGGGAACACAAAAGTGGGAGCTTGCTCAGAACATGAGGACAGTGACAGAGGCAAGTGCTTCATGGCAGAGCTGATAAGGAGAGGCAGAGACTACAAAAGCGCTCCTTAAGAAGGAGACCAAGAAGACAGAGAATATGAGGAAAGGGGAAAAAATGTAAAGAGAGCCAAAATTCTTAGATTGGAATGTGCCATGGTTTTAATGCATTCATGTCAATGTTTATTAATGTGCTGGCTAACCTTGCAGAAAGCAATATTTGAATTTAATATTGAGCTGCCCCCCAAAAAACTAATAGAGTAAAATAATGAATAAGAAATAATTGCACTGCATGTATTCTTTTGAAGTGTTACGTTCTCATTGGGCTAATGTGTAAGAAAGCCTATACTACTATGTGACTTTATGTCAATGTACAGGTTCTATCATGCGCCCTATTTTCAATATGTTCTTATAATAGAAAATCAACAGAATCTTTATTGAAAGTGTTTCAGAATCATTTCTACAGGGTATAAAGGAAAACGTGCTGGTGGTACTGGCCTATAATTGCTAAAGCGTGCCCCAGTGTTGTAAATGGATATTGGAGATTAGATCTCCCAACTGGAGAGGCATGTCATTTTCCTATTTTTCCCTCATATTGATTTTGCATCCTTTTATTCAGTCATGACCAAACCAGTTAACCCATTCCTACCAGTGGCCCATTCTATCAACACCACGCCTAGCCTGAATATGTGACCCGTTTCAGGAAACTAGGCATATGTCGCATGTCACTACTTCACAGGAGAAGCATTTTAATGTTTGTTTTTTTTGGGGGGGGGGGCAGAAATGGCTTCTGGAACATATGAACTTTCATGTGCCTTGATAACAAACTTGTATGCCATCTGTAAGTACAAATAAAATTGTTAAAGACTAGTTGGTTTCGCCAAGGAAAACGACAGAAACCTTCCCGCTAGCCATGATTGGATGAGATTATGGATGGGCTGGACATGCGGAGAGATAAGTTGTGGTCTGCCATATAGCACGCTTCTTTCTATGACATGAGCTGCTCGGTATGAATAGATAATCTTGCTACCCTGGCTATAGTAGCCATAGAGAATTGCAAAAGTATTGCTACTGCTCTAAAAGTATTGCTAAATCTCAACAACATTACTGCCCTGAATTTAGCAGGCACTATCAACAAAGATCAGTGGAAAAATGAATCAGACATCGAGGAAATTCCTGACTTTTGTAAAAAAACATTTTAATTGAACAAGACATTGTAGTCTCCTGATGACAGTGATGGGGAAGAAACAGCGATCAACGGTGTTGTTGTCACGGACAAAGTTGACAGAGTTTTGAAATCGGTGGAATGCCCATTGGAAGCAGAGTATGAGAAGGAGAAAAACATGGCGCATGATTGCATCCGTGACAGAGAGGAAGAAAGATCTGATGCATCTCAAATAGAATTAAAAAAGGTGTTGTCGGATATTATTTATCATGATCAGACAGGTTTTTTACATGGAAGATACATTAGAGATAATATAAGACAAGTAATTGAAACCACGTCTGGTATTCATAGCAGATTTAGATAGAAATTTAGATATAAATGCCTAAACTATTTTAATTTTGGAAAATCTCTAATACAATGGGTTAAAGTTATGTATAGTAACCCCAGGAGTAAAATAGTAAATAATGGCTACATCTCAGAAAGTATTAAACAGTCAAGAGGAGTAAAACAAAGTTGTCCACTGTCGGCATATTTATTTATTATGGCCATCGAAACGTTAGCTATTAAAATAAGATGCAACAATAATATACAATTGAAGTTGGAAGTTTACATACACCTTAGCCAAATACATTTAAACTCAGTTTTTTCACAATTCCTGACATTTAATCTTAGTAAATATTCCATATCTTAGGTCAGTTAAGATCACCACTGTATTTTAAGAATGTGAAAACTTGGGTCAAATGTTTCGGGTAGCCTTCCACAAGCTTCCCACAATAAGTTGGGTGAATTTTTGCTCATTCCTCCAGACAGAGCTGGTGTAACTGAGTCAGGTGTGTAGACCTCCTTGCTCACACATGATTTTTCAGTTCTGCCCACACATTTTCTATAGGTTTGAGGTCAGAGCTTTGTGATGGCCACTCCAATACCTTGACGTTGTTGTC
The DNA here is from genome assembly GCF_018296145.1 of Oncorhynchus tshawytscha. Lineage (NCBI taxonomy): Eukaryota > Metazoa > Chordata > Actinopteri > Salmoniformes > Salmonidae > Oncorhynchus > Oncorhynchus tshawytscha. The sequence continues at coordinate 56,725,362 of NC_056432.1, forward strand.
CTTAAGCCATTTTGCCACAACTTTGGAAGTATGCTTGGGGTCATTGTCCATTTGGAAGACCCATTTGCGACCAAACTTTAACTTCCTGACTGATGTCTTGAGATGTTGCTTCAATATATCCACATAATTTTCTTCCCCATGATGCCACCTATTTTGTGAAGTACACCAGTCCCTCCTGCAGCAAAGCACCCCCTCAACATGATGCAGCCACCCCCGTGCTTCACGGTTGGGATGGTGTTCTTCGGGCTTGCAAGCCTCACCCTATTTCCTCCAAACATAACAATGGTCATTATGGCCAAACAGTTCTATTTTTGTTTCATCAGACCAGAGGACATTTCTCAAAAAAGTACCATCTTTGTTCCCATGTGTAGTTACAAACCGTAGTCTGGCTTTTTTATGGCGGTTTTGGGGCAGTGGCTTCTTCCTTGCTGAGTGGCCTTTCAGGTTATGTCGATCTAGGACTCGTTTTACTGTGGATATAGATACTTTTGTACCTGTTTCCTCCAGCATCTTCACAAGGTCCTTTGCTGTTGTTCTGGGATTGATTTGCACTTTTCGCACCAAAGCACGTTCATCTCTAGGAGACAGAACTCGTCTCCTTCCTGAGCGGTATGACTGCTGCATGGTACCATGGTGCTTATACTTTTGTACTATTGTTTGTACAGATGAACGTGGTGCCTTCAGGTGTTTGGAAATTGCTCCCAAGGATGAACCAGACTGGAGGATGAACCAAAATGGTAAACCTGTGGAGTTTTACCATTTTCTTCTGAGGTCTTGGCTGATTTCTTTAGATTTTCCCATGATGTCGAGCAAAGCGGCACTGAGTTTGAAGGTAGACCTTGAAATACATCCACAGGTACACCTCCAATTTAATCAAATTATGTAAATTAGAATATTAGAAGCTTAAAGCCATGACATAATTTTCTGGAATTTTCTAATCTGTTTAAAGGCACAGTCAACTTAGTGTATGCAAACTTCTGACCCACTGGAATTGTGATACAGTGAATTAGAAGTGAAATAATCTGTCTGTAAACAATTGTTGGAAAAATGACTTGTGTCATGCACAAAGGTAGATGTCCTAACCGACTTTCCAAATCTATATGAACAAGAACTGCTAGTTATAACCTAATGTTAGCTAGCTAGCTATAATTGAACCTAGTTGATTAGCTTTAGCTACCTGCAGATTCATACCACAGAATTTCATTCATGGTGCCTAGCGATGACAATTCGTTTGTTTTTCTAGTACTGTATGGGTTGGGATTTTTTTAAATTCTTTAGCTAGCTAGCTACCTACATGTCTAAAGAAAAGACTCCACTTCACCAGATGATGACATGACTCATCAAGCTAGCCAGTTGTATCTAGGGGTGATTACAGCCATCTTTTGTATTTCATGGACATGTGATCTACACCACCTTACTCACTCTGTTTAGCACATGGCCTCACATGTGAATCCTTAAAGAGACGGGCGGGGCTTAAGAGGGTGTGAACAATGCTGAAAGGATATAGACAAAGAAGAGCTCCCCAGTAGCTGTACCAAAATATTCAAGGGCCATTTTCCCAAAAGTGGTGCAAAAAGTTGATCAACTTTCAAAGCAGAATTACTTTCCCATTGTTCCTCATCTGCAGTGTATGAAATACCATTTATAGCTCTGGGTCTGTACTTTCATCCAATGTATTATTATTTTTTAAACACAATTTCAAATTCTGCAACATAAGACTGAAAAGAGGTGGTCAGTCACATATATCATTCCTAATAAGCTCTCGAATATTCCCTGAGACCATTATACTGTATCTAAAGACAATTGACCCACTCGTCATTATCATAATCATCCTCATACAATAGATCCCTCATAGTGTCTTCTCTAGGAGAGCTACCAGATACAGTAGAGTAGGCCTAATCATATATCCTAATCCACAGTGAAAGCCACCAATTAGACAGGCCCTAGAAGTCTCCTATGGTCTACATGGTCCTGAGGCTCTGGATCCACAGCTCTAGCCCCATCTCCATCCTCAGCTCCTTCTGTCTCACTATGTCCTACAGCTCACACACTCATATTGTTTAGGCTACTCACAGTCTCTAGCCCTTTATTCAAGTGACTGAGTACCACAGGCTCATCTTGAATAGATATAGATATCCCACCCTAGAGTTCTGCAATGGGGTACATTAGTCTGGTGTCAGAGGATGGTGGCCGTCACTACTGTGTTTGGGTTGAACGGGAAAGAAGGAAACTGTACTGACTTCAACACCACAGAGAAAGGGGTTATCCTCCCATGGGAGCCGTGTAGAAATGCCTCACCCAATGACATCCCTAACAACACACCACCAGCCAAATTCATTCAGGAGCAACAGATGCTGAGGTAAAGGTATGGTACTGAACTCACACAATGACTGCACTTAAACATTGCCTTGTGCTCCAAGACACTGACACCCAGACAGTGGTGAAAGTTCGGAGCCATACCAGTTTACCTATGCTCTTCCGGGGCATAAACACTGCAGACACCGCATAGAGAGGTAGATTATCTCATGATAAGCTGTAGACCACACTATCTACCTAGAGAGTTTTCACCTGTATTTTTCGCAGCTGTATACATACCACCACAGATCGATGCTGGCACTAAGACTGCACTCAATGAGCTGTACACCGCCATAAGCAAACAGGAAAATGCTCATCCAGAGACGGTGCTCCTAGTGGCCAGGGACAATAATAAAGGGAAACTTAAATCCGTTTTACCTCATTTCCACCGGTATGTTAAATGTGCAACCAGAGGGGAAAATACTCTAGACCACCTTTACTCCACACACAGAGACGCGTCCAAAGCTCTCCATTGACCTCCATTTGGCAAATCTGACCATAATTCTATCCTCCTGATTCCTGTTTACAAGCAAAAATTAAAGCAGGAAGCACCAGTGACTCAGTCAATAAAAAAGTGGTCAGATGAAACAGATGCTAAGCTACAGGACTGTTTTGCTAGCACAGACTGGAATATGCTCCCAGGATTCTTCAAATGGCATTGAGGAGTACACCACATCAGTCACTGGCTTCATCAATAAGTGCGTCGATGACGTCGTCCCCACAGTGACTGTACGTACAGTACATACCCCAATCAGAAGTCATGGATTACAAGCAACATCCACACTGAGCTAAAGGGTAGAGCTGCCGCTTTCAAGGAGCGGGACTCTAACCAGGAAGCTTATAAGAAATCCCGCTATGCCCTACGACAAACCATCAAACAGGCAAAGCGTCAATACAGGACTAAGATCGAATCGTACTACACCAGCTCCGACGTTCGTCGGATGTTGCAGGGCTTGCAAACTATTATGGACACAAAGGGAACCACAGCCAAGAGATGCCCAGTGATAAGAGACTACCAGACGAGCTAAATTACTTCTATGCTTGCTTTGAGGCAAGTAACACTGAAACATGCATGAGAGCATCAGCGGACGACTGTGTGATCACGCTCTCCACAGCCGATGTGAGTAAGACCATTAAACAGGTCAACATTCACAAGGCCGCAGGGTCCGACGGATTACCAGGACGTGTACTCTGAACATGCGCTGACAAACTGGCAAGTGTCTTCACTGACATTTTCAACCTCTCCCTGTCTGAGTCTGCAATACCAACATATTTCAAGCAGACCACCATAGTCCCTGTGACCAAGGACACTAAGGTAACCTGCCTAAACGACTACCCGACCTGTAGCACTCATGTCTGTAGCCATGAAGTGCTTTGAAAGGCTGGTCATGGCTCACATCAACATCATTATCCCAGAAACCCTAGACCCTCTCCAATTTGCATACTGCCCCAACACATCCACAGATGATGCAATCTCTATTGCACTCCACACTGCCCTTTCACACCTGGACAAAATAAACATTCATTGACAACAGCTCAGCATTCAACACCATAGTGCCCTCAAAGGTCATCACTAAGCTAAGGACCCTGGGACTAAACACCTCCTCTGCAACTGGATCCTGGACATTCTGACGGGCCATCCCCAGGTGGTAAGGATAGGTAACAACACATCCGCCACGGTGATCCTCAACACGGGGGCCCCTCAGGGGTACGTGCTTAGTCTCCTCCTGTACTCCCTGTTCACTCATGACTGCATGGCGAGGCACGACTTCAACACCATCATGAAGTTTGTCGGTGACACAACAGTGATCACCGACAATGACGAGACAGTCTATAGGGAGGAGGTCAGAGACCTGGCCGTGTGGTGCCAGGACAACTCCCACTCCCACAATGTGATCAAGACAAAGGAGATGATTGTGGACTACAGGAAAAGGAGGACCGAGCATGCCCCCATTCTCATCAACTTGGCTGCAGTGGAGCAGGTTGAGAGCTTCAAGTTCCTTGGTGTCCACATCAGCAACAAACTATCATGGTTCAAGAACACCAAGGCAGTCGTGAAGAGGGAACAACAAAACCTATTCCCCCTCAAGAGACTGAAAAGATTTGGCATGGGTCCTCAGATCCTCATTAGGTTCTACAGCTGCACCATCGAGAGCATGGTTGCATCTCACTGCCTGGTATAGGCAACTGCTCTGCCTCCGACCGCATGGCACTACAGAGGGTAGTGCGTACGGCCCAGTACATCACTGGGGGCAAGCTTCCTGCCATCCAGGACCTCTATACCAGGCGGTGTCAGAGGAAGGCCCTAAAAATTGTTAAAGACTCCAGCCACCCTAGTCATAGACTGTTCTCTCTGCTACCGCATGGCAAGCAGTACCGGAGCGCTAAGTCTAGGTCCAAGAGGCTCCTAAACAGTTTCTACCCCAAACCATAAAACTCCTGAACATCTAATCAAATGGCTACCCAGACTATTTGCATTGCCCTCCGCCCCCCTCTTTTACACTGCTGCTACTCTAGGTTATTATCTATGCATATCCACTTTAATAACTCTACCTACATGTACATATTACCTCAATTACCTCGAGTAACCGGTTCCCCCAGACATTGACTCTGTACCGGTACCCCCTGTATATAGCCTCGCTATTGTCATTTTACTGCTGCTCATTAATTATTTGTTACTTTTATTTCTTATTCTTAATTTTTAACTGCATTGTTGGTTATGACTTGTCAGTAAGCATTTCACTGTAAGGTCTACCTCCACCTGTTGTATTCGGCACATGTGACAAATACAATTTGATTTGATTTGATCTCTGGAAAAGGGTGTCAAACTCACATCCCACCTCCCCTCCTCCACACTGCGTTATTTCTACATCTCCGTTGCACTCTGAGATAACGCGTTGTCAATATTTAATGGACATGCTCCAATGAGAGCAGAGCGGCGACACAGAGTGAATGATATTTGAATGTCACCCTGTGTCTCTCCAAGGCCTGTCTGATTCACCCCTGGACCCAGGAGGAAGGCTACCGGGGGGGTTGGAGAAGCTAGGATAAGGATGCTATGCTAATTCTGTTAGCAGGCCCATCTCTCGGCCCCCTACACCCAGCTACCCACCCCATTTCCCCTCTGAAGACTTAGGCTAGCATCAGGCTAATGAAAACAAATGGCTTATCAACCTCCAGACAAACCTATTTCAAACATTCATCATCGGCCTCATAGATTTCTGAAATCCCATCAAGTCTGTCCCTATTCTATTCTCACACCAGCTCTGGATCCCACACTGCAGCTGCAAACTATGCTCAGGTTCCAGACGTCGTTTATTCAAACCCCATGAAGAGTTCGCCATATGACAGTTATCCATATGTCAACACACTAATGACAGATAGATGTGGACAATACAATGCAATCTCCGCTAGATGGAATGGATGGGATTTTGCCGCTAACTTCCCCCCCCAATAAGCATTGTTTCAGCACAGCCCCGGGGAATCGCCTTGTTATACCAAACAATGAATACAATCTCATTTGAAATGAACATTGACCTCAGATACTGCAGTATATGAAGCCTTCACTATAAATACCTAAAACAATGCTGTTATAAGTCCAGTAGTTACGCTGCATCATATATCTCAGAAGTGGAGCGGTGGTTGCCGTGGCAGCAGATTGAGTGACGGGTGAGAGGACGTGTAGCGGGGGTGTGCGCCCCCTCTGAAGTCATCATCCAGTGTCAGTCCTCATCAGGGGCGGTGGATCTCTGCCAGGTTCCGGGTGGTCAGGCCTAACAGATGCATCGTCGTCGATGGAGATCGACATGGCAACGCCACCATTCAGCCCAGGGTAGTCACAATGATGGAACATGACAGGCAGATAAACAGGTGCATCCAGCGGAGGTAGAGGAGGGGGTGGGGTGTATCTATGACAGATAGTGGCAGCACCGACACACACATACACACACACACGCACGCACGCACGCACGCACACGCACACACAGGCATGCCCACGCGCGCGCACACACACACACACATGCACGCATGCATGCATGCACGCAAACACACACACACACACACACACACACACACACACACACACACACACACACACACACACACACACACACACACACACACACACACACACACACACACACACGAGAAGGTTCATCTTGACACACAGCTGTGTACAACCACACATCACAAGAAAATACAGAGAGCAGGAGAAAAAAACAAATAAGACTTAGACAGCCTTCCCCTTGATATCTCTCTTTGGAAACTAAGGCAATAACAGTCAATGTGTCGGATGACTTCTCTTATTATTTATCTCCACTACTCCTCTAACCCCAAAGGCTGCTTGCTGCTGTCGCTGGATGTGGATGTGACATCCTCGTTTTCTAGGTCAGCTGTACCCAGAACTCTAGAAAGTTCCTGGCCCGAGAGAGACTGGGAAAAGTAGGGTGCTCTCTCTCTCTCATCCATCATCATTAATACAAGAGGACTGCCATGCTGCCACTGGATCTCACAGGCTGGTGAATAGGAACCTAAGGGAGTTACTGGGCCAGGGTCTGCCATCATGAGCCTAACTATCCTCCACACACCCACTCTGCTGCCACACCTTGGACCCACCAAGCCACCACACAGCCCCGAACATAAGCTACACTCCCCAAAGACAACAGATACATCTGGCATCCTAAGCAGCCCTGAATTTGACACTCATCCTTCCCATAAAATGCTACAATTTGTTTTAAAAACAGACCCAATATGTTCTGATGGGGCGTTAGAGCGTTGGACTTGTAACCGAAAGGTTGCGAGATCAAATCCCCGAGCAGACAAGGTACAAATCTATCGTTCCGCCCCTGAACAAGGCAGTTAACCCACTGTTCCTAGGCCGTCATTGTAAATAAGAATTTGTTCTTAACTGACTTGCCTAGTTAAATAAAGGTCAAATAAAAATAAAAGCACATGTTACAAAGCGGTGAGAAAGTGGTGCTAATGAGAAGCATGCTGGTGGTTATCATTATGGTTATCATTTTATCCACAGTGCCAGACTGGGCAGCGTAGAGGAGGGAAGCAGGGGAGAGAGGGACTGTCACTACACCACTGATCTAGTGGTGTGTATGGGAAGTAGGTTGGAGTGGTGGGATAGGACTCCAAGCCAGAAACCCAGACTGGGAAGAGGAGAGGAGGGAAGCAGGAGAGACAGGGACTGTGACACCAGTGTCACTATGGGGCGGTGCTGGGAAGGAGCCCCAGTCTAAATGGTGTTCCACCTCCTGGTGGCATGGCCAGAGTGTTAGGAGGAAACAAAGACTAATTACAGAATAAGGTTAGTGAGAATGGGACGTCTGGGACCCCCCCTTCTCTCCTCTTAATGAGCTCTGGGTCTGACCTTGTGAAGCTTTTCTAACACATCTCTCTCTCTCTCTCTCTCTCTCAGCAGTGCAGTGAGCAGCACACACACAACTATATCCACAGGGAAAAGCACATGCAGGATATCAAAGTTACATACTTTGTATTTTCATTTATTTAGAGCCAGCACATAATTACACACACACACACACACACACACACACACACACACACACACACACACACACACACACACACACACACACACACACCACACACACACACCACCCTCTAAACAAGCTTAGGGATCATATGGACCCCATCACTCCAGACACAGCAGGGGGGGTCAAAGACAACTGTCTGTCCAAATGCCTGGGAAGACCAACCTCTAGAATGTTACTGTTATCCAGTTTGAAAAATCTGTATCGTCGTCATATGTTGATACACCTTGCAAAAGGATGTGTGAACTGATAAGTCATACTACACAGAAAGGAGAGGTCATCATTCAGTTAATTGGTTCATTCATGCTGCATCAACCTGATTGATTTGCCTTGATCAATCACATGATGTATTGGATTAAACCAGATTAATCACCTGCTTTGATATCAGTGCACAGGGCCATACAGTCATGGGTTAAATTTTTCACCACTAGCCAATTGTAAACTATCATATTCTGAGAGAGCAATGGTGTAGAGCTACGGTGGTACAAATTAAATTGTTTCTCTTCCTCCAACATAATCTATACCAGGCCTTAAGAAATGACTACGGTGAGGATTCAAACATGTTAGGGGAGAGAGTAGGGTATGTTAAGACATTTTTTTTTACATTCTGCATGACTATGTCAAGGTAAATATAGTATTATTTTAACAAAGACATCTACATATACTGTATTTCAGGATGTTGTGTTTCCCTGGAAATAATATGAATTCCTGCAAACACAACAGTTTTGAAAACATAGCTTGTGCAACGACAAAAAAAAAGTGGTATCTTGGCACAACTTACCCCCGGTATGGGGTAAATTAAGTAAAGGGACAGGGTAAGTTGAGTCGCCTTGGGGTAAGTGGGTGGTGGTGTCCTGTGACAGTAGGTGATGGTGCTGGTAGATCAAAGTTGAATTCATGGAATGTGGGTGTGGTATATATATATCTTAAATGTCTTAGATGAAACCTTGTGTGCCTCTGCTACTCTGTCATAGCTTCTCTATCGCGCAGGTGCACGTTTTGTTTTCCCCTTTGTCAGCGTACCTCTTCAGTGTCATAAGGGTGATTTTTTTTCATCCCTTGCTGCTGCTCGAACGGACTTCTTCCCTTCTCTCACTTCCTTGGCTGGTCTCTCAAGAAGACGGGCCTAGACCAATGACTGTACATATGAATGGACATAGCCATCGATCACGTCACACCATTCATTCCTATGTGAAGACTCAATTGAAGCCAAATGAAGCCGGTTAAGATGGCGCCTGATGGAGACATAGCATGCGCAGTTTGAGTTACTCCAGGACATTACGTTGCAGGCCAGCTCAGTGCTGCCCCCTCTCATTGAGTAACTCAAGTTGAAGGCTGAGCGTCCTAAATTATCTTCATAACTTATTTTGTGTGCCATTTTAAAATAACCGGTTCAAGGACATAGACTGAGCGTACAAAACATTAGGAACACCTTTTTAATATTGAGTTGCACCCTCTTTTGACCTCAGAACAGCCTCAATTCGTTGGGGCATCATGGACTTGAAAAGTTGACAAAAGTGTTCCACAGGGATGCTGGCCCACATTGACTACAATGCTTCCCGAAAGTTGTGTCAAGTTGGCTGGATGTCCTTTGGATGGTGGACCATTCTTGATACACACGGGAAACTATTGAGCGTGAAAAACCCAGCAGCGTAGCAGTTCTTGACACACTCAACCTGGTGCACCTGGCACCTACTACCATACCCCGTTCAAAGACAATTAAATATGTTGTCTTGCCCTTTCACCCTCTGAATGGCACGTATACACAATCCATGTCTCAATTGTCTCAGGGCTTAAAAATCCTTCTTTAACCTGTCTCCTTCCCTTTATCTACACTGATTGAAGCGACATCAATAAGGGATCATAGCTTTCACCTGGATTCACCTAGTCAGTCTATGTCATGGAAAGAGCACTCAGTGTACATATGGTTTATTATAAGCAATTATTGGTACCAGGATTGTCTTCAAAAATACATACATATATATTTACAGGAAGATTGACCACATTGGATTGTCAATTTTCCATTTACTATAATGGGGGATTCTGTTTTCTGCAAACAATGCCTGCAGTACCGCAGGCAGCCTTGAACTTCCATGGCTTCAATGAGAGGGGGCAGTCATTCTCCCCTGGGCTAGACCCCTGCTCTTTTTACATTTGTATACATGGGGCATGATGATGTAGTCTCTGTAACAATAAAAATGCACTATATTGAGTTCATATGTATGACACGTTGCAAAAACACTATGCATATTATCATAAAATGGACTAAATGTAATCATCATTTGTATGGGTTATGGTGGCCAGTGATGCACGGGTTGACTCATAACCCGCAGTCCCCGCGGTTATGTCCGCAGGGTGGGCGGGTTTAGGGTCATGAAATATTGTGTGGATGAAGGGAGGGTGGGTGGGGAGACGGGGTGAATAAAGAGAAAACAATGCATTAAAAATCCATACATGTGTATTCATACCTAAGTTGGTTAAATGCGGAAGACACATTTCAGTTGAATGCATTCAGTTGTACAACTGACCAGGTATCCCCCTTTATAGGCCACATTGAGGTTTTCCTTTCATTGTTTTTGTCTGCCGTTAGCGCGTAGCCTACGCCTATAAGCTTTAGGGCCTAACTGTACACTCACCAAATACTGTACACACAAATTGCCAAAAGCGTTTGGGAATTTGGGCAGAAACAGTTAACGTCGATCCCCACTGAGGCAAAAAAAGGACAAAGTCAGAGTTGAATTCAAGAAGAGAAAAGCTGCGATATGGAGAGTTGAAAATAAAGAGAAGGGATGGTCAGAACAGTAGCCTAATGTTTGGGAAAGATTTGGTGAAGTGAGACACTATACAAACGTGACCGTCACAAGACGGGGACTTCAAAATGCAGGCTGGACGGGCTGGGCTGTCAAAATGGCACGTCATCCTGTTCAGATGGGTTAAATGGTATAGCAGCCTGAAATCTGGACAACGACTGTAGGACTACCTCTAGCCTAATATAATATTAACTCCTGCAGAATTAAGCATTTCTCGCAGTAAAATGATACAGCAAATGTACATTTTGACTTGGGAACAGGAGTGGAGAGAAAGGATTTGGAGAGAATGAATGCATGGTTATGGATCATCTGCAGAGGTGCTGTTTTATCAGTGTCATAAAAGCTGATAGTATTTCAACCACATAAAATAGACATACAAGCCGAACTGAAATATGATCAGAGACATGTTGGGTAGTTTTCACCGCTTGAATTGTCCTTAAATCCAGTCAAACTGATGTAATTTGAAAATTAAATATTGTTGTTGTTGTTGAGTCATTGCATTTTCTCCCCGGTCCCTAAACATCTTTGCTGAGTGAGAGAATCGGTGATGAAAGACAACTTTACGGATGACTAGATTGAAGCATTCATTCTATCAATTTAAAACATTATTCTGTTGAGCAAGTTTTGTTTAAATATATTTTAGGGCAACAAGTAACGACAGAAGAGAAGCTGCATGTATACTAATTATAGACAAGTTGACTAACAAAAAGCCTACCGAAATGTTGGAAATTATAAGCAGAAACATAGACCTATCTAAAGAGGCATGTCAAAAACAAATCGCTACACCATCTCTGACTGTACAGCACTTTTTCTATATTCGCGGGTTAGGGTCAGGAGCGGGCCTCAGATTTTCACTGTATCACATATAGTTGTGCAGTTGCGGATGGGTTATATTTATTGCGGAAGGTGCGGGTGAACAAACAACTGACCCGCTTACCCCATGACCATTGGCTCAACTTATCCCAAGTCAAACATTTTGACTATAGGATTCACTTTCATGCTAGGTTTAGGACCTCGTATTGTAGCTTACAGAGACCCCAATCTTAAAACTATCTAGTTTGGTTTTGATACAAGCATTGTGAAACCTAAAACACAATAAACTAATTTGACTTTGTGAAAAAAAAACATTTTGGGACATAACTTGCTTAATACTTTTTCTATGTGGTTTCTTCTCCTTCACAGACTGCATGAAATTGATGACCTCTTTCTAAATATTTGGTCACATGATTCATTTTGTGTACAGTTTCCTAGTAACAAGAGGCGGCTCTTCTAACCCTTTGGCTCAACTAACCCCACTACCACCATAAATATTTAAAAAATACACCACAGAAAATACAAATCAAAATAGCAATTTTATACTTAAATTAATCCGTTTTCTCTGTATCAAATCAGCGATGTGTTCAATTTGCCGTTTTCTTTTTTCTCTGTCGGTGCCTGGTGTATAGAGGTAAAAACCTCAGCGGAACTGGCAAACAGTTAATAGTAGCACTGCAATAACAATAAAATGTCATCAATCTGCGGTGCCTCCTGCTTCTGTCACACCAAGTTTGTACAGATTAATGACATTAGGCCCGAGTAGCAGGCAGCGCTCTTAAAGGCACAGTGTCCCTCACAAACAAACAATGCTCACGGACGGTACATAGGGAGGAGGGGAGGGGATGGAAGGGAGGGAGGGAGGAGGGAAGGGAGAGAGGGATGGCAAGGAGAGAGGGATGGCAAGGCCCTCACCAGCCCCAGCACTACAAGCAGATGGCAGCGTGGAAGAAGAGAGAGAGGGCTGAAGCCATCGGATGGACGCTTCCCCGGATATAAGGGAGGGGTGTGGGGAGAAAAACAGCCGACAGATGACTGTTCAATTAAAGAGTGCACTTCCATTGTTGAAGAGAGAGAGCGAGAAAAGGAGGTAGAGTGAAAAACAGAGAGATGGACAGAGGGGGGGAGTGAGACAGAGAGGCAGAAAAGGAGACACTTGAGGATTCTGTGTGACACATTAGTGGAAGAATATCCCCGCAACACACAACACAAATATCCAGAAGCCCTGACATTGCAACCTGAAACACTACCAAACACAGACACACACGTTAGCCTTCCGCCGGGTGCCAAAGGTGCTCATTGCAGTGTGTTTACTTGCATCCATCTGTGTGCCTGTTGGTGACAGATCAGCCAAGTGCCTCAATCAATGACAGACTCTAGGGGGGACGGCTCGACGGAGAGAAAGAGCACCCCAGCAGGTTTTAACCCTGTGTGGCACGAGGAGAGCAGAGCAGAGCTATGGATCCAGTTTCTAATTCAATCCAAGGGCCACTAATGCCAGCCACTACCAGCGCCACACAATCTGCTCTGCTCTGGGAGACACTCACACGGCTTCTCATCTGCACCATTCATCGACTGAGTGCATTGGTGTTACTTACTACCAGCCTCTAATGTGCATGAACACAAGTCATGTGCATTGTGGGTTTTGTACTGCTTATAGGTATATCTTTGTGTGATATTGTATAGGCCAATAACAGTGGGTTCTGTAATGTATCAAGACGGTCTGTTCGGGGGGAATTGTTTAGCGTTCAATAGTAAAACGATTCCTTCTTTCCCCCATTTGTCTCCTGTGAATAGGCCACCGTGTGTATTGTTCTCTTTCTCCCAACACAAGTAGACAGAGGTTTAGACGGGTAAAAGAAGGAGATGTGAACTTGAATTCTCTCCTCCTGCTCTTACATTTTCCTATTGCTCTTTATTTCCTCCCTTGCCTTGATCTCTCCATTTTGTGCAGCCACAAAAAAAAAGAGAATTAACGAACACTTGAGCGCTAGCCTGCTGGGTTTAATGGCACACACTGTACAGCGTTTCCCCCTTTGTTTAGCCTCAACATGCCTATTGCTCCAACGGAAAGGCCATTAGATTTTTATGATAAGAAATTAGGGCTGTCTTATAATTGCAGCTGGGGGTTTATGCAAGGCCCAAGAGGATGTCAGGGTGGAGGTGAAAAGCGGGGGGAACGTCCAATCCTGTTCCACCAGACGAACAGACAATAATAAACTGGCAAATCACCTTCAAACCAACAATTGGTAGGCTACACGTTTTTTGGAGTGTTCCTTGGTGGTACAACAACAGTGTAGGCCTATGAGGCAATGCTGACAGTTTCAGTCTATGCGTGCTCATAGGCCAGCCGTAGTCTTCTACCATATGAAGCCAGTGCTAAAGCTAATCTGCCTCCCAGAGCAGCAGTGGCAACAGTAACAGAGACCTATGCTCCCCTGATCCAGCCATGTCATGCCACACAAGACACTCTCCCCGCGAGAGCTTCAATGGGGAGAAAAATTCTGGTTGCCTTGGAAACACTTCAGTCCTGATAATTATTACTGTAACTATCTCTGCACACCCCACCTATAATAGAAATGGATCATAAATTATAATCACTGACTGGCAGCCTTCTGTTGATGATGCTGCTCACTGCTGCCACCTCCTGGTTGCTTGTCTTGTTACTGTAGAATTCACACTGCTGGCTTTTGGGGCTGCTATTTCATTTCTGTCTCCTTGTCTGAACTGCCTCATAAATGCAGTTCTCTTTTTAGTCATTTTCAGTCTGAATTCTGAGACTAATAATAATAATTTAAAAACAATAATGGGAAACGGAAATATGGCATCATTCTAAATCTCTTTAAATATTTATGACAGCAAATTCCCCTGGTCATATCCTAAGTAATCAAAAAACAATTAAATATTCTTCCAGTCTAAAGTCGCTTTTCTGTTTGTTTATTTAAAAAAAATAATTCAGCGCCTTTAAAAAAAAAGAAGTTGTTTGGGGTTGAGTAATAATTGCTTAGTGAGCGCCCTACTTTTCATTCTTCCCAAGGAAGTCAAAGGCAAGTAACAACGAAGAAGAAAAAAAAGAGAGGAAAAAACAAATAAACAAATAAAAACCATCATTAAGTACACACACTACCATCCAAAGGAAGTAAAATAATTACCAGAGTGGGTATCAACTTCTTTGTTTACAAACATTCCACAAACTTCAGAATTTCTGCCTCTGACTGTGATAGATAAGGGGAGGAACATCTGACTGACTAGAAGACAGTCAAACATTCAGACCTTCACAATGATTCAGTGAAAGAGACTTGGAGAGCAAACCGGGCCTGGCAAACAGACGCTCGACTTGAGGCTAAAGCCATCTTATATGTGACTCAATGTAACAGAAAAAAACGCCTTAAATCAACTACATACAGCTGATTTCAATTCCGCTTTCTCCTCTGAAGTGGAAATGCGTTTTTGAGTGCCGCCGAGCCAGCTTTCCCAATTACTAGCAAACCGCAATGTCTTAAACCGGCTTTCACATGTAAACATTTTTCACCGCCACCCCCCCTCCCTATCTGTGCCTTACCAGGGCTGTGAGTCTGGGTTCTGGCGAGCTCTACATTATGTTAACTGCTGGTCAAAACCATCTGATCTAGAGGTCTAACCTCAGCGGAGATGGTTGGGAAGTCGAAAACTCCACTAACCTCAGATATTCACTGGAGGAAGTCAACCACGGCACTCTACTCTTGCCTCAATAAAGTTTTCACTGTTAGAATGACGCTAATGTCACCATTACAAATCTGTCAAACTCTAAGGACGGAAACTTTTATCAAAACATTTGGTTCATCTCAATCTCAGTCCATGTCATGTCAAGGCAGACTCTAGACAGCAGCATCTAGACTTTCAGAAGTCATTTTTATTATCTTTATTAATCTTTATATTTTCTCCACCGTGCAACTTTCATTTTCAACATTTCATGACTTTCAAATAGAATATGTACGCCTTTCAGGAGGCAGCCTTCTGAAAAAGTTTACATCACGTGAGAACTATATGGAGTCCATACAAGACAATGCACAATTCTCATTAGTTGCTATTGACAAGCCACATTAAACAGGTTCTTCTGCCTCTGCCAGCGACTCAACACAACACCGTCTAGCCACCTCGCCTCTCCTCTCCAGCTCCTCCCTTCCTCCACTGTGCATATTTCAGATCAGCATGACAGACAGTGGAAATTATTTATCCCAGGTTCTGAACTTGTGGCGAGCTGTTTAAGTATTCACACTAACAAAGGGCAGCAGAGCCACGAATAGGCTGACAAGGCCTCTCTTTCCATCTCTCTCTCTCTCTGCAACACACACACACACAGACACACAGACAGACAGACACAGCACTTTTTTTTCCCTCTGACCTTTGAAGCAACTTAGGTTCACAAAACACTTCCAAACAGTTCTCTCTAATGGCCCCCTACTCAAACAATCGGCAGAATGCTCTGACGAAGATGATTGATCTCCGACAAGCGGCTCGATGCAGCCCCGTGAATCATTAGATCAGCTCGGATGGAGAAGAGAGAAACAGGCCAGACGGGTGGGCAAAGGCAACATTAAAACAGGGAGAGACCTATCGGAGAAATCCTACGATTGTGCTTACACCCGATCAGGCATTTATCTAAAGTGCAAGATGTGCAGACAACCTTTGATGTTGGAACTGCTATGGAATGACAACCACACGCATACACAGACCCAACCAGAAAAGCACACACAACTAGCCTTCATATAGGATAACCCCATGCACTAATGCTCAATATACATGCACAAACAAGGGTAGTTCAGTGGTACACAAAAACGGTATGCTTTTGAGATAGTCTTGCTGTGGAGGATTAAGCAGGGCAGGGCTCTAAGCTGAGACATACTAACATGCTGTTCAAATCAAAGTTTATTGGTCGCATACACAGTTTAGCAGATGTTCTAGCGGGTGCAGAGAAATGCGTATGTTACTAGCTCCTAATAGTGCAGCAAAAATGTCAAACAAGTACACAAATAATAATCAAAAACTAGAAACAAGAAATCACGAATGTCAGAACGAATCCAGTTACCAACCTAATAATCCAAATGCAATCTATGCATACACACCAAAAATATATACTTAGAATGATATGTACATCAGTAGATACAGGTAACTGCCAAAATAATGGAAACACTTACGTCAACGAGGGATACAAAGTATATTGAAAGCATGTGCTCCCACACAGGTGTGGTTCCTGAGTTAATTATTCAATTAACATCCCATAATACTTAGGGTCATATAAAAACACTGAGAGGGCCATTATTTTGGCTACCATGGCTATGCCTCCATAGGAAAACAATGCCCACATCCACAGGGCACGAGTGGTCACTGGTCACGCAGTTACCTGTATATTACAGTGAGCTATATGAAGCATCTTGTATATAAATATGCAGTGTGCATAACAGTGTAAGAAAATGCAATGTACAGTAGTAGATACAGTACCAGTCAAAAGTTTGGACACACCTACTCATTCAGGTTTAAAAAATATATATTTTCTACATAGTAGAATAATAGTGAAGATATCAAAAATATGAAATAACACATATGGAATCATGTAGTAACCAAAACACTTTGGAGAATTTTTGATTCTTCAAAGTAGCCACCCTATGCCTTGATGATGAGCTTTGCACATGCATGGCATTATCTCAAAAAGCTTCACCTGGAATGCTTTTCCAACAGCCTTGAAGGAGTTCCCACATATGCTGAGCACTTGTTGGGTGCATTTCCTTCACTCTGTGGTCCGACTCATCCCAAAAAATCTCAATTGGGTTGAGGTTGGGTGATTGTGGAGGCCAGGTCATCTGATGCAGCACTCCATTACTCTCCTTCTTGGTCAAAAAGGCATTACACAGCCAGGAGGTGTGTTGGGTTATTGTCCTGTTGAAAAACAAATGATAGTCCCACTAAGCACAAACCAGATGGGATGGCGTATCACTGTAGAATGCTGTGGTAGCCATGCTGGTTAAGTGTGACTTGAATTCTTAATAAGGGTAGCCTAGTGGTTAGAGTGTTGGACTAGTAACTGAAAGGTTGCATGTTCAAATCCCCGAGCTGACAAGGTACAAATCTGTCATTCTTCCCCTGAACAGGCAGTTAACCCACTGTTCCTAGGCCGTCATTGAAAATAAGAATATGTTCTTAACTGACTTGCCTAGTTAAATAAAGGTTAAAATAAATTTAAAAAATCACTGACAGTGTCACCAACACAGCATCACACCTCCTCCTCCATGCTTCACGGTGGGAACCAAACATGCGGATATCATACGTTCACCAAAATCTCATCTCTTTAGACTAAAGGAGACATTTCCACCCGACTAATGTCCTTTGCTCGTGTTTCTTGGCCAAAGCAAGTTTCTTATTATTATTTGTGTCCCTTTGTAGTAATTTCTTTGCAGCAATTTATTTGTATAGATTTTTTAAATTCGCTTTTATTTAACCAGGTAGGCTAGTTGAGAACAAGTTCTCATTTACAACTGTGACCTGGCCAAGATAAAGTTTCGACACATACACAGAGTTGCACATGGAATAAACAAACATACATTTGATTATACATTTTTTTAAAATAAGAATATATATACAGTGTGTGAAAATTAGGTAAGAAAAGGGAGGTAAGGCAATAAAATAGGTAATTACAATATAGCAATTAAACATTGGAGTGATAGATACTGAAGATGAAGAAGATGAATGTGCAAGTAGAGATACTGGGGTGCAAAGGAGCAAAATAAATAAATACAGTATGGGGATGAAGTAGTTGGATGGGCTACTTACAGATGGGCTATGTACAGGTGCAATGATCTGTGAGCTGCTCTGACAGCTGGTGCTTGAAGTTAGTGAGGGAGATAAGAGTCTCCAGCTTCAGTGATTTTTGCAGTTCGTTCCAGTCATTGTTAGCAGAGAACTGGAGGGAAAGGCGGCCAAAGTAGGAATTGGCTTTGGGGGAGACCAGTGAAATATACCTGCTGGAGCGCATGCTGTGGGTGGGTGCTGCTATGGTGACCAGTGAACTGAGATAAGGCAGGGTTTTACCTAGCAAAGACTTGTAGATGACCTGGAGCCAGTGGGTTTGGCGACGAGTATGAAGCGAGGGCCAGCCAACGAGAGCATACAGGTCGCAGTGGTGGGTAGTGTATGGGGCTTTGGTGCCAAAACGGATGGCACTGTGATAGACTGCATCCAATTTGTTGAGGAGAGTGTTGGAGGCTATTTTGTAAATGACATCGCCGAAGTCGAGGATCGGTAGGATAGTCAGTTTCACGAGGGTATGTTTGGCAGCATGAGTGAAGGATGCTTTTTTGCAAAATAGGAAGCCGATTCTAGATTTAATTTTGGATTGGAGATGCTTAATGTGGGTCTGGAAGGAGAGTTTACAGTCTAACCAGACACCTAGGTATTTGTAGCTGTCCACATATTCTAGGTCAGAACATCTAGAGTAGTGATTCTGGACGGGCGGGCAGGTGCGGGTAGGTGCGGGCAGCGATCGGCTGAAGAGCATGCATTTAGTTTTACTTGCATTTAAGAGCAGTTGGAGGCCACGGAAGGAGAGTTGTATGGCATTGAAGCTCGTCTGGAGGTTAGTTAGCACAGTGTCCAAAGAAGGGCCAGAAGTATACAGAATGGTGTCGTCTTCGTAGAGGTGGATCAGAGAATCACCAGCAGCAAGAGTGACATCATTGATGTATACAGAGAAGAGAGTCAGCCTGAGAATTGAACACTGTGGCACCCCCATAGAGCCTGCCTGAGGTCCGGACAACAGGCCCTCCGATTTGACACACTAAACCCTATCAGAGAAGTAGTTGGTGAACCAGGCGAGTCAGTCATTTGAGAAACCAAGGCTGTTGAGTCTGCCGATAAGAATGTGGTGATTGACAGAGTCGAAAGCCTTGGCCAGGTCAATGATTACAGCTGCACAGTATTATCTTTTATCGATGGCGGTTAACTTCTTGGATATAGGGGGCGCTCTTTTAATTTATGGATAAAAAAACGGGCCCGTTTTAAGCGCAATATTTTGTCACGAAAAGATGCTCGACTATGCATATAATTGGCAGCTTTGGAAAGAAAACACTATAAGGTTTCCAAAACTGCAAAGATATTATCTGTGAGTGCCACAGAACTCATGCTACAGGTGAAACCAAGATGATACTTTAACCAGGAAATGGGCAGAATTTTCGAAGCTCTGTTTTCTATTGTCTCCTTATATGGCTGTGAATGCGCCGGGAATGAGCCTGCCCTTCCTATCGTTTCTCCAAGGTGTCTGCAGCATTGTGACGTATTTGTAGGCATATCATTGGAAGATTGGAAGATACTACATTTACCACGGGTCCGCCCAGTGTCCTTTGTGTAAATTGGTGCGTAATCTACAAGCTGCACGCAGTCATCCACTGATTGAGAGGAGAGAGGAGGCTTTCAACGAACGATATATCATGAAGAGATATGTGAAAAACACCTTGAGGATTGGTCCTAAACAACGTTTGCCATGTTTCAGTCGATATTATGGAGTTAATTTGGAAAAAAGTTTGACGTTTTAAAGACTGAATTTTCGGGTTTTTTTGGTAGCCAAACGTGACGCACCAAACGGAGCAATTTCTCCTATACAAATAATCTTTCAGGAAAAACTGAGCATTTGCTATCTAACTGAGAGTCTCCTCATTGAAAACATCTGAAGTTCTTCAAAGGTAATGATTTTATTTGAATGATTTTCTGGTTTTTGTGAAGAGGTTGCCTGCTAATGCTAATGCTAAATGCTATGCTAGGTGCGCTAGCTGTTACACAAATGCTTATTTTGCAATGGTTGAGAAGCATATTTTGAAAATCTGAGATGACAGTGTTGTTAACAAAAGGCTAAGCTTGAGAGCTAGCATATTAATTTCATTTCATTTGCGATTTTCATGAATAGTTAATGTTGTGTTATGCTAATGAGCTGCGGGGATAATTACACTCCTGGATACAGGTTTTTTTCGTAGTTAAACGTGACGCACCAAACGGAGCGATTTCTCCTAAACAAATAATCTTTCAGGAAAAACTGAGCATTTGCTATCTAACTGAGAGTCTCCTCATTGAAAACATCTGAAGTTCTTCAAAGGTAATGATTTTATTTGAATGATTTTCTGGTATTTGTGAAGAGGTTGCCTGCTAATGCTAACGCTAAATGCTACGCTAGGTGCGCTAGCTGTTACACAAACGCTTATTTTGCAATGGTTGAGAAGCATATTTTGAAAATCTGAGATGACAGTGTTGTTAACAAAAGGCTAAGCTTGAGAGCTAGCATATTAATTTCATTTCATTTGCGATTTTCATGAATAGTTAACGTTGCGTTATGGTAATGAGCTTGAGGCTGTATTCACGATCCCGGATCCGGGATGGCTCGACGCAACAGGTTAAGATATCGTTTAGAACCATGAGCGTGGCTGAGGTGCACCCATGACCAGCTCGGAAGCCAGACTGCATAGCGGAGAAGGTACGGTGGGATTCGAAATGGTCGGTGATCTGTTTGTTAACTTGGCTTTCGAAGACCTTAGAAAGGCAGGGTATGATAGATATAGGTCTGTAGTAGTTTGGGTCTAGAGTGTCTCCCCGTTTGAAGAGGGGGATTGAACGCGGCAGCTTTCCAATCTTTGGGGATCTCAGACAATACGAAAGAGAGGTTGAATTCAACCGTGAAGGCCTGATTCACGCAGTCTCCTCTGAACAGTTGATTTTGAGATATGTCTGTTACTTGAAATCCTTGAAGCATTTATTTGGGCTGCAATCTGAGGTGCAGTTAACTCTAATGAATTTATTCTTTGCATCAGAGGTAACTCTGGGTCTTCCTTCCTGTGGCGGTCCTCATGAGAGCCAGTTTCATCATAGCGCTTGATGGTTATTGCAAATGCACTTGGAGAAACTTTAAAAGTTCTTGAAATTTCACAGATTGACTGACATTCATGTCTTGAAGTAAGGATGGACTGTCGTTTCTCTTTGCTTATTTGAGCTGTTCTTGCCATAATATGGACTTGGTCTTTTACCAAATAGGGCTATCTTTCTTATACCAACCCTACCTTGTTACAACACAACTGATGGGCTCAAATTTATTAAGAAGGAAAGAAATTCCACAAATCAACTTTTAACAACCACACCTGTTAATTGAAATGCATTCCAGGTGACTACCTCATGAAGCTGGTTGATAGAATTCCAAGAGTGTGCAAAACTATCATCAAGGCAAAGGGTGATTTCTTTGAAGAATCACTACATGATTCTGCATGTATTATTTCATAGTTTTGATGTCTTCACTATTATTCTACAATGTAGAAAATAGTAAAGATAAAGAAAAACCCTAGAATGAGTAGGTGTGTCCAAACTTTGACTGGTACTGTATGTGTGTGTTTTGTGTGAGTGAGTCTGTCTTTATCTCTTGCTACAGGAGATGGCGTGATGGCTATTGAACATGAAGAAAGCACCAGGACGTCTGTCCCAGTCCCAGTCCACTCACCACTGAGAGATAGGGGACAGACAGATGTGTGGGCTGGGTGTACTTCAGAATCTCACACACAGCCACTGTCTTACATCCAACATAAACACAATGGGAGGGATATACTGTAAAAAAAATATTAAAAAAGGTAGAGAGAGAGAGAGAGTGTGTGAGAGAGTGTTAGTCAGTGATAACACTTCTCCTTGGTTCCTTTACTCCAGCAGTATCGGACACCATCTTCTCTGAAGCACTACCCTGTGTAGCTCTCATGCCAACAAGGTCCACCTTCCTATAATGTGCCACCCTGGTGTGACCACACGTCATATAGGATATGGACAATGCGGTACACTAGGAAATGTAAAGGACAACATAGCCATTTTCTGATCATATAGGCCTATGGGACAAATGCACCTCACAATTAGACAAAGCAAGTGATCTCTGGCGTGTTCCATATGCCCCCCCAGCCTAACTGGATCTGAAAGGGATGTCGAAGCCAAAACATGACGACACAGTTGACCAGAAAATGAACAAAAGCTGGTCTTGTCGCTGACGGTGTAGCGGCACCACCACATCGCACCGCCTGCCTTCATAATAACCATGCTTCACCCAGGCAGATATGATGAGGGCGTTACACATGTCATTTTACAGACTAAGGCCTGATACAGATGGACAGAGTGTATCGTCGCTTTTGGTCCCAGTCCAGTCACTTTCCCCATGCGTTCACTCTTTCCGATGACGGTTATCAGCAGGACTCCAGGGCGTTTAAAAAAAATCACTTTATGGCCGTCTGTCTCTCATTAAGCTCAAGTTAAGGCTTGAAACAGAACTGGACAGATGAAAACACAAAGAACGCAAAAAAGTATCTTAGATCTGGAGCATGCGAGTGATTTGGGGGATAGAACGTTCGCCCTTCAGAGGATGGGCAGGTGCATGGAGGCAAAGCCAGGACAGACTACCTCCTATGTCACCATGGCCATTCCTCCCTGGTCAAGGGCTGCCCTGTGCTGCAGACTCCTCTCCCTAAACAGTAGCCACATGGTGGTAACTCCACGACCCAGAACATCAAATCCTACACATACCCACAATTCCCCCAACTACACACACACACACACCATTGGAACGAGGTAGAGAATTCAGAGGTCACCAAATCATGTTCCAGCTCATTTCCTGAGTGCTTGAGTTTCACCCTCTCCTTTGATATGTCACCCATCCACACCACTGTGGTTTAGACAGGCTAAATAGTCTGTTTAAAAGCTTTCCCTGGAATGAGAAGGAACTTTAATCCCTAGCACATTTAGTGGAAAAGGGCATTCTGTAAAACTGTTCAAATCTCACCCTTTAACAAATATCCTGTGAAGAAAATGAGAAATAAATCAAATAAAGACACTACAGAGGAAGCATCTGTAGGACAAGCAAGTCTCTACAGGGTGGGCGGTACAGGACTGATATAATCGGCTACTCTGAGGGGGGAGAAAGAGAATGAGAGAGAGAGAGAGAGAGAGAGAGAGAGAGAGAGTAGAAAAACAGAGAGTAGAAAAACAGAGAGTAGAAAAACAGAAAAGAGGGTGGTGCAGGGAGAGGAAGACGAAGGAGACAGAAGGGAAATGAAACTGATAGAGGAGAAAGAGGAAAGAGAAAGACAGTGGATAAATGAGGGTGAGCAGACGAGTAAATAATGGTGTGAGAGGGAGAGAATGGGGCAAAAAGAGGAGGAGAAGGGGGACTGAGGGATGGGGAAGAGAGCAAGAGAGAGAGCAACTCAGAGGCAGTTTCCCAGTGTGCTGTGTGATGAGGCTTTGCCTTGACAGTGGGTGGGTCCCCTTTAAGACCTGACGAGAAGGGGTGTTGGAGAGGGGTGCGGGAGGGGGGGGGGTGAACATCTCCTACCCCCCTCCAGCTGAGAGCCAAGGCAGCACAGATGCAAACTCCCCCCTGACCAAACGCTTGCCAAGACGCGCTTCCGAGCCCTCACCAGCTGGGAGCCTGCTGATGAGGCCAACACATCCATTTCCGTGGTAACCGTGTAGCCCCCACACACTATCCCATCTAACCCCCAAACTGCCCCCTCCTCCCTCGCCCATTTGCCAGCCTTATTATCACGCTACAGGGTCTGTACCACAACAGTACAAAGCTAACCACACCACTCTCACAGGTAAGACATATATAGCTAATATTAGCTAGCCGGCCACATTTAATAACATCTAGTAACAACTTAGAAATGTTCCATATGTAACTACTTTCACTTGACTTAGATAAACTAGAATTTTAAATTCCATCATACTCGTACTCTGCCTAGCCAATGATACTTAACACCAAATGTCTCTGTCAACAGTCGACTGAACATATTCATATCACGCTGAACTTTCGCAGAAGTTGAATCTATTCAAACCCTCTGCAAGTTCACCCCATCAAAGCCCAGTGATTGAAACCTACTGACCCTGCAATGGTATAAACACGCACACACCAAAAACTATGGGTGTGTGTTAGTCAAAGCTGTTCACAGCCTCTGGCTCATCCATCCACAGTGTAATCCAGTAGAGGAGAGGAACAGAGAGAGACTGAATAATGGTGCTTTGTAGTGGAAGAGAGAGAGAGACAAGACAGTGCTTATCCAGAGGAGCTGGTAAATATATAATCTCCACAAACAGCCAAGGTCAGAAAAACAGCACCTGTTTCAGGCATGCAGGCGAGGAATGGCATGGCATGGAATGAGATGGAACCGAGAGGAATGCAGCTCCTGGAACGGGATCAGTGACTCCCTGGTAACCTTGGGGTCTTTGTATTGGAGACAGAGGGCACTCAGCTACTCTCACACATTTACACACAAAGAGCCAAGGGTCTGTGCTTGCAGCCCCTCTCAGAAAGAGTTCGGCGATGTTAATGTCGCCAGCGCCTCAAAGCTTTTTGATGTTCCATGTCTTTTGAGTACACCACAGAAAGCTGAGAGCGGGCGGGCGAGTTTGAATGCGGTGCCAAAAACAACAAGCAAGAAAGCAGCTGTGTGCAAGAGAGGCGGATCACCCGAGGAATCAAAGATGGCCGACGAAGAAAGGAAAATAGCATATCAAAGAAGGGTCCTACGTAATTTGAGTTACTCAATGTCTTTAAATAAATTAGCTTGGGTGGAGGCCGTGAAGAGTGTTACCACATTACCATTTTAGCCCATGTAACCATGACTTAAATGTTTTCTCATTAATTCCAAGACAAACATTGTTTGTACATTTCAAATCATTTCAAATGCACATAAATAAATGGACTTGCAATCGGGCGAAGTAAGCTTTGAGACGGATGTAATGTTTTCCTGTTCATGGACTATCGTACTTTACTGAAGGAAATTGGTACTAAATATATACAGAATAGAAGTGGGGGGGTGCAGGTTTTTTTTCAAAGGTTAAATGACAAAGAGCTGCTTTCTACCATGGCCATGAGAAAATGGCTGTGGGTCTTCATCCAATCGCCTCTCAATCTCTGTCTCTACTACAGAACCAATCCACTAAAGTAAACTGAACGTAAAGAGTACTTAGTGCAGCAAACAATGCAGTTTTCTGTGTTCTACAACTCCATTACTGCAGGAGGGAGAGGCCTCTTAAGAGCGATCCAGACATTTCCTGAGGTTTCACCCCTAGGGCTTCCCTCTCCCTATCATGCAAGAATCAACAACCAAGATATCACAATTCTCTTTCCCCCCAGCTACCCAGACAATACATGCCTATTGCCTGGGAATCACATTTCCTCCATCACTTTACACCATCAATTGTTAAAAGCATTTTTTCACCAACTTTAAGAGAAATAAAAAGTTAAAGACAATGGGGAAAAGACTAAAATCATTTAGTCAAGACTCCTTATAGTGCTCCATCCTGGGAAAAGAAATACAATCATCTACCTCTGTTTGCCCATGTCCGTATGAGGCAAGTGGTAGAAATAGGTACTGAGGCAAAGTTAGTGTGTATGTGCCTCAGTGTGTCTGTCTCACACACTGGGGAAGAGTTTGGCCTCCAAAACCAGTAGAGAGAAGGGAGGGATGGTAGTTATCAGAGCATCTGTCTGCTCCCCAGCCCTCTGAGGGGACAGGGTGAGGGGAGAGGGCGCCCAGGCCATGCCACGCCGCAGCACCCCTCTCTGATCAGCCTGCAACAGGCCGTCGCCACGGGGGCCAGGGCAGCACCTCGGCTCTCATCTCCTTTTACCACAGGACAAAAGGAGTCCTCATCTCCCCTCCACCCTACCAATTACTGGGCCCTGGGGATCCGCTCTCTGTCGTCCCCGACACTCTGACTCGTTTTATCTCACTCCTCTGTGACGTGGTGGTGTAGGAGAAGAATGAGGAAACTCCTGATGCTACTTCCACTCACTACTGGTACTGCATTTTACTGCTGGTACTGCATTTTACTACTGGTACTGCTTTTAACACTGGTACTGTGTTTACTGCTTGTACTACTGATACTTCTGGTACTACATTTACTGCTTGTACTACTGATACTGCTTTTACTGCTGGTACTGCTTTTACTGCTGGTACTGTATTTTACTGCATTTTCTGCTTTTACCAATGGTACTGCTGGTGCTGCATTACTGCTGGTACTGCTTTTACTGCTTGTACTACTGATACTGCTTTTACTGCTGGTACTGCTTTTACTGCTTGTATTACTGATACTGCTTTTACTGCTGGTACTGATTTTACTGCTTGTAACACTGATACTGCTTTTACTGCTGGTACTGAATTTTACTGCTTTTACTAGCAGTACTGCATTTACTACTGGTACTGCTTTTACTAATGGTACTGTGGTTACTACTGGTACTGCTTTTACTGCTAGTAGTATTGTTACTGCTTTTACTACTTTTACTGCTGGTACTGCTTCTACTGCTGGTACTACTGGTACTGCTGGTACTGCTAGCACTGCTAACACTGCTGGTACTGCTTTATTAATGGTACTGCTGGTACTACTTTTAATGCTGGTACTGCTTTTACTACTAGTACTTCTTTTATTTATGGTACTGGTACTGATTTTATTAATGGTACTGATTTTATTAATGGTACTGCTTTTACTACTGGTACTGCTTTTACTAATGGTACTGGTAATGCTTTTATTAATGGTACTGCTTTTACTGCTGGTACTGCTTTTACTACTGGTATTGCTTTTACTACTGGTACTGCTTTTACTGCTTGTAACACTGATACTGCTTTTACTGCTGGTACTGAATTTTACTGCTTTTACTAGCGGTACTGCATTTACTACTGGTACTGCTTTTACTAATGGTACTGCTTTTACTGCTAGTAGTATTGTTACTGCTTTTACTGCTGGTACTGCTTCTACTGCTGGTACTACTGGTACTGCTGGTACTGCTAGCACTGCTAACACTGCTGGTACTGCTTTATTAATGGTACTGCTGGTACTACTTTTAATGCTGGTACTGCTTTTACTACTAGTACTGCTTTTATTAATGGTACTGGTACTGCTTTTATTAATGGTACTGATTGTATTAATGGTACTGATTTTATTAATGGTACTGATTTTATTAATGGTACTGCTTTTACTACTGGTACTGCTTTTACTAATGGTACTGGTACTGCTTTTATTAATGGTACTGCTTTTACTGCTGGTACTGCTTTTACTACTGGTACTGCTTTTACTACTGGTATTGCTTTTACTACTGGTATTGCTTTTACTACTGCTACTGCTTTTACTACTAGTACTGGTAGTACTGCACTGGTACTGCTCTGGTACTACTGACTGGTACTGTTTTTACTACTGATACTGCTTTTACTACTAGTACTGCTTTTATTAATGGTACTGCTTTTACTACTAGTACTGCTTTTATTAATGGTACTGCTTTTACTGCTTTTATTAATGGTACTGCTTTTACTACTAGTACTGCTTTTACTACTGGTACTGCTTTTACTACTGGTACTGCTTTTACTACTAGTACTGCTTTTACTACTAGTACTTATTTGACTACTGATACTTATTTTACTGATGGTACTTATTGTACTGCTGGTACTTTGGTTACTACTGGTACTGCTTTTACTGCTAGTAGTATTGTTACTGCTTTTACTATTTTTACTGCTGGTACTGCTTCTACTGCTGGTACTACTGGTACTGCTGGTACTGCTAGCACTGCTAACACTGCTGGTACTGCTTTATTAATGGTACTGCTGGTACTACTTTTAATGCTGGTACTGCTTTTACTACTAGTACTTCTTTTATTTATGGTACTGGTACTGATTTTATTAATGGTACTGATTTTATTAATGGTACTGCTTTTACTACTGGTACTGCTTTTACTAATGGTACTGGTAATGCTTTTATTAATGGTACTGCTTTTACTGCTGGTACTGCTTTTACTACTGGTATTGCTTTTACTACTGGTACTGCTTTTACTGCTTGTAACACTGATACTGCTTTTACTGCTGGTACTGAATTTTACTGCTTTTACTAGCGGTACTGCATTTACTACTGGTACTGCTTTTACTAATGGTACTGCTTTTACTGCTAGTAGTATTGTTACTGCTTTTACTGCTGGTACTGCTTCTACTGCTGGTACTACTGGTACTGCTGGTACTGCTAGCACTGCTAACACTGCTGGTACTGCTTTATTAATGGTACTGCTGGTACTACTTTTAATGCTGGTACTGCTTTTACTACTAGTACTGCTTTTATTAATGGTACTGGTACTGCTTTTATTAATGGTACTGATTGTATTAATGGTACTGATTTTATTAATGGTACTGCTTTTATTAATGGTACTGCTTTTACTGCTGGTACTGCTTTTACTACTGGTACTGCTTTTACTACTGGTATTGCTTTTACTACTGGTATTGCTTTTACTACTGCTACTGCTTTTACTACTAGTACTGCTGGTACTGGTAGTACTGCACTGGTACTGCTCTGGTACTACTGACTGGTACTGTTTTTACTACTGATACTGATTTTACTGCTGGTACTGCTTTTATTAATGGTACTGCTTTTACTACTAGTACTGCTTTTATTAATGGTACTGCTTTTACTACTAGTACTGCTTTTATTAATGGTACTGCTTTTACTACTAGTACTGCTTTTACTACTGGTACTGCTTTTACTACTGGTACTGCTTTTACTACTAGTACTGCTTTTACTACTAGTACTTATTTGACTACTGATACTTATTTTACTGATGGTACTTATTGTACTGCTGGTACTTTTAGTACTGCACTGGTACTGCTCTAGTACTACTGACTGGTATTGCTTTTACCTTCTGATACTGATTTTACTGCTGGTACTGCTTTTACATCTGATACTGATTTTACTACTGGTACTGATTTGACTGCTTTTACTGCTTTTACTGCTAGCACTGCTTTTACTACTAGTACTGCTTTTACTGCTGATACTGATAGTACTGCACTGGTACTGCTCTGGTACTACTGACTGGTTCTGCCTTTACTGCTGGTACTGCTTTTACTGCTGGTGCTGCTTTTATTAATGGTGCTGCTTTTACTACTGGTACTGCTTTTATTAATGGTACTGCTTTTATTAATGGTACTGCTTTTACTACTGGTACTGCTTTTATTAATGGTACTGCTTTTACTACTGGTACTGCTTTTATTAGTGGTACTGATTTTACTACTGGTACTGCTTTTATTAGTGGTACTGCTTTTACTACTGGTACTGCTTTTATTAATGTTACTGCTTTTATTAATGGTACTGCTTTTACTACTGGTACTGCTTTTACTACTAGTACTGCTTTTATTAATGGTACTGCTTTTATTAATGTTACTGCTTTTATTAATGTTACTGCTTTTATTACTGGTACTGCTTTTACTACTGGTACTGCTTTTATTAATGGTACTGCTTTTATTAATGGTACTGCTTTTATTAATGGTACTGCTTTTATTAATGGTACTGCTTTTATTAATGGTGCTGCTTTTACTGCTGGTACTGCTTTTACTACTAGTACTGCTTTTATTAATGGTACTGCTTTTATTAATGGTACTGCTTTTACTACTGGTACTGCTTCTACTACTGGTACTGCTTTTACTACTGGTGCTTATTTTACTGCTGGTACTGCTTGCACTGCTTTTACTACTGCTTATTTTACTGCTGGTACTGCTTGCACTGCTTTTACTACTGCTTACTTTACTGCTGGTACTGCTTGCACTGCTTTTACTACTGCTTATTTTACTGCTGGTACTGCTTGCACTGCTTTTACTACTGCTTACTTTACTGCTGGTACTGCTTGCACTGCTTTTACTACTGCTTATTTTACTGCTGGTACTGCTTGCACTGCTTTTACTACTGCTTATTTTACTGCTGGTACTGCTTGCACTGCTTTTACTACTGCTTATTTTACTGCTGGTACTGCTTGCACTGCTTTTACTACTGCTTACTTTACTGCTGGTACTGCTTGCACTGCTTTTACTACTGCTTATTTTACTGATAGTACTGCTCTGTTACTACTTACTGGTACTGATTTTACTGCTGGTAGTGCTTGTACTCCTTTTACTACTAGTACTGCTTTTATTAATGGTACTGCTTTTACTGCTGGTACTGCTAGTACTGATAGTACTGCTCTGGTACTAATGACTGGTACTGCTAGTACTGCTTTGTACTCCTCTGGTACTACTTGTTCTGCTGGTACTGCTCTGGTATTGTGGCTACTGCTGCTATTATTGCTAGTACTGCCACGGTTGACATCTTCCCCGGTCAGCTCAACCCAACAACGGATGTTGAGATCTCATGATATCACAGCTCTCAGACAGGAGGTTCAGCACAGCACAGTCCAGGGTTTTGACTGGTGACAGACAAACTACCTGTTCAGCTTAGAAAGTGAGGTAGCGACTTTGAGAGCACGAGTACAGCTCTTTGGAGACTCAAGTTCAAATATACACTTGCATTAGCATCTGGCACAGTTTGGAGAGAAAGTGTATTAGTTAAACACTTCTTGACTAAAGAGGAGAGGAGATGATGTAATGAAAAGGGGATAGGGAATGGACAGGTAGGGGCAGGGGGATTTGGGCATTGCATATTGATTATGGGCCTAATGCCAGAGAAAGAATACGGCCATTAAAGTGTTTATAATATATCCATTATGAAGTCCTTCACTCATCATCACGTGTGCTGAATTTCAAATGATTTGCAAGTAGAAAGAACTGGGCACAAAATGTTTGAGCACTTTTTATGCTTACAAAGGCCTGATGAAGAATGAAATGGAGAGAGTATACAAAAGTGATAATGAGTCCTTTTCAGTGATGAGAACTCATTTGAAATCGCCCAGATTTCCTCTACAAAGACGACACTAGGCTGCATGTCCACGCAGTCTCTGCAGAATGTGCTTTCACAGTATCCTCTCGCATCATTCCCAGAATTAGTCATTTCTTCTCTGTAATTCTTACTGCTGTGTCCACCAGTTAGGCTCCAACTGAAGCCTGTTCAATCACAGCCTAGCTGCCTTCATGGAGGATCTCACAGAATCGTCATACAGACCATCGGTCTGTTCAAATGACAGTCAGCAGTGTGGTGTTGCGATGTGACGCATTTTCACACCAAAAATCCCATTTGAAATAAAAATCTGTCGGTTGCTTGTCGTAAACACTGTCGTTTTGAAAAAGAGTTAAGCCCTACAAGGCTTTTCCGCCTAAAGGCTCCACTTAAAGCAAATTATCATTTACCTTTCGAGGCGTGCCAGATCATTAGGCAGGGACATTAAAACCAGCCACCACAGCATCAGAGGGGGCCCAAGTGAACCAGTGCCCGGTACATAGCTGCATATGAGTGTGTGTCTGTGTGCATGTGCTTGTGTGTGTTCAATGACATCAAAGAGCCCGGCAGCCCAGAGTTTGCCATGTGTCCAGAATCATTTGACATGAGCAGATGCATCATTAAAACACTGCCACACTTGCTGGCTGGGCGAGAGACGAGGCAGGCTTTCACACTCCCGCTATTTGCATCCCCCCTATAAACAGTTACAAATTCTACAAATATGTGAAAATCCAAAAAGGTGAGAAAACCACAAGGGTATATACTCTTTTCCATTTTCAATTTTCAGCTGCGACTTTTCCGGGGTCATGTGACTTTCCACACATCCTTGTAAGGTTGGCTGGGTTTGGATGGGTGTGATGGCAGCGCTGAATAGGCTGGGCGTGTGAGGGACTTTCTGCCGTCTCTGGCCATGGCACCCCAGCTCTACTCATTAAATCAAACAGAGCAGCTCGGGTCGGGCTGGACGCGGCAGGGCCAACGGAGGCTTTCTGATGTGGGGCCAGAGGGGATGTGGACAGACCTCACCTTCTTCTGCTTCACTGTGTGAGGCAAGCAGATGGCTAGAACACAACTGCCTTTCTCCTCCTCCTCCTCTGGGTCTCTATCATGGTTACACTGAGACTTCAGACAACACCTCAAAACACACAAACACACACGTCCTGGCAGACCCTGGGTGAGACAGGGGGCCATGCAGCTAGACATCCATGCGGTCACCATGATCTTTCTCTTCGTCGGAGGAAGAGGATGTTGTGTCTTTACAGTCATGTCTGCACTCTGAACGGCTAAAAATAATAACCTAGACATTTCCAGGTGAAAGCACAGAGCAAACACCACATAGTCGAAAGTAAATGAACATAAAAAGTCATTCAGCGCAACAATGTGGCTATAAAAATGTACGGCAGTAGGCTTCAACAATGCTGTAGGAAGAGCTTCGGGTAAATACTGCCTGGGAGAGAGGACTTGGCTTCATCATCAAAGCTCTGGCACATACACAGCATTGTCTTTAAATTCACAGCATTGTCTTTAAACACAACACATATGCCTCAATACGTCGGAGGAGATGATGAAGCTGGATATTTTGGGCTAAAACTTTTTGTTTTATCACTTAGGCTTCAGACACTGCTGGTGAAGCATTGACGCAGACAGCCCTGACGATCTGCTTTATCTAGATATTGGGTAAAATGTCAAAAGTGAATTAGAGTTTCCTATTAATGTCTGCTGAAATGTAATCAGTCCTTCTAGTCTGACTTGAGGATGAATGAGTAGCCATTGAACAGAAGCCATTGTGATACAGGGCCAAACAGGACGAAATGTAATGACTGCAACAAAGATCATCCTAGTAAAGTTGACTTACTCTCTGTGTATAGTAACGTTTTACTGCTGACTGGTAAACTGCTAGATTCAGGATCATCTCAAGGGAAATGGTCAAGCCCCTGCTGTAGATCAATCCATCAACATATCCATCAGTCGTGATGATGTGGCTCTACTGAGGAACAACGCCAGAGGAGCTCACGGTCTCTGCAACAAAGACTCTTCAAAAGTTAAGTGTGCAGGCCACCCTTCTTGAGATTTGTCAATTGAAGAGATGAACTTTCAAGTGCCAAATGCAACTAATAAGCACAATGACTCTCTCAGCAGCAAAACCAGACACATTGAGACATTGAGATTTTTTCCAACCATACAGAATGTTCACAACATACTTAACGTGACACATGAGCCTCTGTAGCGCATCTTTCAATTGCACTGGTAATAAAGCACAGATTTATGGGGAATGTTCACATCGCATTGCTTCTATCAATGTGCTGGCTTCAAATTAATTATTGATTCATCACTTTCTTTTCAAGCAAAAATGCAGACCAGCAATATCATACTATCACAGGAAAAAAAAGATTACGGCCCCAATTCATGTTTATCTGAATCATTCATTACTATTGTATTGACAAGTCCCAATTTGCTAATCACTAAGCTAAAAAAATGAAAACGGTCAGCATTTCCCCTGATCGTAGTAAAGCTGAAATATACGGGATGTCTGTTAATGGATAGATCAAACCCAGGCCCAGTGATGGGGACATTAACTGACTAGTAATCGGGGAGAGGTGGGTGGGTTTCTCTATGCCTAATCCTCAGTTTGCTTAAGTGTTAACTCCAGAGTCGACCAGTCAGACAGGCGTCGGGAACACAGTGTGTATCTACAAATGAACACACAGCACCATGCTAGTAGACCCAGCCAGTGGGAAAAGGTCAAGGCAAAGTTTAGAGCACATGTGCAGGGCCATAAGATATTCACGGCCAGTTTTTAACCACAAACCGGTGCTCAAAAAGTAATGAGATGGAACTGGTAAATATTTGCTGATGGCCTGAAAAATTCCCATGCTGCGGAACCTATTTTGAATACAAAAGATGTTGGGGAGGATGATAAGGGCGGCACCTGCTAGCTAATTAGTACATTTGCCCAAATAATTAGAATGAACGCTCATGACTGATATCACACAGGACACTGTGTACGGCATTCCGAATAGGACAATTTGCATTTAAGAGGCCGTTCGCTGGTTAATCCCTCCCTCTGCGGCCACTAATGGACATATTTACCTCTGTTCCATTCCAGTTAGCCCTGATTAAGACTAGCAGGCCGACGGACCAATCACAGTGCACCTATTATCCGTATACCAACACTCCCTGGTGTCTACCTTTATCTGAGAAATAACTAGACAGCACTGAGGGAAGGCTACGAATGTGTTTGTAAAAGACTGATATAACAGCCTGAAGATAGATACAGTACATTAAGGCTGATATACCTGCACAGCTCTCCTTTGAGCACTGTAATGCAAATCCAGTCTTTCCCCTCCTCTCCTTTTCAGACTATCCTGCTGGAGGAGAATGTCTACTAGAAGACGTTTGAGTCTCTTAGTGCTGGCTGGAACACACACATTACGCTGTGCAAATAGATATTCCGTCTCATTATCCTGTCTTTTAACGAAAGGGAGAGGCAAGGTGCTTGTGGTGCCCGCGCATAATTTCCCCTTCACTTATAATTCAAATATGGACAGTCAGGCAATAGAGAGACGGAGAGAAGCAGAGAAAGGGGATAGAGTTGATTGCTCTATCGGCTGCTATAGCAGGCAGTCAGACGGAGGTGGGGCTGGGTCTTCTTATGAAAGGGTTATTATTGAGTTACTGTAACTTACACCTGAAAGTTTTTCAAGGTCTTCTGCGAATCCGACTCTGGCTTCGAAATTCTTCACCACTTTGTACAAGTCATCAAGAACGGCTTTTTTTTTTTTTTTTTTTTTTTTTTTTTTACATCTGCGAGCCAAGACCAGTAGAGAGGAGGGAGCAGAAGGATACAGAGGGAGGTGGGGGTGAAGTCAACATACTGTAACTGAAATAGAAATCTGAATTAAAAGAGGAAAAGATCCTAACGTAATCCTTCTTAGGGACATGCTTTAGAGGGCAAGATTACGCAATACCTACCATATCTTTACAATTAGTTTCTGCCAGCGCACTTCACAATCACATTGAACAACTCCTTAACAGAGTCAAGGAAAATATGATTTAAACGTCTACATTTCTGTGAGGGCTAAAACAACATTGTGCAATTTGTCTCCGTCTCACTATATTTTAGCAACATCTGGCGCAGGGAGATTTAGGTTAGACAAGTAATTAGTGCCACATATTTGTCCGAAAGACGGGTGTATTTTCATTCAACAATCACTTCATCACTTTTCTGGATGTAAGCCTGTTTGTTGCACACACTACAGATGCACGCAGGTGCATTTTTTGGTGGGTCTACTTTCAATGTCAAACCTTATAGGAACCTTGGGTCACCGAAAATGTTTTACTTTGTTTCCAAATCACTTGTGTAACATCATGTCTGAACTCGTTGGCTGAGAAATATGGCAACAAGACAACGTCAAAGGGAGGTAGTATTTCTCGTGTACACTAGCAAAAAAACATTTTCCTCATAAAACCCTCGCGTGATTGCAAAGTTTGGCCTTGAGTGCTCCAAATGTTTTCCCCCTTAAATCTGCCATCTTACATACTGTATGTTAAGAACTGCACCCAGGATTAAATATTAAACATCAATGTCCCTTCTACAAACACAGTCCCTCTCTCTCTCTCTCTTTTCTCCCTAGTCTCTACACCTGGCCTATTTCACAACTCATCTATGTCAGTCTGGGTCTCCTCTGCTCTAGCTTTGGTTGCGCCCCCCTCCCCTCCTCTGGCTGAGTTGTTTTCTGCATTTTACCTTTTCCAGATAGAGCTGTAAAGTCTTTTAAAATGGAAATGCACTTCATCATGGTCATTTGGCACACAGCGCTAATAAATCAAGGCCTGGCCGCCACTCCAGCAACTTAACGCAAAACAAACAGAGCTGGACGGCTGTACTTTCCCTGGACCTAATGGGGGTCACATTCAGAGAGACTCATTTACCCAACACACACACACATGATTGAATATATTCTCAGGCAGGAAAGGGGGACAAAACCCTTCTCTTTTGTTCAAAGACAGATATGGATCAGGAGAGAACATAATACGTTTTAGGACCGTCTGACTATATTTGGAAAATTCTGATTGATGTATATGAGGATGTGACGTGTGCATGAACCAAAACTTGAGAGTGATTTCATTTTCAAGTGAATCAAACAGTTATCAAATATGTACATACTGTATAAACCTATAACAGCCTGACCATACAAAATATGTTCTTTCACATTTGATTGTGAGAGAAAAAGAAAACAATGAGATCAATTGTGATTCAACTCATTCCTCTGAATGGAATTATCTGCACACAGAAAGAAAATTCTAAATGTCTTCGCTGTATGGGCTCAATCAAAAATATTCTGATCCATGTTACCAAATCTGAATATGTATGAACATCTCAAATATGCTGAATTTATTTTGAATATTTAATGAGATATAAAATATAAGTCTATTTAGGCAAATAATAAAATCAGTCTTGTATGAATGTGCCAAAGATTGAAAATGAATGGTGAGCGGAAGAGAGACGAAGGGCAAGGGAGGGAGGAGGGGAAAATAACACAAGGTGTCTGAGGTTCATCAACATTCTATAACAGAATGCCACAGCCATATTTTCCAGCATCACACACAGTCAAAATACCAATGTGCAAATCTAAGCAGCTCCAACGCCCCCTCCATCTCTATCCCCCTCTCTCTCTCCCGCTCTGTCCAATCACACACCAGTCCTTCTCAATAAAACAAATTAACTGATTAGACATTTTAATCTCAGTTGTCTTTGACCTTGTAGAATATATTACTGATGTCTACATCGCTGAGGCGATAATGTTGCTGGTTTTTCTTAAAGACAGAAGTGCCCTTTTTTTAAAGGCGCCAGACATGCAAACAGGTTGAGGCAGATTGCTCACACAGACAGCAGCAGCAGCAGCAGAGAGCCCCCTCTCCTCCCTTCAGGCATCCAGCAGGGAAAGGGTTAAGCTGGGAATGCATTAACAAAAGAAAATTATAGCGTAAACAGTTCATAAAATCTCACAGCCCCTGATGTCGCGCTAGATCATTAAATTTCTGCAACAATTAGACCTTTTCTCACAGCGGCAAATTGGACCCGTTGCCATGGCAAATCTGAGCCCTTAAGTCATATATCTTTGATTGCGGAAAGGTCAGATGCAGACAGCCTAATAACTCAGGGAGCTGTTTGACAGATTTCATCCAAGCATGATCACATAACAGTGCAAAACTATGTCGGCAGTTGTTAAAAGCAGGGAGGGGTCAGGGAGAAGGTTGAGGTTATGGAATGTTTTTGCTTCACTGAGCCCAGCCTGATAATGTGCATGAACGAGTTTAAATCTGGTGGAATAGCATTTTTCAGGGCATTTTCTTTACTCAGATCAATGGGGGGTGGGTCTTTTGGTTGAACAAATCTGGATTAGCCTATATAATATTTTTAAGGATGGGTAATTTAATACACACATGCTAAAATACATATTCATTACACAACAATAGACTGAAAGGAATGGCAGTGTTTTGAGACCACAATTATTTATGTCGATGATGCCTTACCCCCTGATCAAACACATACAGTATGTTCAGAGAATTGAGATGAACGTCTGATCATGTCTTACATTTTTTTATCCTTTATTTAACTAGGCAAGTCAGTTAAGAACATTTTTTAAATTTACAATGACAACCTACCGGGGAACAGTGGGTTAACTGCCTTGTTCAGGGGTAGAACTGCAGATTTTTACCTTGTCAGCTCAGGGATTCAATCCAGCAACCTTTCGGTTAATGGCCCAACACTAACCTCTAGGCTACCTGCCACCCAGTTACAATGGTAACACAATGAAATCTCATCGTTTGACTCACTAATGACCTTGACATCACAAGTTGGAACAACAATAATCTTTCTTTACTCCGTTAATACCAAATGTCTGATATGTTTTTGTGTGTGCCTTCTTTCCCCCTTCTCTAGACTGTATTGGCATTTCAACTCTCTATCCCACAGGTGCTTGGTAAACCAGTTGCAACACCACCCCCTGCTGGACAAAACAGGAATCGTTCTGATAGGAGGGACACTGACAAGTCCTCTCCGCCATATGAGACATTATCAGTAATGTAGCCCCGTGGGAAAGTGTGAGAGTATGACAGTGAGTGTGATAGACAGGCTTTCTGCTTCTCCCCTTCAGCAGAGAGACACTGAAGACGCAAAGCCTCTTGGGAGTTACTGTATGACAATGAGGGGGTGCGCTGGAGGCTGAAGGGGAGTAGACAAGGCTCAGCTGGACAGCAGACGCCTACTTTCTAGTCTCCTATACCCTCCCCATCTCAGACTGCCTCAGTGATCTGCCCCCTCTGCTAATGACACAGTCAAAGTCTCTCTCACTAACCCCCATCTTTGAAGGCCGGATTCTTAACTTAGTTAAGTGAAGGACTTATGATGTGCTATATATCAAATAGAGGTGTAGGCCCTCACTAACAGTCTCCCTCTATGAGTGCCTCCTGCTCCTCTGACCTCCTGTTTTCCTCTCCTGTCTATGGCCAAACCCCTTTATCTAACACCATCTACCTTCATGGAGTAAGAGGGACATTTACACCTTAAAATCACCAGCCTTTTGGCCCTTGTAACATTGTGGATGTATAAGGAGTGCCCATGGGGCAGCCATAACAAAGTCAAACGTCGGTAAGAACTAAAACTGCTGAACTGGAACATTACAGGACTAAGGAGCCATGATTCAAGAACAACAAAGTAAAGTGACACTGTGTACAACAGGGAGCTAGTGGGGGAGGGGGGGGGGTTAATTAATACAAAGCATTTTAAAGCAAACCCACCGCTTCCCCACTCGGAAACAGCAGGAATCCATGATAAGCGGCTCATCACACACACACAAGGAGAAGGGGTTCCAACGGCAATACTCTCAGATTAA
Organism: Oncorhynchus tshawytscha; assembly: GCF_018296145.1. Classification (NCBI taxonomy): domain Eukaryota; kingdom Metazoa; phylum Chordata; class Actinopteri; order Salmoniformes; family Salmonidae; genus Oncorhynchus; species Oncorhynchus tshawytscha. Next base: position 56,764,509 of record NC_056432.1, read on the forward strand.
TAGTGCCTCAGGTTCTGTGGCCTCCCGCTGCTCCCCAGCACTCCAGACTTCTTAACCAAGATAATTCACTGACACAATGTCACTTCTGATAATTGGGGCGCGTCACTGAGCTCACTCACCTGTCTCCGCACAGGTGCAGAAGGTGTCATCGCTGGAGGAGCAGGATATCTAGTCTTTCACTCCTACCCTCTGGGCAAAGAACAGATGCTGCAGGGCCAGGAGGAAGAGGAAGAAGAACATCCTCAAACAGTAGGACAGTGTTATATGCTGCCATAATGACACCCTAAAATGGAGGGAAATAAATGAAAGAGGTAAAAAGCACATCACTTAGGATTAATTGCCTCAGAGCCTAAATATTTCCGCTGTGGCTCATGAACACTAAAGGCCGGGGGTCTCACTTGTTGTTGGGGCGGGGGTCATGAGCGGGTCGGTTATAATGGCGTCGCCCGGCACGATCGCGATTCCACATTCATTACACAATTTACAATTACTGCTACCTATTTCCCCGAGAGGGGTGGGCGAACCATTACCACGGCGACTCAAATGAAGTGGATAATTGTATCTCTCTGCGGCATATTGGGAGACAAGAGAAAGTGGGAGAAAGAGACACAGACCAAAGAGAAACAGAGCGTGAGGGGGACAGTGATGTCATTGGACAAACGCACACCAGACAGGGATCCTGCAACCTTGACTGACAGGAGGACTGAGTTATCTGGCCTGTTACTTCCCCCTGCAGGTGGACTCAGTTTAGACACAGTCAAAGCAGAAATAAAAAGAGATGGGTCTCAGATCTAAACAGGCCACAAACTGCTATCTAACTCCAAAGGTAGGAACGAGCAGTCGAGCACTGGAAAGGCTCGATTTCAGAATGTAAGGACATTTATATGTTTGCATGAAAGTCAGAAAACAAAAAACAGAATGCATAAATAGAAAACGAACAAAAATAGAAATTCGCCATTGACGTCTCTTGAATGCTAAATGTATGATGAAGGCCAATGATTTTAGAGCAAGCCGACACAGACTTGTCAAACTTTGTGCCATTACTATCCTTTGTCTTAGTACAGTTGTCATGTAAGGCTTGTACCCATATGAAATATTCATTCTGCATAATAACGTTCAAAGGGAAATAAAGTATGGAGTTAATTATTAATAACATGTATATTCAAGGCATCTCTTTTTTCAGATGCACAAAAATAATCCCAGACAGTTGCCACTCGAGGAAGAGAAAGTATCCCCCTTACACTAAACCCAAGGAAGGATGTTAACTAAGTACTGAGTGGAGCTGCGGTCTAAGGCACTGCATCTCAGTGCTAGAGGCGTGGCTACAGACCCTGGTTCGATTCCAGGCTGTATCACAACCGACCGTGATTGGGAGTCCCCATAGGGCTGCGCACAATTGTCCCAGTGTCATTCGGGTTTAGGGGTAGGCGGTCTTTATAAAAAATAATTTCTTCTTAACTGACTTGCCTTTTTAAATAAATATATATATATATTTTTAAATACTTCTAGAAAACGTACCTACTTACAACATAATTTCACAGGAATGAGGGTCTATGTGGTTCAAACAATGTGACTGAGTACAGAAAATGCTGGCAAACCCACATTAAACCCATAGTTTTGTCAAACAACACAACGTAGACTAGTCCGAGAGGACAGTGCAACAAGGTCAGCTAATTGGCCGACGTCATAACCCATCAACGGTAGTGGGGAAATAAAGCAACACTGATGAGGGGAAGTGCTCATCATGGAGACGATGGATATCTCATTTACTGCATTCTGTCCCATTTCAACACAATTTGCGATGAGCCAGTTAATATGCATGTTATCCGTTTGAGAGGTCATTTGAGAGGGTGCGAGACGAACCATTTCAGTGTCAATTTACAGCAATCCTCATCGTCAAATAGAGGGAAAGTGAGTACTTCCCAGTCCCATTCTTCAGAGCCCTTTAGTTTAATTCAATTTTACCTTCCAATACCTTATGACATGCAGGAAGTCTTCCCCATATCGCATTATGAGAGTGAAAAGACATCAAGCTGGTTCTGTAGGCTCTAGTATGCTTTTATGCATGTAAAAAAAGAATGTTCATTTTCCATCTTGTTCTTTAAGTGTGGAGTAGTGAAGATGATCCTTTCTGAGTGATTCAAACAACTCTCAACCCTGTCTGAGAGGTCACTCCCAGCTATTGAATACACCAGATAGACGTTACTTAGTCTTGCTTGCCAGCCTTGTGCGTCTTAGAGACAATCTTATAGATAAAAGATTTGCAAGGTTATGTCTAGCTCACAAGAAATACAACTTTTCTACAACACATTATGGGTAACAACAGGTTAAACAAAAGACTAATAAAGGGAGAGAAATCATTTTGGAACAGACACGGGTAACATATTTCTCCTGCCTTTGAGACAGAGCAATAAAACAAAGAGACATGGCCACCCACTGCTAGTGTTTGGTGGAGCATATGGAGCTATGAATCAGAGTCATCCTGCATCGTGCTAAAATATCCATTCTCTAATTCCCTCAAATCTTATACTTTATATGTTAGCCATGCAGGATCACTGTCTCTGATATCAACTGTGCTCCTTTCTGACAGACACAGATGCTTGCTTTGCCCCAACAGGCCCTTTAACAGAAGAAAACAACGAATGGAAGAAACACTCGGCTAAATGTTCCAAAAGGAAGTTCCTCAACCAATAAAACCAGCAGTCTTCTCTCCATTCTAAGATCACAAAAACGCAAGTCTTGAAAAATCATTCACACGCTTCCCATGGTGTTATTTGGAGACTGTTGACGAGTGATCCATGAGACACGAGACAAATCTTAACACGACTAAAGCAACAACTCTGTCCTTTTCACGATTATGTTCAAACTTCTCTCCCCTCTCCACCCCCCCCCACCCCTCTTCTTTTACCACATGAATAATAGGTCAGATGTGATCGAACTGACTAGCGTTTACACCAGACAGCTCTTCCCGGATTCACAATCAACACCGGTCAATAATGTCTGAGACGCTTGATTCCATATTTAAATAACAGGAAACGTGATGGCATTGTGGCACGTATCATGTCCCCAAAGTCATATACGATTAGACACGACTATTTCATCCACTGCCGAGCAGAGAGGGGGGGGGGAGAGAATACATTCAACTAATTAACAGGGGCTCTAACCATTGCACTGCACGTCTTATGAAATGTTTAAAGCACATAACACATGCAGGCACACACCAGATACATATAGAACTGGAAAAGACACTGCATGGGAGTTGACAGATATAGAATAATAAAATGAAACAGTTTCTGAACACATTTCCTTGCTCAGTACATTATGATGGCTGCAGGCGCCACCTTTGTCTCCATCCCAGCATTGACTGAAACGGTGTATTGTAACACGACACCCCTGATTTCATGCAATATGGAGGATTATGGAATTGAATTCAACGCTCGGCTTTTTTTTTGTTCACATTTCTAAATTAGGATTTTCTGCCTTCATAATGACATAGAGTAGTCTCTTTTCTGTCAAATCAATGGCAGCTATTTATATGAGCAATAATCCCTCGCCCAGCACTGAACTGCCAAAAGAGTGACGGTTTAAAGTAATGCCTAAAAACAAAACAAAAAAGCAGTAAATGAATGCAAATTGGTTTCTCTCCATTTAGAAGGTCCGTCTTTGAGAACATACCCAGTGGAAACAAATCATAGCACTCGAAATAATTCAAAGGGAAAGAAGCCCACTTTGATTTGCGAAAGCAGAGAATGGACCCCTGTTCGGAACAGTAAGGTTATGATAGAACGTTCAGAAACCCTCACGTCTCAACAGAACATGAACGCCTGACAAGTAGGCTATCATCCAAGAGATCATTAAGCAAAAGGGTTGAAGTGCCATCTCCAATGTGTGGGGGATGCCATGGCAACAGGGTTCGCCCTGCTTGAGAGACAAGATAAAAACAATGAGGCCGGGTGCAGGCAGGGCGCTGAACGATCGGCACTGATCGATGAATCCTCTCCTCTCTGTTATCCCCCCTTCAGAGAGGAGGGAGGAGAGGGGGAGGGAAGAAGGGAAAGGCCAACCTGCTTTAGGCTTCATAGGTGCAGCAGGAATAGTGGGAACCTTCTTCAAAGCTCTAATTGTTTCCTCACAAGGGTCCAATTGAACATGCTATACAGTGTATTTGCATACAAGCAATTTCACACCATTACTTCATACAATGGCTAGAGAGCAGCATGTCAACAAAACTGGACTGGACGACCTGTGAGGAGGCTTCCTGCTATTTTACATTCGGCAATCATCCTGCTGCTTTGACTACAGGAAAAAATAATATTATGCAAACATACTGTATACTACTGTGTAGTTACTGCACTTTGAGTTTGAGTGAGGTGAGCCTTGAGTCTCTTTTCTGCATTATCTTTTGCAGATGTCAGCACAGTTAGAGTGTTGTGCTAAACCCCAGCAGGATGCCAGCTAAATGCCATCATGTTACGGCTGTGGTTGTTTGCTTCTTTTAATTTTCAGAATGATAAGCACCCCATGCCCCCCCCTCTCTCAGAGGCGCTCGTGCACACACACAGGCACACACACAGACACAGTTCACTTACTAACAACATGTGCTAATCAATCTGGTGAAAGCAATCTGTCAGGAAATCTTTAGCATTAAGAAACCCTCCTTGAATAAGGATAAGGCCCATCCACAGGGCAGGGCACGGCTGGGACTTAGGAATAGCTGTCTTTACGCATCCCTCTTGTCAATAAGGATTATGAGCAAGCTTTTATCTATTCAACCACACAGACCAGTCACTCATTTAAATGGATGAATAGTTTAGTTCTCTTCAAATACTCACATAAATACATTCAAATCCTAACCCAATTCAAATTCCAACACCATATGCCTAATGTGAGATCTAATCTTTCTTTTTATTCCTCGGAAATTCACTGAAGGCAATCTTTTAACATACTTACTTAAGACCTCAAAGGATAAACATAGTCCACCTATTGTTGACGGCACAGCACCTTTATTCTCAATTTAAGACCGACAATTCCTTTGAGAATATGCCATTCAGCGACCGACAGAAGCCGCATGCAAAGCAGGAGTATTGAAGAAGGATGCTGAACAAAAGAGACATTATTGTGTTTTATGATCTACCAAAATACTGCTGAATATTTTAAAAAACGAACTGTGTTTACAGATACTTCAATAGAGCAGAAATGGCCTCATTTATATCTACGCCATCAAATAAATAGTACAAAAGAACAAATAGTGAAGAACAAATAAAAGCTAATTTTGACATTTTGCATTCAACGCCTTCATTTATAGGTCAGAGGGAACACCAGCCGACCTCACATTGTTTCTAAATGCCATTTTGTTAAACAGGGACACTGGAATTAATTAATGCGCGGGTATCTGCCACTGTCAAGAGGCGCGCATTAAAATCAATGATTAATAAATTCAAAACAGACAACAAACTCAGAGGGGAGATGAAAATAGTATTGTGCTCCCTAGGAAGCAGCCCCAGTGCGGGTCCTCCAACCAACGAGGCGGCCACTCAGATGCCTAATGGAAAGTAGCCGGTGCCAGCTGTGTGCCTGTGAATAAAATCACTTTAATTAAAGGAATTACAATGGAAAGGAACCGGGAATATGTGGAACAGAATTGACAGGAAGCGGCCCTCGTGTTCGACACACACTCCCTCCAAAAACCTAAAGACTTAAAGGAACAAGAGGGTCTTTGTGTTGCCCTTTTCAAATAAGCCTATAATTCCCTCATGCTTTATTATACACAGCACTGTACAGTCTAGTTTGAGATTGGATCATATCTGTCTTTTTCAATTTAAAACACTAGGCCAAAGATTGGTACTGTGGCAACTACAGATGTTAAAATAAGACAAATGAAATGTATTATTATTAACAAGGATGATGCAATGGATAACCCTGCTGGTTTGTTTGAGCAATGACAGCAAATAAGAATCAAAGGGTCGTGGGAGGGTTTTTGTTCTGACATTGAATCAACACTTCGTTAGGTTACACATCAACAGCAACCACAGCAACCTTTCAAATCACAAATCACACTACCGGCAGTTCTGAGAGCTATTGTCGTCCAAACACCATGGAGGCGGAATACTGCAGCTGGAGCAAAGAATAGCCAAAATAGTCACAATTTGTAGAAAGCCATAGCTTCACTGACCCTGCAGTTAATGTCAGAGGCCACAAGGGGGTGGCAGATGCACACTAAAACAGCATAACAAAACCTGAGTGATGTTCAATTTCTCTGCTCCACTGTCTGTTCAACAGAGATTTCACGTAATGGAAGAGCACTAGATGAACTCGATCAGATTTCTAGTGCTCACAGCTGTTGATCACCACCATGAGAGCTTAATCGTGGCCATAAGGATATTCAGAACTACATGTACCAAATGCAAAACATCAGATTTGTTCCTGAATATAGTCCATATTAATCCATATTGTCTTACTCTAGAAAAACAAAGTAATACAATAGACGTATACACTCAAACTAATACAGTTGCAGCACTGCAATTCTACTATTGTATTATGAAACTGAGCCTTCACTGACATATGCGTTAATCTCCTTTATCAACTCAGTTGTTATTATCATTAATAACAATTACCACTACGATAAGGTTCATTTTACCATGTCATGATCCTTAATGTTTCCTCAATATTACAGTGAGATAAGCCTTCACAAGACGTACAGCAACATCCTAATCAAATCAAGACGTGTGTCCTGACAAACATTATTTTTGAGGCCATTCTGTATTATGTGGATGTTCAAATGCTATCTTAGGTCTGACTACGTTATTTGAGGGAGAAGTGAAGTAAACTGATTATAATGACAAATTAACAAATTAGCAACAATGAAGTGTATTATACTGTAATTCAGCTGCAATAACCTGCCATGGCTTTGATGATAGCACACAGTGAACTTGTAGAAAAAGCTTGTGTTCAAGTAGTAGTAACCATGCATGGCTAAGAGCATTCCACTTCCATAGCCTAAATATAAGCTGAACAGTTGGCTAGCTGAGGCGTTACATTTATTGAAAATATCTTCATGAGCATTGCTTTATATCATAATTATGAATATAGTTAATAAAATATTGAAGTGTAAGAGAAGATACTAAGTCAGTGACATCAAAGCGTATATACACACTGTAGCAACTTGTTTACAAGAGCTAATGTGTCCCTGAAGGGAATAGCCTGGTTATTAGCAAACAAAAACAAGTGCTGTGAACAGCCTCTTGCTGTGGGAAGTATGAAATATCAGCAGAGAGAACGGCAGTGTTTTCTAGGGCGTATCATACCCACCTCCACCCTCAACCTACTTCTGACAGTTCCGGGCAACATGTAACATAGCAGTAAAAAAAAAAATAAGGTTGTAGACACTTGTAGTTGCCATTCAGAATGGTGGAAGACGGATAAAGACTATATGGTAAAAAATGCATTGAGTTATGAGGGATACTGAAGCCAGTTTATGTAAATAAGTGTCAAAAGATTATGCTCAGAATATTTTGAGGGGATATCATTGGCACAGTCACAATAATACTGTATCTAAAAATCGGTTGGTTTTCCATGATCAGTTTGACCTATATTCCCATCCTAACATAGCATGTAAATGTATAGTAGAATATCTTCAAATGCTAATATTTTCACAGTGGAGTCTATCACTAACCTCTTATCCGATGGGTAGCGCTTCATCAGGTGTCTTTGATGAATGCTTCAAGGTCACCTGTATTCACACACCAAACACAAGTTTAGTTCACTGTCTTTGCATGTGCTGGAAAATACAACAACATTTGTTGACAGTACTTCTACGTCATAGGCCTATGGGCCTACAATTAGACAATTTCAATTATAGATTTTTAATCATCCACAACATATTGTAAGTAAAAATTTAAAAAACGGTCTGTAGGAATATAGGCTAATTTGAATTATAAAGTGGTTTCTAAATAGATAGTTTGCACATCTATATGCAGATAAAAATACACTTCCCTGCGTATTTAATTGGACAGTGAAGCTAAAACTTTTAATTTGGCTGCAAACTTCAGCATTTTGGATGTTTCAAATGTTTCATATAAACGCCACCTCTTCAAAGAGAATGTTATATAAGAAATCTCAGTCAGTCCACCCCCCCCACAAAAATAAATAGCACTTGTTTCTAACTTATAGCACTAACTTTGCTGACAACTTCTTTATTTAGGAAAAAATTACTTCCCAAGACTGTGATTTGTGGTTGTCTCACCTAGCTATGTTAAGATGAGTGCACGAACTGTAAGTCGCTGTGGATAAGAGCGTCTGCTAAATGACTAACATGTCAAATGTAAATGGGACAGTACAGAATGCCACATTTTATTTGAGGGTATTTTCATACATTTCTGTTTTACCTATGAAATTAAAGCACTTTATGTATCTAGTCCCCCAATTAAACTGTTGACTACTTTAATACACACACAGTATTAAGTGAATTTGTCCAAATACTTGACACCTTCAAATGAGCATACTAGATACATAAAGTGTTTTAATTTGTAAACGGTAAAACGGAAATGTATGAAAACACCCTCAAATAAAAGGTGACATTCTGTACTGTTGCCTCATAGACACATTTGATCTCAAATCCAAGATGCTTAAGTAGAGACAAATTAAACATTTTAGCTTCACTGTCCAAATAAATATGTAGGAGAGTGTGGATGTATATAGATCTACATACTATATCTAGTTTGAACAAGATTGAAATTGTGTGTTGGTCAGCAGTCTACCAGTATACTGTTTGTGGGCCTACATAGGCTCTGACTGTGTTTATTTGTCACTTGCAGTGCAGCCAACAATTTATAAACCGAATTTATGTTGATACATACATACATACATACATAACGGGTACAAAGGACTTGATGAATACTTAAAAAAAAAAAAAAAGTTCATGCTGAGGCACTACCTTGGCAAATAACTTCCTTCTCGCTATGCTGTCTCAAAAATGACTCCACTTTCCTCTCTCAACTTCTGCCGTTCTGGAAATGGTACTTTTGCCGTTCAGTACGTATAATAAAAGGTGGCAAATGCATTGACTTTACATTTAACGCGTGACACAACTCTATCTGAAATTGTAATCGACTACTGGACACAACACCGTTTCTAAATGAAATGGAAAAGGACAGCGTCAACCCAAGCTTTCGTTCAGCTCAGTCCTCAGGTACATGTTGCTCATTCAAAGTTGGGGCGTGGTTTATACAAATAGTTTCCCCGCACCTCCCTTTGTGGGCGTGAGGAGAAATAGGGGGCGTGTTTCGTGTAGTCGCATACGTAAACATCGGCATGCCGTCTCAAAGCCACGTGGTCCCTCATTGACAGCTCCTTTGACAGTGACAGATACTGCAGCTCTCTCTCATCTATTTATTTTGCTTGATTATCAGCCTTCCCCCCCCCTCTTTTTGCCATTGTCTTTTTCCATACTTTCTTCTCTTTTCATATTTTTGTGGGAGTTGATTATTTAAAGCTATAATCCTTTATTGAAACAATAAAGCTTTATACCTGAAAAGTAACCACTCTCAAATGCATAGACAGAGCTATGGATGCAAGGACTGACCATCCATGATATCAAATGTATGTTTTGAGGCTATACAATGTTTGTTTCCATTTATGTTGTTTACAAACATTGGAGCTTAATATTTTGGGTTCTGATGGGGTATGAGAGTTGAGCTGAACTCTTCAGCTATTTCTAAGTTATATTCTTCAAGAATCAATGGGTATACATATGATTAATTCATAAGGCAAAACATTTACGTAGCAACTAAGGACTCTTGCTTTAAACTGTGGTATCTTAGAATAAGCGTATCTAGTGAATGAATATACTATTATAGGCTGAAATGTAAATACTGGCCTTGAGGTCAGAACTGTAGCTCTTGTCTTTGTAGTTAATTGATTGACTAATATTACTGATTGGCCAATGGGGTCCCAGGACCCAATCAGTCCTAGAGGGGAAGGAGGAAACCCAGCAGTGCTGCAAACCTTGACGCCTGGATTTGAATACATCATGAACATTTGCATCGAAGCCCTTCTATAACCTATTACATTTTGTCCCAAATTAGTAGAACATTGCACAACATTACCGTAATAACAATATCATTTTTGTTTCATTTGCATGAGAGTAGGACAACACATAGTGTATAGGCCTATTTGAACAGCTTGACAGGTCAGCCCCAGAGACCGCTCACAGAACTTTATTTCAGTGTTCACTAAAGGGTCATGGAAGGGAGCCTGAAATTCCCCAGTGCTCTGACTGAATGAACTTTCCTGTGGAATGTGGTTCATTAGCATCCCCTCCTAAAAAGACAGCAAGGGGGCTTTGGTGAGGTTGGCCTGCAAACAACAGCCTGATCTTAGGGCATGCCCTATAAGGTACAACAAAGTGGACCTACTATATAAATCAATCTTCCCCTCACCCTTCTGTGCTGTTAACTTTCTAAAATCAATCGCAAAATGAATTGAGTGCACATAGATAGAATACTTCCATATCTTTCTCTTCATGTTTCCCTCTCTCTCAACCGCACAGTGCACCTATGTTGACTTAAAATACCAGTCAAAAGTGTGGACACACCTACTCAATCCAGGGTTTTTCTTTATTTGTACTATTTTCTACATTGTAGAATAATAGTGAAAACATCAAAACAATGAAATAACACATATCGAATCATGTAGTAACCACAAAAGTGGTTATATGTTATATTTGAGATTATTCAAAGTAGCCACCATTTGCCTTGATGACGGCTTTGCACACTCTTGGCATTCTCTCAACCAGCATCATGAGGTAGTCACCTGGAATGCATTTCAATTAACAGGTGTGCCTTGTTCAAAGTTCATTTGTGGAATTTATTTCCTTCTTAATGCGTTTGAGACAATCAATCAGTTGTGTTGTGACATGATAGGGTAGGTATACAGAAGATAGCCCTATTTGGTAAAAGACCAAGTCCATATTATGGCAAGAACAGCTCAAATAAGCAAAGAGAAATGACAGTCCATCCTTACTTTAAGACATGAAGGTCAGTCAATCTGGAAAACTTCAAGAACTTTGAAAGTTTCTTCAAGTGCAGTCGCAAAAACCATCAAGCGCTATGATAACACTGTCTCTCGTGAGGACCGCCACAGGAGAGGAAGACCCAGAGTTACCTCTTCTGCAGTGGATACGTTCATTAGAGTTACCAGCCTCAGAAATTGCAGACCAAATAAATTATTCAGAGTTCAAGTAACAGACACATCTCAACATCAAATGTTCAGTGGAGACTGAGTGAATCTGGCCTTCATGGTTGAATTGCTGCAAAATAACACCACTAAAGGACATCAATAATAAGAAGAGACTTGTTTGGGCCAAGAAAAACCAACAATGGACATTAGACTGGTGGAAATCTGTCCTTTGGTCTGATGAGTCCAAATGTGAGATTTTTAGTTCGAACCACCGTGTCTTTATGAGACGCGGAGTAGGTGAACGGATTATCTCCGCATGTGTGGTGAATCTCCGCACCGTGAAGCATGGAGGAGGGGGTGTGATGGTGTTTTGCTGGTGACACTGTCAGTGATTATTTAGAATTCAAGGCACACTTAACCAGCATGGCTACCACAGCATTCAGCAGCAATACGCCATCCCATCTGGCTCGCGCTTAGTGGAAATATCATTTTGTTTATTCCCTCCATTCTCTCTAGCTCCTTGAAGAACGGAAACTCACCCTCCAGTCCAGATAGGCAACATTGGTATGGATGTTTGTAGTCTGTGGTAGTCTGTGTGAGTCCTTTTGAAGGCCTTCATGGCTGAACTGCCCACTTCTCTAATGGACATAGCAAGGGGAACCATCCACTTCACACACTCCTCAACATTGGACCACGTCAGAGCTGCACAGATCAAGAGGGTCTGGTTCGGGACCAAACACTGACTAAACAACCTCGGTAGATATAGGTTATTGGTATAGGCATGCATTGCAAACCAATAGTGCTCAACTAATAGACTCATTGAATATGTTGATTGATATTAATCATATAAAAAATGCAATACTGCATGTGGGACTATGGGAAACCTGAATACGTGATGAATATCAGTGCTTTTTTACTGCTACCCCCCTGCCTTGCCTCAGGGATGAAAATGTGTCATCAAGTGGCTTATTTGACATGACAAAACACATTTCTATTGACCCTAAAGTGTCACAGTCAGCCTCCGAATTGAAAAATATGTGACCGAATTTTAATTAAGAGTACATGCACCTTAATCAAAGCGGGATTATTACATCAATTTAGTCATTCCAATGTTGACACATGGTGCCATTTTAATTGCAATGTATGAATGATATAAAACACAAAACGCTAGCCTAAGACTGTTACTATATGTAGGTGGAATCCCTTCAGCATTTTCAGTGATTGGTGTCTACTGTACCCCCTATCTAGGTGTGAACTCTTGTGCGGCTGGTGGCTTAGCCAATGGGCACCTGCTGCTGCCACAAGCGTCTGAGCTGCGAGAACAAAGGGGCCATTGAGCGCATAACAGCTGTTGTGCTGTTTCCTGCCTGGCTGCCTGAGGGTCCCATGCCCCAAGAGCCTGTCTGATGGGTGAAGCCCCCCCCCCCCTCCTATCTTTGAAGAGACAGCAAGGGCCGCTGCTGCTTTAATGCAGCGTTAATCACTGAACATTGATGCAGAACAGTCGATGTGTGAGAAGAGCAGAAAAGGAACAGTCCATATTTTTTCAACAATCGTTGGAAATGGTTGAAAATAATATAGGGGATATTTTCAGATGGCATGGTTCATTCACATTCTTGCCATTAGTAAAAAAAGAAAGTGAAGAATTGATGTAGACTGAATATCCAAATGATTTAGTAAGACAATACTATCAATCCATTTGATAAATGCATCTGATAAATTCAGCTGGCCAAAGAAAAACAAACCCTTAGGTGATCCAATCTGGTTTGTGACAAAGTGAAGGACCAGAGAATTAGACAAGTACAAGAATTACTCCCAGCAGCATCTGTCGAGTCGTCCCCGGCAAGTCTCACAAGAGAGCAGCTTTGACAGTGAAAGCGTCATACTGACATCTAGTGGATTAGTCCTGTGCATCTTTAAGCTCACACTCCTTGACTGCAAGCAGAGGGCACTGTCTGTCAGTGAACGCATGAAAGAGACAGCCATTATAGAGGCCATCCCTATGCTCCATTTTGTTTTCATTCAGATGACTTTCCTTTTTGTCCACTTTGATTACAAATTGTGGCAAGTTACAGTGAATAAGAATACAAACAAAATGACACGGAAGATGTTTACATCTACACCTTTCACACACCTCCTGTTTTCTGTACTTTACATTAGCCCAGTGCACCACCTCAGATGTCATCTTTGTGACCAATCCATTAAACTTTCTACAATATTTTGTGAGTTTAAAGAAAAGCAGATGTTTCTAGTGATTTATATTTTTACAGAAACATGCATATCGCACTCTTCTCTTAAACAGTTTAAATCTTATGAACTTCAATAACTTTCAGCATAAACTTTAGTTCAGCGAGAGGCACGTATAAAAATGGTAAGGCTTTAAAAGGAGCATCTAAAAGGTGCGCCACATTGAGAAGCATGAACACTAATGAAATGGTATAGTACCAGTCAAAAGTTGACACCTCATTCAGGGGTTTCTTAATTTTTACTATTTTCTACATTGTAGAATAATATTGAAGACAACAAAACTATGAAATGAAGTGTTAAACAAATCAAAGTATATTTTAGATTCAACGTAGCCATCCTTGTCCTTGATGGCAGTTTTGCACATGCTTGGCATTGTTTCAACCAGCTTCACCTGGAATGCTTTCCCAAAAGTCTTGAATGAGTTCCCACATATGCTGAGCACTTGTTGGCTGCTTTTTCTTCACTCTGCGGTCCAACTCATCCCAAACCATTTCAAATTGGGTTGAGGTTGGGTGATTGTGGAGGCCAGGTCTTCTGATGCAGCACTCCATCACTCTCCATCTTGGTCAAACAGGACTTACACAACCTGGACTTGTGTTGGGTCATTGTCCTGTTGAAAAACAAATTAGTCACACTAAGCGCAAACCAGCTGGGATGTCGTATCGCTGCAGAATGCTGTGGTAGCCATGCTGGTTAAGAGTGCCTTGTCTTCTAAATAAATCACTGACAGTATCACCAGCAAAGCACACCCACACTATCACACCTCCATGCTTCACAGTGGGAACCACACATGCAGCGATCTGTTCACCTACCCTGCGTCACAAAGACACGGTGGTTGGAACTAAAAAAACAAAACTCATATTTGGACTCAGACCAAAAGGACAGATTTCCACTTGTCTAATGTTCACCGCTTGTGTTTCTTGGTCCTAGCAAGTCTCTTATTGGTGTCTTAGTGTTTTTTTGGTAGCCATTTGACCATGAAGGCCTGATTCTCGCAGTCTCCACTGAACAGTTGATGTGGAGATGTCTGTTACTTGAACTTTATTTGGCCTTTCATTTCTGAGGCTGGTAACTAATGAACCTATCCACTGCAGCAGAGGTAACTCTGGGTCTTCCTCTCCTGTGGCGGTCCTCACGAGAGACCGTTATCATAGCGCTTGATGGTTTTTGCGACTGCACTTGAAGAAACTTCCAAAGTTCTTTATAATTTCCAGATTGACTGACCTTCCGGTCTTAAAGTAACGGACTGTCATTTCTCTTTGCTTATTTGAGCCGTACGTGCCATAATATGGACTTGGTCTTTCACCAAATAGGGCTATCCTCTGTATATCCCCTACCGTGTCACAATAACGGATTAGCTCAAGCAAATGGAGGAAAGAAATTCCAAAGCCATCATATTGTACATTTGTCATTAATCCAACAAAGATGTAGACAATTTCAAAATACAACCACATGGGTAACGCATTTAAAACCGATGACAAGTTGATTTCCATTGTGGGCCTATTAAAATGGTCCAAAAAAAAGGCTAGGCCTACTGTAGCATAGGCCTACTTGGGTTACACATACAGCGTAACACAAATTATAGGACGGCGTCATAGGCTACAGCAGGATTTCATCAGTAGATTAGCAAGCTCAGGCTCCTAAACTGAATTAGATGGTGGTGCCAGATGGTGATGCTGTTGGCTAAAAAGCTGTTAACATTGGCCTCTCCAGGATGATGAATCATTGGCTCCATCCAGAATATGCAGACAAATCTCAAATGTGGCAACACCCTAAAGTACAAGGCAGACCAACGATCTACTGTGCACAGCCGGCATGCATGTTGGTCCGTCTTGTCCTTAAGACCCATCCCTGGCATGGCCAGGCACGACTCCAACACCATCATTAAGTTTGCCGACGACAACAGTGTTAGGCCTGATCACCGACAAGACAGCCTATAGGGAGGTCAGAGACCTGGCCGTGTGGCGCAAGGACAACAACCTCTTCCTCAACGCGATCAAGACCGAGGATCGTCGACCACAGGAAGAGGAAAGAGCACGCCCACATTCTCGCCGACGGGGCTATAGTGGCGCAGGTTAAGAGATTCAAGTTTTTGTCCACATCAAACTATCATAGTCCAAACACACCAAGACAGTTGTGAAGAGGGCACAAAGCCTATCCCCCCCCCCCAACCCCAGGAGCTTGAAAAGATGACATGGGTCCTGAGATAATCAAAAAGTTCTACAGCTACACCATCGAGAATCCCTACTGGTATGGCAACTGCTCGTCCTCCGACCGCAAGGCACTAGAGGGTAGTGCGTCCAGCCCAGTACATCACTTCAGCTATGCCTGACCTCTATACCAGGCGGTGTCAGAGGATGGACCTAAAAATTGTCATAGACTCCAGCCACCCTAGTAATAAACGATTCTCTGCTACCACACGGCAAGCTGTACCGGAGCACGTCTAGGTTCAAAAGGCTTCTTAACTTCTACCCCCCCAAGCCGTAAGACCCCTGAACAGCTAAGCAAATGGCTACCCAGCTACCTAGTTGCATTGCCCCCCTTTACACTGCTGCTACTGTTTATCATCTATGCATAGTCACTTTAAATCTAGTACATACATATTACCCGGACTAACTGGTGCCCCTGCACATTGACTGTACCGGCCTGGTAGAACCAGCCTGATCATTGAGTTCGCCAAGCTATTTCACACGCAGTAAAAACAGAATAGTGAACACAGTCAAGGTGTTTCAACCAGGCTACAATCCCTGGACAAGGCAAAGACCCACAACATTGTAAAACATAAAAGCTGTCCGCGACAGTGACTTTATTTAAAAAATAAGTAGCAGCATCTCAGTTCAAAACAAATATCATACATTTTGGTAAAAACTCAAATGCAAGAGAGAAAGTTGCAGAGTTAAATACAATCCATATTTCTGCTTCTGAAGCAGGCTGTTCCACTTGTCCATTTTGGCAGCAGAGCTACTGGTCCCCAAACCTGGCAGTATTATCTTTCTCAAAATGGCAAGCGTGAGCTACACACACACACATTCATCCACTGTTCCATCAATCCAAGTCCACCTTCTTTAGCAGCACTCAGAGCCGGTGACAGCTCTGGGTTTTTGGCAGGTGGTCCAGCTTGGCAACACTCCAATTAAAAATGGTCAATCCCTCGAAAAAAAGGCAGAGACATCCAAAAATATCCCTTCACCTTAGCACAATAAACACCTGCACGCATGTAGAAAAAGCATTTGAGCACATGTTGGTGTAATGCCACGGATTTCTCCCAGTCCTACAATATCTTGGTCCCCATACTAACCCAAAGGAAATCAAGAGACGGTGCCCTCTGGTTTCTCGCTGCTAGGGGGCGGAGTGAGCACTCCAGACGGTATTGGGGAACTCTGGCTGCGATCTACATCCACTTGTGGGTAGGAGCATGCCTTTGCCTAAAGAAACCAACAGAACTCTCAATACAGGCTGCAACTCAGCTGTGTACCACTGAACACAAGAAACAAGCTGAAGGGGGGGAATTATTCACTCTAAACAGCCTGATACAATGTCCAACATCGGCATAGAAAACCATACAAACAATGCCCTCACCATCCAGTCCAGATAGGCAGCATGGGTCTGGATGTTATGCATGTCATCTGCTGGGATTCCTTTGAAGGGCCTCAGGGCTGAGCTGCCAACTTCTCTGATGGACATGGCAAAGGGGACCATCCACCTCACACACGCCTCAACGTCTAACCACTTCAGAGCTGCACAGATCAAGACAAAAGGGGTCTGGTTAGGGCTAAAAACACCCATGGCAAGTCCACCGAACCAATACAACTCAGTGGTTGGATTGAAGACGTTGATTGACCTGAACAGCTTCAGAATGAAACTCCCTACCTGAGACTTTCTCCACCAGCTCCAGCGAGGAGAAATGGAACAGGGCAGAGGCAGCCAGCACTCCATAGCAGAACTCCAGAGATTTCACATCCAACACACACAGGTCCAGGAGCTATAGAGAGAAAACAAAAAGAAAAGGAGATAACACGAGCAAAACACCGACTTCAGGCAACGAGCCATTCTGAGGAAATGTGAAAACATTTCCTTACAACACCATCGTGTATAAGCAAAAGCGGTGTCGTCTGTGAGGACATATTTTGCCTTGTTGAGCTTCTTAGTATCTTACAACAAAATATACCTATGAATCACATGCAGTGGCGGGAAATCACAGTTGTAACCTTACCTCGGCAATCTGTACAAACGTAGTTTGTGGGTACTGTGGGATGAGAACCTCCTCGGACTCTTTCAGGTAGGCAATCTGCATGTAGATGTTTAGCCAGGACACAGATGTCAGGGGACTCAAACGCCACTTCAGCTCCTGAGCAAAAGGGGACACAGTAGGAAGAAGAGCCACATGATTTCATTCCACAGAGAGGAGTCCCCCAGCTCAGATAGTAGGAGACTCAGTACACATGTTTCTTCTATCAAGTTAAACAGGAACTACCATTAGTGACAGAGCATCATTAGGAACACGTGGTCATGTTTTAACAGTAAATGGCTAAACGTTGATCATGTCTCAACGAGCTTCAGACAACAATAAGGATGTGTGACCCATCCGTAAAGCGTTTGAGTAAAGCGTTTGAGGCATACCTTCATAATGATTAGCTCCATACATAAGATATCATCCTCAGTGCAGGCACCATCAGTAACATAGGCAAATTGATGCACCTTTGGAGGGTAGATTTCCTGAAAAGGAAAGGGGGTAGTGAACATGTTAAAAATCTCACTGATATACAAAATGGAGAAAATGACTGAACAGGTTTGTAGAAGACGTTTCTTCCTACCTCCATTTTGGCAGCTATAAACAGAGAAGAGATGCCGATGAGCTGTAGTGTTGACTTGAAAACATTGGTCTGCGTGGCCATGAACCTATCAAAGTAATCCTGAGCCAGGTAGAAGGTTTCTCTGTGTAGCTTGTACACTTCGCACACCTGAGAGAGAAAACAAGGTTGAGAACCCAAGGTTTAGGCAATGTCAGAGTAGCTAAGGAAGAGATCCCCCACGTAAAAGCATTGATCATGGCTCTCTATGCCATAGGTCTAACACGACCCAACTTTAAAGATCAATGCTGATTCAGAAGAATTGGGTTAAAGGCGGATGACATTTCGGTTTAATGCATTCAGTTGTGCCGTCGACGAGGCTTCCCCTTAGAATATGTTAGAGCTTAGCCAATACGCATCACCTGACAGCCATCTCTTCTGTCTAGCCACAGTTGACTTAGATAAACTGGGGCCATACATCTATTGGTAAAACTAACACTCACCACCTAAAGATATACATGGATGACACTGATCAAGTAACATGAGGGTTTTGATCAAAGTAGTAGATACACTGTGGGAGACAAATTTAGGTGGTTGCTACAGAGAGCAACAAACCTCTATTAGCCAGTCCAGAAGAATAGCCCTCATCTTGGGTTGGAGGTGTGGGTGTTTGGCCATGATGTGGATGTCTCGAGAATAGGTCTCGTCTTTCCTCAACAGGTTGATCCATACATCGTCCCTGCTTGCCCAGCTACAAAGAGAAACACATCTATTTCAAATGTGTAGTTATCAATTTTTAAAAAAAGGGATCAACGAAGAACCCCTCAACTTGATTCAGAGTGCAAACAGAGCTGTGAGGTTTAGTATACAGGTACACATAATGAGTGTCAAGGAGGGAGCTGTTCTTATAACAGCAGACTGTACTCTTAGAGAGACAATAGCAGTGAGAGGACTACATGGTATGTTACATTCAAATGAAACAGGTGAACACATTGGTTATCATAATGCTTGGCCTTGGACAGTGCAAGTGCAGAGCTTAAGGTAACGAGGCCGTGCAATCTCCTAGTGAAAAATCATACGTTACTTATCAAACATGTCAAGTAACCACGCCTGCTCTTTAGCAGCGTCACTGCATCTTGCCCATGTTGTCCCAGGTACCAGAAGTGACTCACCATAGCACAGGAAGAGGGGAAGACCTGGTGGGGGTGACAAATATGTTTTTGAAGGTGTACCGAGCGGAAAAGCCAGTGGTATTCAAGGCAACTGGTTGATCTACTTCATTGTCAGGCGCGGGGATCCGCCTGCACGGGCTTGTGAAAAGCAACTCAGGATTCCAGCATACCTGCACAGGAGAGGGATAAGAAAAGAGAAGAAAGTCCACCAACCGATAAAAACAAAACAGCACGAAGAGGATTCTGAGACTGACACCGATAGCAACTGATTAAACACAATTGTGTCATTTATTGAACAGTCCTGATTAACCTGTGTAGGTCACTGACTGGTGTGTGTTGCTAGCTAAATCCAACAAGTGCATGGTCTTGCAAGGGAATGCATTGGAATAGTACAACGCATGTAGTTACCGGAGTTCCACACTGTTTCTTTTTGATCATCTCTGCCACTTCATCTGGGTCTTGCAAATACTGAGGGTTGAATAAGGAAAAATGTTCATTCTGATAAAGCATATTAAAAAGACATAGCCAGGTAACCATCTCGCTACAGTAGCAATAACTTACAATGGCAACGTCTGCTTTTCTTTTCCTGGATCTCACTGTAGTTTCCTTGGGCATCTCATGATCAATAGACCTGAATTCCACATTTTTCCTGAAATGGCAGTAAATATTGAATTCTAATATGCATCCAGCTGAAATGCTAAGAAACGTGTTAGTTATTGCTCGCTAACTAGATAAGCCGCTGCTAGTTAGTTAGCAAGCCAGCTAATGTTACCTAGCGTCAACTTTTTTTCGTCACCTAGCTACATTGACTGACAAGACTAGGTCAAACTGCAAAACTGAAACTTACCCCTTTCTTAGCATTATAGCCCACGTGTATCACTCCAATAGAGGACCTGCAAACATTAAACATTTTATTTGTTCAGATTTTTTTTTGGTAATAACACCACAACCCAACCCCCCACGTAAGACTCACAAAGCCAACTCGTCAAAAGCTCTGGGCGCGGGCAAATGGAAGTGGGACAATGTTAAAGGACGACAAACCATATGAAATACTGCAACAATTGTCACAAAAACCACGAATACATCGACAGCAGATTCCACACTATCGCCTAAACCTAACAGTTTGACATACAGTCGATGGAAACTAGTTCATTTATTCTAAATGAGAGAGAGAAGCTGGACAGAAAATGGCCGAGCCATCAAGTATGCCATTTTCCATTCACCCGCTCTAACAAGCTTTCTCACAACAAAAAAACTATCCATCCAATGTTGTCCATCGCCTATCAAATTTAGGATATTTACAATCTTATCACTTATTTCGAATCACGTTGAGGGAGTTTGAAAAGTTGCAAGACTACTAGCTAACAAGAGATGTTTCAATTATTTGCCAGCTTAACGTTACCTAAAAATATTCCCCTGCGAAGAAGTCCACACTTGGCTGAAAGGATCAGACAAAATATAGCTACGGTTATTAGCTATATATTTCAATTACTGTTCGATTCGTGGCCTCTGTCATCAAAAGGGAGCTGTGAACTTTGCTAGCTACTTGTTCTTCGCTAGTGCGGTGAGTTTTGCGCCTTGGCTTATAAACTGCTTGCTGTCTACAAATCATAAGGGGCGGTCCGAGCGGGTGATTTAAATACTTGGCGCTGTTCAGTAATCATTCGCCTTTACATTTCAATGAACATTATTATTAGTCATTAATTGTTCAGAAGTGAAGAGTGAAATCACCTGAAATCGTATGTTTTGTGAGAAATGTACATTATAATGGTGTTCCAAATATTGCATATTTATCCGGCAAAAGGGAGGCGTGGCTGGTGCGGGGGCGGTGCTTAGAATCCGGAACCACAAAGTACCGCGTGGCTAGGGAAGACGGATGTAAACAAAGACTGTGTCCTTCTCAAAAACCTGCAAATCCGGACGTTATGCGGATTTTTCCTGACATTTTTGAAAATGTTTCTCTGTCAAGCCGACAGAATTGACCTTCGCTGTCCATAATCCAAGAGGTATGTCATTATTTTAAAATCAAATTAATGCCGCGCAATTTGCTAAACGAGAATGGTGATGGCGCCCTGCACTAGTGCATTAGCTACGTTTAGTGGCTTCCTCTTGTCTACACTAATGATTTGTTGGAAAATAACAGTGCAGGTTTAGTAAAATACATTTTAAGCACCATCTTATGCTTTCATATATAATTCATACATGTGTGTTTTCTTATCAGAAGATGAGGCTAATCTGCACATGTGCCTTTTCTCAGTCATAACTGTTATTTTAATATGTTTCATGAGCCACACGAAGAAAACACTGCATTGGCTGACAATCACTCATAAATCTCGAAACCTGCATAAACGTATACTTTGACCAGGAACGTGATCAAGCTAGCAGCTATATGGGAACGAGTCTCATTGCAAAGCCACTCTGCCTCCACATTGCAACTGGTTTGAAACAATCACAGAAATGAAGTTTCTGAAACTCGTTGGACGTGCCAAATCTGTGGTTATTGGAATGATTCATGTTCAAGCCTTACCAGATAAAGATTATTGAGACGCATATGTCGTTTTTTACTCTCTTTTTACGATTTTTACGTTTTTCAGGCACACCTTTTGGAAACATGGCCTCAAATTATTGAGGAAGCACGCCACGAATCTATCACAATGCAGGAATTGTAAGTATAAGCAAAGACAGAAGAACTCCTTACTTTTTGATGTTACTAATATTGTAGCCTATGTAAACCACAATAGTCATCCTCAAGGGTGACTGGAAATTAATTGTCTGTTGATCTTTTGAACAGGATGGGCTGATCATTGAGAACATGCATGACGTTCTGTATACATTCTCAATTGGACCAGAGGTGTGTGCCTCTATGACAGCAGTGTGTGCAGCGGTGAGGGGGATCTGTCCATCTCTGTTCAGATCCTGTCTGCAAGAAACAGCTCTTGATGTTGCACTGGCTTCAGGTTGATATAGCTGGCTTTGCTTATTATTGATTAATACATGCAGGCAAGAGTGCTTCAGACTAGCCTGGAATTTTAGTTTAGTAGAAAGATCCGTATTAAGAGGTTGGGAAAATCAAATGTTTAGCTACCTATTTCGTTGTCTATTTCCAAGGTATGGATTTTATCAGGGCAGAGGGATATGTCTTCTCACATGTTGCTGATGAAGGCCTTTTGAATGCATGTGTCGGAGTCCTTTTGCGATACGGCAAGCAAATAAAGGCTGAACATGTACAGATCTTCACTGATATAAAAAAGAAGCACAGGTGAGCAATCGTTCAAAAACATTCCAGTCAGTCAACCCCACTGGCTAGCCTAATGTCCTGATATGGTATTTCAGAAGGTTTTCAACATGCAAGTATTGCAGCTAATATTATCTGTACTGCAAGGAGATGAAAGGTACCATTTCTGACTTTTGTAGTAAGTGTAATTGGATGTTTTATGATTTGTGGGTTTGTGTTCCAAGCTCCCATGTCCTGACTTCAGATGTGAGCATAGTGGAGACGGCCAGAGCAACTGAGGTTTTTCCTCTCTGATGGGGTCATTATCACTGGAACAGCCACAGGGGTACAGGTAGATCCAGTGGAACTCAGAGGTGTGTCCTGTCTCTGAATGCTTTGACACATACAGACATGTATGTACGGTATGACACATACACACATGTATGGTATGACGCACAAACATACTGACACATACAGTAATATAAAAAGACCCCCAACTCCTTATAATGAATATCAAAAAAAAACAAATAAGGCATAGGCTATTACTGTGTAATCACTATTTTACCACTTAGATCAAAGGGCCGCCGACACTCACATACACACATACATTATATATCTGAGGCATAATGCTAGGTGTATCATTTTAGGAATGCTCAGTGTGCACCTTAATACAAACAGTTTTCACATCTCTAGATAGTTTACTTTCCCTTTTTAATTTTCTCTCAAACATGTCTGTAGTCTTGGTTAATAAGGGAGTGCCCTTTTTCTACATGTCATGCATTCTCCCTAACCATAACACACACCCTAACAAAAGTATGTTCAGTCACCTCACTCAATTCCATACCACTCCCACTGCATACGAGTCTATAGCATACTTCCTACATTTGAAAGGGCAGATAGTTCCTGGCGTTAGTTTTTCATGTAGCCCAGAGGTTAAGCTTCCCTAAAGCCCATGGAGCCTCTGAGCCTCGCTGCTGGCCTTATAAAGAGCAGACTCGTCTGGGGAGAGAATGGCGGCCTCACAGTCCCCCCAGTCTGGATCATGCTGACCATGGGCACCCAGCCCGGTCCTGCCCTTGCCTGCCACAGCCCTGCTTGGCTAATATAGACACCAACATCGTCTGCTATTTTTAAGCACAGCCTACAGATGGCTGACTTAGACAGAAGGCTGTAAACACAGGCAGGCTCTGGCCAGACTGCCGCACAACCCTGCTGCCTAGTTCGGAGGTGCTCCTACAGTCTCCCAGTACGATTTCATTGGGCTGGCATTGTTGTCAGATTGGTATATGGAGCTGCCAGAGTCTGGATTGATCTCTTTCCTCATGTGTTTTTCTCATATCTTCTCTGAACATACTTTTACCATTTACTTATTAGAGATGATGCATGATGCACTTGCAATGCATTCCTAAATCTAACCATTTAGGTATTTGTTTCATATAAGCTCTTGCACAGCTTTCCAATATAATGAACTCAGTAAACTTAATGTAACATCTCAAAATATTTACTCAACAAACTTTTATTTTCTATTTGCAGATGTTGCAGAGTCTGTAAGACTCCTAGTTCTTATTGGCTCAGGAGTAACCCATGACAACGTGGAACAATACCTTGATTCTATTGCAATGACAATTGGCTCTCATTTCAAGAGGGGAAGCGTTTGAGCAAATGCTGTTGATCCGGAAAGCGTTAAGAAGTTCATGGGGAAGGTGCGTTTTCTTTGAAAATGAAATCCACTAAATGTGCTACTAAAATAATTTAATGCAGACCAATGAAATACATTTGGTGGTAATAATACATGTAATTACTGAAGTCCCTCATGCTATTTAATAAAACACAAATAATACCCAAACAAAACAGACTTGTTTAACAATTTTTAACATTTAAATATACACCAAAATAGCAAAAAAAAATCTGAATATATTTACAAACAGGTCTTGTAGCAGTACAGCAAACATAAGAGCACACTGGGAATAAATGTATGAAAACAAAGTGAATCACTCAGTACAAAACATACATTAGAAACAGTGTCCATCATTATTTGCTAATCCTTCCATATATTGTATTTGTTCCGAGGTCCAATTACTCAAGAGTGATGTTTTCTACCGTAACATATCATATACAAAATAGCTTTTCATAGCTATGACACTTAACAACTTTTCCTTCAAGCAATATACCCACAACGTATCTAAATCTAAGGCACAAAAAATAATAGCAAAAAGTATACCATATCCAATAAAATTCACATTTGCAATTGCTATAAACCTTTTGCATTTCATACACTAAATAAAAATGTATCAGAGCCATAAGACTTAACAGTAGCAAGCGAGTTATAATACTTTTCACATGTGCACACACATCTACTCAAGGCTATTTCACTCTCAAACTGGGCTCAGCATGTTAATAACATACTCAGCAAAGGGGGGGTTTCCTTGATCAGGGTAAAGAAATTGACACCGGTAATATGTCTACGGTCTGTATGTTAAGTGGCTTCAGACAGTGACGTTACTCAGTAGAGTACCGTAGAGTTACTCAGTAGACACTCAGTAGTTGTACAGGCGCTGGCAGGGTTGTTTGAAGTGACCAAAGCGTCTGTCAGAGGGGGAGAATCGCATCTTGGCAAGGTTCTGTCTCTGGAGAGCATTCCTGGTCAGCTCCTTGCACTCCATGTGAGTCCTGGCTCGCTGTATGGCAAGCAGTTGGACGTTGCATGGAAGCGGGCTGCCCCAGGCAGCTAACCTCCAGGACACGTGCTGTTTGACTGGCACAGGCCTGCAGGGTGGGGGGGGGAACAGAATAAGTGTAAAATGTGGCGCTCCTTTCTCTAGGATAATGGTTGTGTTATCACACTGACTAAGTAGATGGATCCCCTGGATGAAAACTGACCTGGGAGAAGCATTCTCTTCATCTGAGTCGTCCTCATCACTGGTCTGGTGTCTGATCTGGTATACAGACATACTGGGATGCTCAATCAGCAGGTTCTCCAAAGGGTCTTCCTCAGGCGGGGTCAAGGAGTTGGTCTCTGGAAACAGACCACAAATGTACTAAACCGAGATAAAAGAGGAAAAACACTAGTGAGACCTCTAATAGTGACCATTAGATCTACTATCCAAATAACTACAATGCTACCATTTACAAAAAAAGTAACCGCAGACAACAATGCCCATACCAGTTTAACAACTAACTTGTGATTTCAACTTTCAGGGAGCATAATTATCGGCTTACCTTGAATGTTGATAATGACCCATCCTCCCTCCTCAAACTCAATGAGCTCCTCATAGGTTTCATTGTCATCTGTGGAAAAATCATCATCTGTGCTACCAAGGAAATGGGCAAATATCTTTCCAATCATTGTGTATATGTTTTGCCTCCCTTGGCCCTCTTATTGCAGTCTGCAAAGAAAATGAGTTAACATAGTGTTACATTATGTCAACCCCATTACGTAAACAATTGCATAACGGATGCAATTATTGCTAAACTGTTAAAATTGCAAAACTTATCGTGGTAAAACATTGCATCAAATACAAGAAAACAGCACAACCTGAAATGGCATGTGTAGTTTAATATCCACATTGATAGAAAATAGATCGGAAACTATTCCCGGGAAGCAGACTCTGAACAACATCTTACATTATGACCTTTAGTTTTTAACATTGGGTCCTGGGTTAATGACCCTGACAGCACAGCAGAATAAGGAACAGCATTCCCCTTGGAAGCTATCTGCAGACTGGAGGACATGGTATCCTTTCTGACCAGCAATCTCATTTCAAGACAGAATCTGAATCTTAAGATATGTTCTGAATAAGCTAATGTGGTGAATATGAAGCCAATTGGCCAAACTATGGTGAAAACAGCTGGTTTGTAAAATATATATATATATATATATTTTAGTGTATATCATTTGATTCAAAGGGCCTACATTTCTAGTCCAATAGGCCTATTAAAAACATAATCAGGTATTAACGGTATGTGTATGTCTTTCAGGCTTGATGTGTCATAGACTAGACAGAATACCACAACGTCCACTTTTAGACCTTGGGCTGTCCAGACAGCCACGGTCTTTGAATGCCTTGGTGTACTTGTCAACCTATATTGTCAATAAACAGCTACACCCCAGCCTGCCAGCAAGGGAAGATCCAATGGTGCCCAGACAGAATTAACTCATAAGGTGCTAAATGTATTGCATACCCGCCCCCCTTTCGGAAAAGCTGACCACGACTCCATTTTGTTGATCCCTGCCTACAGACAGAAACTAAAACAAGAGGCTCCCACGCTGAGGTCTGTCCAACGCTGGTCCGACCAAGCTGACTCCACACTCCAAGACTGCTTCCATCACGTGGACTGGGAGATGTTTCGTATTGCGTCAGATAACAACATTGACGAATACGCTGATTCGGTGTGCGAGTTCATTAGAACGTGCGTTGAAGATGTCGTTCCCATAGCAACGATTAAAAACATTCCCTAACCAGAAACCGTGGATTGATGGCAGCATTCGTGTGAAACTGAAAGCGCGAACCACTGCTTTTAATCAGGGCAAGGCGTCTGGTAACATGACTGAATACAAACAGTGCAGCTATTCCCCCCGCAAGGCTATCAAACAAGCTAAGCGTCAGTACAGAGACAAAGTAGAATCTCAATTCAACGGCTCAGACACAAGAGGCATGTGGCAGGGTCTACAGTCAATCACGGACTACAGGAAGAAATCCAGCCCAGTCACGGACCAGGATGTCTTGCTCCCAGGCAGACTAAATAACTTTTTTGCCCGCTTTGAGGACAATACAGTGCCACTGACACGGCCTGCAATGAAAACATGCGGTCTCTCCTTCACTGCAGCCGAGGTGAGTAAGACATTTAAACGTGTTAACCCTCGCAAGGCTGCAGGCCCAGACGGCATCCCCAGCCGCGCCCTCAGAGCATGCGCAGACCAGCTGGCCGGTGTGTTTACGGACATATTCAATCAATCCCTATACCAGTCTGCTGTTCCCACATGCTTCAAGAGGGCCACCATTGTTCCTGTTCCCAAGAAAGCTAAGGTAACTGAGCTAAACGACTACCGCCCCGTAGCACTCACATCCGTCATCATGAAGTGCTTTGAGAGACTAGTCAAGGACCATATCACCTCCACCCTACCTGACACCCTAGACCCACTCCAATTTGCTTACCGCCCAAATAGGTCCACAGACGATGCAATCTCAACCACACTGCACACTGCCCTAACCCATCTGGACAAGAGGAATACCTATGTGAGAATGCTGTTCATCGACTACAGCTCGGCATTCAACACCATAGTACCCTCCAAGCTCGTCATCAAGCTCGAGACCCTGGGTCTCGACCCCGCCCTGTGCAACTGGGTACTGGACTTCCTGACGGGCCGCCCCCAGGTGGTGAGGGTAGGCAACAACATCTCCTCCCCGCTGATCCTCAACACTGGGGCCCCACAAGGGTGCGTTCTGAGCCCTCTCCTGTACTCCCTGTTCACCCACGACTGCGTGGCCACGCACGCCTCCAACTCAATCATCAAGTTTGCGGACGACACAACAGTGGTAGGCTTGATTACCAACAACGACGAGACGGCCTACAGGGAGGAGGTGAGGGCCCTCGGAGTGTGGTGTCAGGAAAATAACCTCACACTCAACGTCAACAAAACTAAGGAGATGATTGTGGACTTCAGGAAACAGCAGAGGGAACACCCCTATCCACATCGATGGAACAGTAGTGGAGAGGGTAGCAAGTTTTAAGTTCCTCGGCATACACATCACAGACAAACTGAATTGGTCCACTCACACAGACAGCATCGTGAAGAAGGCGCAGCAGCGCCTCTTCAACCTCAGGAGGCTGAAGAAATTTGGCTTGTCAACAAAAGCACTCACAAACTTCTACAGATGCACAATCGAGAGCATCCTGGCGGGCTGTATCACCGCCTGGTACGGCAACTGCTCCGCCCTCAACCGTAAGGCTCTCCAGAGGGTAGTGAGGTCTGCACAACGCATCACCGGGGGCAAACTACCTGCCCTCCAGGACACCTACACCACCCGATGTTACAGGAAGGCCATAAAGATCATCAAGGACATCAACCACCCGAGCCACTGCCTGTTCACCCCGCTATCATCCAGAAGGCGAGGTCAGTACAGGTGCATCAAAGCTGGGACCGAGAGACTGAAAAACAGCTTCTATCTCAAGGCCATCAGACTGTTAAACAGCCACCACTAACATTGAGTGGCTGCTGCCAACACACTGACAATGACACTGACTCAACTCCAGCCACTTTAATAATGGGAATTGATGGGAAATGATGTAAATATATAAACAATGCTACCTTATATAATGTTACTTACCCTACATTATTCATCTCATATGCATAGGTATATACTGTACTCTATATCATCGACTGCATCCTTATGTAATACATGTATCACTAGCCACTTTAACTATGCCACTTTGTTTACATACTCATCTCATATGTATATACTGTACTCGATATCAGCTACTGTATCTTGCCTATGCTGCTCTGTACCATCACTCATTCATATATCCTTATGTACATATTCTTTATCCCCTTACACTGTGTATAAGACAGTAGTTTTGGAATTGTTAGTTAGATTACTTGTTGGTTATTACTGCATTGTCGGAACTAGAAGCACAAGCATTTCGCTACACTCGCATTAACATCTGCTAACCATGTGTATGTGACAAATAACATTTGATTTGATTTGATCTTTTCTGGTGTGCCATCAAAAAGTCCATAAGTCGGAAGTTTAAAGACATGTAAGACAATCCTTACATTAGACCCTATTCCAGATATATACATGTGTGATAGAAACTATTAAATCGTTTAAAAAACCATAGGAGAGTAGTTTGGGTGAGCTTGATATGGCATTAATTGCGTTTAGACTTCTTCAATAAATAAGTAAATAATTAAGAACTGCATTTACTATATGTAATTCACTGACAATCAAACAAATAAATCTACATACAAAATTACACATGCCATGGTTACAATTACATGGTAGTCTACCAAACTAAAAAGCTGGCTTAATAGGACACTTTGGGAATGTAGAAATCAATACAAACACGCAATGGATAGATAAATTAGTAGGCTAAAGAAACGTGTCTAGACAACACATTAACAAAGGCTGCTACACGGATACAACCTCTCGCACAATGTTGAAGGCTACGATGTATTTTGTTTCTTACCTGACAAGTGTATATTTAACGGGCGGTGGTCGACGGCTAGCTCGAAACTATAACTGATCTGTAATTGTGTTGATACAGACTTGTTTATGAACACCAACTGCTTCCCTTTGCTTTGGTGGGTGGTAAACAAAAATCCCAACTCGAAGGCGGAGCTTCAGTTGGTTGCGCACTTACTAACCTTTGCCATCATATTTTGGCAACTAGCTGTCAACTTAACAAAAGTGTCCTTCTTTGAAACATACCTAGATACATGGTTTCAACAGACGTCCAATCTTTCAAATAGTCTAGGCGTGTGGTCTATAATAACAAGTCAAAATACATAAGAGTGGAAGATTTCTTCTTTTTTTGTACAGCAGTCTGCAGTCCGCCACAGTGGTCGTCTTCGTTTTGCATGGCCCGGTGCCCCGTATGCGCGGAGTTGGGTATTTTAGATTATTCCATTGATTCTTAAGAGGAGTCTCCACCAACCTTGAGCACTGGGCCTTGCAAAACGAACCCCACCAATATGACGAAAAGGGGGGAATTGTATCAATTACTTTTCGTGCAACTTTGTTGCAAATATTTGTCGCGTAAACGACATTTATGCCAGGTTGCCCTACTGAGACCTATTCATTTGGCTGTGTGTTGTTTTGTGCTTCTAACAAACCACAGCGAATCGTTTTAACAGGATGTGGGCTTGTCCTAAACGAATGTCCCGTCATTCACCGCGGTCCTATTTGCTTTTTACCAACGCTCATTATACACAAACAGTTACACATCATCGAAGTGCGAGATCTGACGGTAGGGATTCACCACCAATGTTTACTTTAGGCTATTTTCATGTAGGCCAACGTGAGAGTCCGTCCTGTGTGATGGGGACAACTATGTCGTTATGTAAAGGTTATTGCCGCACTTTTAACGGAGAGAGAAAGCTGATGGCCACATGATGACACACACTAACAATATGTCGTCTTAACACCATTATAAAAGGCCTACATATCAGAAGTGAAGTAGAATTATTGTTATCTGCGGTCGTTATTATTGTGGTTATAACATAAATCCGAGGGAAGCATGTCGAATATCTTGTGTGAGAAGTTTTTGACTCATGGCAATGGTCTGCATTAAGTCATCCGTTATTTTCCCAGTCTCTGTATGCTAAATATGATAACTAAATTGATTACAATAATATAGTTGCCTGGTTTTGTCAACATTTGGAGTGAAAAAGGCCTATACCATTCATGAACAATAACTTTCGGTATAGGCTACTCTCAGCAGTGTAATGCAGTTCATTACCAGAAGATGGCATACTCCTAGTCTTAAGGGCATTTCACAGAAGTCAAGTCATACATCTCTTCCAGTGTAGTGGCTATTTTTACTCGTATACTAGAGACAGATGAGTTGGCTTGGTTGCATGTTGATCTTCAGTGTCCCTCTTGCCATAACACCAGGGAGAGAAGCTACAATGGCTCCACGTATGGATGATGTCATGCAACTATGCTGTGACCTGTCTGCAAATCAGCAGATAAAAGCAGCAGTGAAGAATTCTGGGAAAGGATCAGCAGTGGCAGGAGGGACTGCATTTTTAGGAGGTCTTCTAGGTGGTCCCCCAGGGATTGCTGTTGGTAAGGATCCTATCAATTAAGTAACCATAATTGTCTGCATTTCCATACTTCAACCACAAGGTGGAGCCATATCCCTTCTCAAACCAATTGTATTGAATGCAGCTATGAGATTTTCAGTGTATATGCAGTAGGCCTATAAAGTATGGCATTAGGGTAGAATAATTCTCAGCCAATGTTGTCTTATGATTGGTGAGGTAGATTTGGATAAATATGGGTGTTTATTTTTTTATTTAAGGCAGCAGCCACTCTTCCTAGGGTCCAGCCAAATGTAACTCTCCTTCCAGACTCACATTAAGCATCTCCAAGCCAAAATTAAATCTAGAATCGGCTTCCTATATCGCAACAAAGCATCCTGCAACTCATGCTGCCAAACATACCCTCGTAAAACTGACCATCCTTCCGATCCTCGACTTCGGTGATGTCATCTATAAAATAGCCTCCAACACTCTATTCAACAAACTGGATGCAGTCCATCACAGTGCCATCCGTTTTGTCACCTAAGCCCTATACACTACCCACCATTGCGACCTGTACGCTCTCGTTGGTTGGCCCTCGCTTCATACTCGTCGCCAAATCCACTGGCTACAAGTCTGCTAGGTAAAGCCCTTATCTCAGCTCACTGGTCACCATAGCAGCACCCACTCGTAGCACACGCTCCAGCAGATATATCTCACTGGTCACCCCCAAAGCCAATTCCTCCTTTGGTCGTCTTTCCTTCCAGTTCTCTGCTGGCCATGACTGGAACGAATGAAGCTGGAGACTCACATCTCCCTCACTAGCTTTAAGCACCAGCTGTCAGAGCAGCTTACAGATCACTGCACCTGTACATAGCCCATCTGTAAACAGCCCATCTATCTACCTACCTCATCCCCATACTGGTATTTATTTATTTTTGCTCCTTTGCACCCCAGTATCTCTACCTGCACATTCATCTTCTGCCAATCTACCATTCCAGTGTTTAATTGCTATATTGTAATTACTTCGCCACCATGGCCTATTTATTTCCTTAACTTACCTAATTTGCACTCACTGTATATAGACTTTTTGTTTTCTTTTGTTCTACTGTATTATTGACTGTATGTTTTGTTTATTCCATGTGTAACTCTGTGTTGTTGTATGTGTCGAATTGCTATGCTTTATCTTGGCCAGGTCGCAGTTGCAAATGAGAACTTGTTCTCAACTAGCCTACCTGGTTAAATAAAGGTGCAATAAATACATAAATAAAAGGCAGTTATACATTTAAAAAACATTACAATACATTCATAACCGATTTCACAACATATTAAGTGTGTGCCCTCAGGCTTCTACTCTACTACCACATATCAATAACACAAAATATGTGTGTATAGTGTGTATATTATTGTGTGTTTGTATGCATGTGTCTGTTTCCTTGCTGTTCCATAAGGTGTATTTTATCTGTTTTTTAAATCTAATTTTACTGCTGGCATGAGTTACTTGATGTGGAATAGAGTTCCATGTAATCATGGCACTATGTAGTACTGTGCGCCTCCAATAGTCTGTTCTGTACTGCATGGGTGTCCGAGCTGTGTGCCAGTAGTTTAAACAGACAGCTCGGTGCATCATCAAATCATCAAATCAAATTGTATTAGTCACATTCACCTTACAGTGAAATGCTTACTAACGAGTCCCTAGCCAACAATGCAGTTTAAAAAAATATGGATAAGAAATAAAAGTAACAAGTAATTAAAGAGCAGCAGTAAAATAACAATATCGAGACTATATACAGGGGGGTACCAGTACAAGATCAATGTGCGCACAGTTGAGGTAGTATGTACATGTAGGTAGAGTTATTTAGCGAGCAGTTGCCATACCAGGCAGTGATGCAACCAGTCAGGATGCTCTCGATGGTGCAGCTGTAGAACCTTTTGAGGATCTGAGGACCCATGCCAAATCTTTTCAGTCTTCTGAGGGGGAATGGGTTTTGTCGTGCCCTCTTCACAACTGTCTTGGTGTGCTTGGACCATGTTAGTTTGTTGGTGATGTGGACACCAAGGAACTTGAAGCTCTCAACCTGCTTCACTGCAGCCCTGTCGATGAGAATTGAGGCGTGGTCGGTCCTCTTTTTCCTGTAGTCCACAATCATGTCAATACCTCTCACAAATACAAGTAGTGATGAAGCCAATCTCTCCTCCACTTTGAGCCAGGAGAGATTGACTATGTTAGCTCTGTGTTTGTGCAGCTATGAGATTTTCATGGTATATGCAGTCTGCTTATAAAGTATAGCATTCGGGTAGAAATGTTCTGTGCATCCAAGGGACAGCCGTGCTGCCCTGTTCTGAGCCAATTAAAATGTTCCATCTTTTTAAAAAGTCCCTCTTTGTGGCAGCTGACGGCATGACTGAACAGTAGTCCAGGTGCGACAACTTGGGCCTGTAGGACCTGCCGTGTTGATAGTGGTGTTAAGAATGCAGAGCAGCGCTTTATTATAGACAGACTTCTCCCCATCCTGGCTACTGTAGTATCAATATGTTTTGACCATGACCGTTTACAATCCAGGGTTATTCCAAGTAGTTTAGTCTCCGCAACTTGCTGAATTTCCACGTTATTCATTACAAGATTTAGTGTAGGTTTAGGGTTTAGTGAATGATTTGTCCCAAATACAATACTTTTCGTTTTTTGAAATATTTAGGATTAACCTATTCCTTGCCACCCATTCTGAAACTAACGGCAGCTCTTTGTTAAAGTGTTGCTGTCATTTCAGTCGCTGTGGTAGCTGACGTGTATAGTGTTGAGTCATCCGCATTCATAGACACACTGGCTTTACTCAATGCCCTGGGGAATTCCTGATTCTACCGGGATTTTGTTGGAGAGGCTTCCATTGAAGAACACCCTCTGTTAGACATGTAACTCTTTTTATTTTATTGTTTTATTTTTTAGAGGGAGGATCAGCTTAATATTGCGGAAAGAATGTTGCTTCCAATGTAATTGTCTGCATCATTTCCAATCCCCCATATTTTTGGGGTAAATATATATACAGTGCCTTGCGAAAGTATTCGGCCCCCTTGAACTTTGCGACCTTTTGCCACATTTCAGGCTTCAAACATAAAGATATAAAACTGTGTTTTTTTGTGAAGAATCAACAACAAGTGGGACACAATCATGAAGTGGAATGACATTTATTGGATATTTCAAACTTTTTTAACAAATCAAAAACTGAAAAATTGGGCGTGCAAAATTATTCAGCCCCCTTAAATTAATACTTTGTAGCGCCACCTTTTGCTGCGATTACAGCTGTAAGTCGCTTGGGGTATGTCTCTATCAGTTTTGCACATCGAGAGACTGAAATTTTTTCCCATTCCTCCTTGCAAAACAGCTCGAGCTCAGTGAGGTTGGATGGAGAGCATTTGTGAACAGCAGTGATTTTTCCACAAATAGACAGGTATTTTCCTTTCCATGGTAGCAAGATCTTATCTCTTTTTGCTAACTTTATATAAACATTTATTGGAGTGAGATCATTTCAGGTAACTCTTTATCCACAA
Source organism: Oncorhynchus tshawytscha (assembly GCF_018296145.1). Classification (NCBI taxonomy): domain Eukaryota; kingdom Metazoa; phylum Chordata; class Actinopteri; order Salmoniformes; family Salmonidae; genus Oncorhynchus; species Oncorhynchus tshawytscha. The sequence continues at coordinate 56,799,396 of NC_056432.1, forward strand.
TATAGCAGGGGGTGTAAAGCCACAACACATACGTTTTTCCAGCAACAGACTACGATCAATAATGTCAAAAGCTACACTGAAGTCTAACAAAACAGCCCCAACAAACGTTTTATCGTCATTTTCTCTCAGCCATTCATCAGTCATTTGTGTAAGTTCTGTGCTTGTTGAATGTCCTTCTATTGTCAATTTGTTTACTGTAAAATGGCAGTGTATCTGGTCAAACACCATTTTTTCCAAAAGTTTACTAAGGCTTGGTAACAGGGTGATTGGTCAGCTATTTGAGCCAGTTAAGGAGATTTTACTATTCTTAGGTAGGGGAATAACTTTAGATTCCCTCCAGGCCTGAGGGCACACACTTTCTAGTTGGCTAAAATTGAAGATATGGCAAATAGGAGTGGCAATATCGTCTGCTATTATCCTCAGTAATTTTCCATCCAAGTTGTCAGACCCCGGTGGCTTGTCATTTTTGATAGACAGCAATACATTTTCCACCACTTCCACACTTACTTTGTGGAATTCAAAAATACAATACTTGTGTTTCACAATTTGGTCAGATATACTTGGATGTGTAGTAGAGGTCGACCGATTATGATTTTTCAACGCCGATACCGATTATTGGAGGACCACACAAAAAAGCTGATACCGATTAATCGGACAATTTATTTTTTATTTGTAATAATGACAATTACAACAATACTGAATGAACACTTATTTTAACTTAATGTAATACATAAATAAAATCAATTTAGCCTCAAATAAAATGAAACATGTTCAATTTGATTTAAATAATGCAAAAACAAAGTGTAAAAGTGCAATATGTGCCATGTACAAAAAGCTAACGTTTAAGTTCCTTGCTCAGAACATGAGAACATATGAAAGCTGTTGGTTCCTTTTAACAGGAGTCTTCAATATTCCCAGGTAAGAAGTTTTAGGTTGTAGTTATTATAGGACATATCGGACAATTTCTCTCTATACAATTTGTATTTCATATACCTTTGACAATTGGATGTTCTCATAGGCACTTTAGTATTGCCAGTGTAACAGTATAGCTTCCGTCCCTCTCCTCGCCCCTACCTGGGCTCGAACCAGGAACACATCGACAACAGACACCCTCGAAGTAGCGTTACCCATCGCTCCACAAAAGCCACGGCCCTTGCAGAGCAAGGGGAACAACCACTCCATGTCTTAGAGTGAGTGACGTTTGAGATGCTATTAGCGCGCAGCCCGCTAACTAGCTAGCCGTTTCACACCGGTTACACCAGCCTAATCTCGGGAGTTGATAGGCTTGAAGTCAGAAACAGCTCAATGCTTGCAGCACAGCGACGAGCTGCTGGCAAAACGCATGGAAGTGCTGTTTGAATGCTTACGAGCCTGCTGGTGCCTACCATCGCTCAGTCAGACTGCTCTATCAAATCATAGACTTAATTATAACAAAATAACACACAGAAATACGAGCCTTAGGTCATTAAAAAGGCTAGAATCCGGAAACTATCATCTCAAAAACAAGACGTTTATTCGTTCAGTGAAATACGGAACCGTTCCGTATTTTATCTAACGGGTGGCATCCATAAGTCTAAATATTCCTGTTACATTGCACAACCTTCAATGTTATGTCATAATTACGTACAATTCTATCAAATTAGGCCGCCCAAACTGTTGCATATATACTGACTCTATGTGCAATGAACGCAAGAGAAGTGGCACAATTGCACCGGGTTAATATTGCCTGCTAACCTGGATTTCTTTTAGCAAAATATGCAGGTTTAAAAATATATACTTCTTTGTATTGATTTTAAGAAAAGCATTGATGTTTATGGTTAGGTTCACATTGGAGCAACGACAGTCCTTTTTTGCGAATATGCACCTCATCGATTATATGGAACGCAGGACACGCTAGATAACTACACATGGTTGATGATATTACTAGTTTAACTAGTGATTATGATTGATTGATTGTTTTTTATAAGATAAGTGTAATGCTAGCTAGCAACTTACCTTGGCTTCTTACTGCATTCTCGTAACAGGCAGTCTCCTTGTGAGGCAGGTGGTCAGAGCGTTGGACTAGTTAACCGTAAGGTTGCAAGATTGAATCCCCGAGCTGACAAGGTAAAAATCTGTTCGTTCTGCCCCTGAACAAGGCAGTTAACCCACCGTTCCTAGGCAGCCATTGAAAATAAGAATGTGCTCTTAACTGACTTGCCTAGATAAATAAAGGATAAATAAAGGTGTAAAAAAAAATACAAAATCGGTGTCCAAAAATACCGATTTCCGATTGTTATGAAAACTTGAAATCGGCCCTAATTAATTGGCCATTCCTATTAATCGTCGACCTCTAATGTGTAGTGTCAGCATTTGTTGCTGGCATGTCATACCTAAGTTTGCTAATCATGCCAAAGAAAAAAATCATTAAAGCAGTTGGCATTATCAGATGGTTTTATGATGGACGAGCCATCTGATTCAATGAATGATGGAGCGGGGTTTGCCTTTTTGTCCGAAATTTCATTTAAGGTTCTCCAAAGCTTTTTACTATCATGTTTTGTAATTTATCTTTGTTTTATAGTGTAGTTTCTTCTTCTTTTCTATTGAGTTTAGTCACATGATTTCTCAATTTGCAGTACATTTGCCAATTGGTTATACAGCCAGACATATTTGCCATCTTTTTGGCCTCATCCCTCTCAACTATAACATTTTTTCAATTCCTCAACATTTTTACAGTAATTTTCCTAATGAGTGAATGCTTATTAGTAACTGGGATAAGCAATTTCATAAATGTGTCAAGTGCAGCGTCTGGTTGTTTGTCATTACACACCACGTACCAACAAATATTCTTCACATCAACAACCTAGGAATCACTACAAAACATATTGTATTACCTCTTACACACTATATTAGGCCCAGCCTTTGGAACTTTGGTTTTCTGAGATATGCCTGCTATATTGTGATCACTACATCCGATGGATTTGGATACTGCTTTCAAGCTAATTTCTGCAGCATTAGTAAAGATTTAATAAATACATGTTGATGATTTCATTTCTGTACTGTTTGTATCTAGGTTGACTTACAACCTTAACCAGGTTGCAGGCACTTGTTACAATTTGAAGCTGTCTCTTGAGTGGGCAGCCTAATGAAAGCCAGTCAATATTTAAATCACCCAGAAAGTATACCTCTCTATAGATATCACATACATAATCAAGCATTTCACACATGTTATCCAGATACTGACTGTTAGCACTTGGTGGTCTGTAGCAGCTTCCCACCAGAATGGGCTTTATGTGAGGCAGATGAACCTGTAGCCATATTACTTCAACAGTATTTCACATGAGATCCTCTCTAAGCTTTACAGGAATGTGGTTCTGAATATAAACAGCCACACCTCCACCATTGGTATTTCTGTCTTCTCTGTAGATCTTAAAACCATGAGTGTTTAACCATCTGTGGGCTGCAGCTCTTCTCCCCTCTTGAACTTCTGACACAGATCTCGTTTGTGTGGCTCTTTAGGTGGTGCAGTAGGTGGCCTGTTGGGATGGTGGATGACCAGTGGACAGTTCAGACCTCTCCCTCAGATCATCATGGAGCTGCCTCCCCACCAGCAGCAGAGGCTCTATGCTGATATCATGGCCGTTTTGGGCTCACTGGACTGGACAGACCTGGCCCAGCTGACCGCTCTGGTCATAGGGAATGCTACTCTCCAGCAGCAGGTCACTGCTGCCCTACTCAGTTATATCACAAAGGAACTGAGAGCAGAGGTGAGATATGGGGACTGATCTACACAGACTGAATATCTGGAGGAACTTAGAACACACATTTGCTGCCTTTTGAAAGAAACAACTTTTTGTACTCATTCAACTCCAGCTTATTTTTGGAGACTGAAATAACCTTCACTGGAAGAGGCCTTATGGAGTTAATACATTGAGGCTCATGTCAGACCTGTCATGTCACCCAATATCTGATCATGTCCTTTGATAAAGCACTTAATGGACAATTCCACCACTTTTTCACGTGATTTTCATTATCTCCAGAACAATACCAGTGTCTACATATGTGAAAATGGCACATTTCTACGTTTTGCAGAAACAAATATTAAGTTAAAAGTTCTACCCTATGACATCATCCAAAGGTAGAACATATTTAAAAACAGTGATTTTCAAACAGTTTGAGACTCGCAGTGACGTGAGGAGCAAGAAAATACACGGTTTTGTTACTTTTACTCCTAGCCTGTTATGTCACAGAGAAGCATTTTTTTTTATGACCTTATCTTTTTCACCACAGATCATAAAAACACGCTGTTTTTACATACTGCATGTAGACACTGGTATGGCGCTGGAGATGATGAATGTGAGTTGGAAAAGTGGTGGAATTGCCCTTTAATGTACACATTTGTTTGGTTTTAGTTGAGAGCGTTTTACCTCTGAATGTAGCGGTATGATTGAAACTTCTCTTGTAAGAACAGTCCAGCGGTTAATCAATATGGTGCACTTTATTTGTACTGTAGGGCATCATTTGTTGCCAATATTCTGCACTGAAATGTACACGTTGAATATTGTTGTGCATTTATAATTGACATTTATTTGCAACAAAGACAATGACAAAATAACCCTGATCACTCCTCTTGTAAGTGTGCCTGGGATCTCAAGCGACTCGTGCGTTGTGAACATGGTAAGAGGTGAGTACATCTGAGAAACCGGCCTTGATACGCATAATGGTGATAAGTCCCACCTAGTCCTAGAATTAACTAATTGGGAAAATCTTGGACACTTTTTGTAATGCTCTGTACTGAAGTGTTTATATGAAAATCATGATAAATTAAGTAAAGGTCAAAGGTGACTTGTATGATCACCACAAGCTTTTAGTATGACATCATTAAGCCAGAAAACATGTTGTTTCAGTGAATCAACTGACAGTTTCGTAAAGGGAAATTCAACCACTTAACACGTTATTTGTAAGAAAAGGAAGACAATGCTACGCAATGTAATCTCTCCTGGACAGATGCATGCATGTAACAGAATGGTATCTCATCTGACGCAATTACGCAGTATTTTTGTTCTGGCTTTCTGAAATGGTACGCAATGTGACATAGTTCCTCTTTTTCAACGTTTCAAATGTAGACTTTTGAATAATACTAGAATCTTAAGGTATCAAAGCACTTTTTGAAGTATGTGCAAAGGTTGTTTGTCATGATGCCTCTGCATTTTTCTTTTTCTTTTTTTTTTCCTAGACGTTTCCTTGTTCCTTCTTTGCAAGCACATGTAGTCATAGAGGTTGTCATAACATCATACAGAGAAAGATAGATTATTAATCTCGAGGAGAAATTTCATAAGAAGTTATGTCATTCGTTTCTGAGAGATGGTTGTTAGTCTTGTAGGAGTGGCTTACTAATAAACAGTTTAATCGCAGCTTTTTCAAATTCCAATGGTTTGAAGTCTCACGATGTCATATTACATCACCACTTTATTGGTAGTCTGGGATGTGAGAGCAGTCTTATATCTTTGTTGAAAAACCTTTTAGACAGTAGACAATTTAAACTGATTTTGTTTGAAATGCCTTTGAAGTGTTATTTTGTATTTTTATTTTATTTCACCTTTATTTTACCAAGTAGGCCAGTTGAGAACAAGTTCTCATTTCCAACTGTGACCTGGCCAAGATAAAGCAAAGCATTGCGACAAAAAAACAACACAGAGTTACCCATGGGATAAACAAACAAAACAGTCAGTAACACAATATAAAAAAATATATAGAGTGTGTGTAAATGGCGTAAGGAGGTAAGGCAATAAATAGGCCATAGTAGCAGAGTAATTACAATTTAGCAAATTAACACTGGAGTGATAGATGTGCAGATGATGATGTACAAGTAGAAACTCTGGTGTGCAAAAAAAGTAAATAAAAACAATATGAGGTAGGTAGTTGGATGGGCTATTTACAGATGGGCTGTGTAAACTGCTCAGATGGGTGATGCTTAAAGTGAGTGAGGGAGATATGTCTCCAATTTCAACTATTTCTTTTTCCTATGGGTGGGTGTTGTTATGGTGACCAGTGAACTAAGGCGGAGCTTTACCAAGCAAAGACTTCTAGATAAAGTGTTCATGATAGACATGTTGCATTTTAATGTTCTTCCCAAAATGTCATTGGCAGTTGGCCTGAGGATTGCCAATGACAACACTAGAGTTAGGAAAATCAAGTGACGGAAGAACTTTCTCTAAAGGCTTATTTACTGCACCTGTTGCCCCAGGACTGTTTCATGTGTCTGCTGGACTTTTGTAACACTAAGCACTTAATAGTTTGATTACAGCTGTTTGGAGGTCAACAAAGCAGTCTTACCAGGTGTTCGGGACAAGGATGACAAAAGGTTGCTATCAAAATATTGTTTATTTTATCGGTAAATGGTTGACGTGAATGTGATAAACGAGTATAGGTATTGTCATTTAGAGTTATAATTGCAGGTACACATAATATGGGCACGTTATCTTAGTCAACATGCCTTTTTGTTAAAGAAGATAAGTATAGGATGAATATAAGTATTCAGTGCAAAATATTTCATGTAAACAAAGATGCTGCGTGTGTGTATAATGGACAGTCAACAATGCATAATACAGGTTAACATTTATCAAACGGATGACACAAATAAGCCCCCCCCAATACACTCAAAGGTATATTAACAGGAATATATTGATCCAGTAGTGTTCATATTTGCACAATATTTCTGATTACATGTGACCATGTAACGTCTTGATTTGATACTTCTTCACCACATACTCATTCAGTAAATACTTTTCAGTGTCCTCTCACATTGTCCAAAAGTCCATCCAATTCAAGTCAAGTGGCTTGACAAGCCAGTGAGATTGGGACTTTGATGGTGCGGTTTTAAATAGTTATACGGGGACCAAGAGTTGATCTGAGACTCAACCCACTTGTGTGGTGCATGGTCATCTACCCGCTCATCTGCCTCATTGTCGATAGTCGCCTCGTACTCAGGCATGACCAGTTCGTACTCATCAGAGCAGTTCCTCCCATCACTGTTCCCCCGTGAACGCACCTCATCCTGGGTCAGCGCCCCATGGTCCTGGAGACTGAGGTGACACAGTCGACATACCCTCACAGGCTTAGTAGAGATGTGGCAGATTACGGCCCGGTTCTTGGAGCAGGCGTTGCAGACGACGAAGCCGCAGCGACGACAGTGGTGGCGACGTTTGTTGACCCGAAATGTTTTAGAGCAGCGCATGCAAATGGCGGACGCCCGGTCAGGGATCCAGGTGGTGGCGAAGGTGAATCCGGGCTGGCAGCCGGCATGCTGCAGCTGCTTGAACTTGCAGTCTTCGATGTGCTTCATCCAGGCATGCTTCTCCTCAGCAGAGGCAGCTGACACGTAAAATGACTTCCGTGGGGTGCGGATCAGCCACTGGTTCTCCATGCTGACCCCATCCTCCAGGTCCTCTAGCTGGATATCCTCCAGGGAGATTATCTGCTGGTTCTTGTGCCAGTGTCCATGAAGGATGATGCTACCGTAGACCAAAATGTCATTAAACAAGTAAAATACTTTGGGCTGTGGGCGGCGTCGACACAGCTTCATCAGCCGCCCCTCGCCTATCAAGACCCGGCCAGGTCTGAACAGGGACTTCCCAGAGGGGCCAAAGGAGTTCTCCACTGCCTGGATCCGCTCTCTGTTCTCTTGCGTGAAAGCCAGCTGGTCCACCATGATGAACACTACAGGAAATTCACAAAACAGTCACAAAATGTAAATAACAAAAAAATGACATTAAGTTTACACATGAGACAAAATGGTAGGCCCATGTCACTAATGATCGAATAAATGTATAGTGAAAAATAGTAAATTGTACCTTTTACTCTCTGTTTTGTGATTAATATCTTGTTTACGCTGCAGCAGTCTGTGTCTCGGTAGTAAATCGCTTAGTTCCCGTTTGACCACCATACAGTAGGTTTTGTCAGTGTCAAGTAGTAGTTTCTGTAATGAAGAGTGAGTTGCCACAAGAGGTCCTTTATATGTGAAACTCACATTTCCTGTTGAGTCGCACAGCATGGGGAGTTCCAAAACAACTTGACAGGGAGAGAAAGAGCAATTAGAAAGAAGGAAAACAGGCAAGACCAGATTCCAAAACATGACGGGATGTGACTGGGGCATAGAGATCCTGTTAAATTACAGTAAATACAAGTATTGTAAATGCAAATTCTATGACTAGGACTATGAATATAGGAAAACCCCTGTTGGACAGCATTGGAGCTAGCATCCTTAATTGAAACAATAATAAAGCTGTCATCCAGCCAGTGTTTTGGTAAAAAGCTGAGGGATGGGTCTTGGAGAAATGTAACCACTCTCACATTCATAGAGAGAGCTATGGATGCAAGGACTGATCATCCATGATATCAACATGTTTTTTAACCATGTTTTGAGGCTATACGGTGTTTGTTTACATGTACAATGTTTACAAACACTGGAGTAAAAAACAACAGTTAACCTAAACTCATGTGGCATTTATAATTATTCAAGAATCAATGGATATGAGTGTACAAAACATTAAGAACAGTTCTTTCCATGACAGACTGACCAGGTAGATCTAGGTGAAAGCTAGGATCCTTTATTGATGTCACTTGTTCAATCCACTTCAATCAGTCTAGGTCCAAAAGTATTAACAGCTTCTACCCCCAAGTCAGAAGACTCCTGAACGGCTAATCAAATGGCTACCCAGACTATTTGCATAGAACTGCAATGCTGCTGGGTTTTTCAGAATCAACCGTTTTCCGTGTGTATCAAGAATGGTCCACCACCCAAAGGACATCCAGTCAACTTGACACAACTGTGGGAAGCATTGGAGTCAACATGGGCCAGCACCATGTGGAACACTTGACACCTTGTCGAGTCCATGCCCTGCTGAATTGAGGTGTACAAAACATTTGGAACACATTCCTAATACTGAGTTACACCCTCTTTTGATGGACCATTCTTGATAAAAACACAGGAAACTGTGGAGTGAAAAACACAGCAGTGTGCAGTACTTGATACACTTAAACCGGTGCACCTGGCACCTACTACCATAACCCGTTCAGTTTATCATCCATTTATAGGTCCAAAAATGTACGTAGCAGCCAAGGATTCCAGCTTTAAGCAGAAATATTAATAACAATATAATGATAGGGAAAAAAATCGCATGGCTATAAATTATAGGAATATAATGACGGTTAGTGATACTAGCTAATGGTTGCAGCTGAAAAACAAAACAATGAATTTGCTATAATTGAAAAGCAGCATTGAATGGAAAATCACAAATGATTTTGCTGCATGTTGATCAGACACTCGCTCTGGGGAAAACCACAAATATTCGGTAGTATGAGAAAGTGTTCTCGATGGATCACTCTTATGGAATGTTGTATAAACTAGGACATAGGCCTACACAAAGACCAACTTCTGATAGGGAAGCATTGAAAAAATGTAACAACATCACAATCACAAGTGATCTTCTCAGGCCACCTTATGATGGAACACGCAGATTAAAAAAGCAAACGCACAAAGTGCCATTTTCAGAGGCCATATCTTCTTTAAACACAACTATCACAACTAAGAATGAGTAAACAATGTAATTGTGTTGTGTTAGCTCAAACGTGTGTATCATTGAACTAGGTGCAAGAGTTGTTACAGCTAACAAGGATGGCCTTTTTTCAGTAGAAAAAAACACTACATGAAAGTACAGTTTAACTGTGCCTGATGTTTACCAAAAAGGCATTCTATTTTTAAAACAGACCATCAACTGACTGTCAACAACCAACATTTAAAGAACAACCCCAATGTTGTCTGTCTGGTTGAGCAGAATACAGCAAAGACTGTACAGGTGGAGAAAAAGATGAAGACATTGTTTCAAGGAATACTCTTACCGACCATTATACCATGACAAATATGACAGATTTCCAACTAGCTCTACGCTTTACAAGAATACAGAAGTAGAACAAAAGAATTGTGAAATCTGGTTAGTGTGCATCCTGTTTTTTTTAATGAGGGAACACAATATGCCCCAGTATGGCTATTCTTTAGCATGGAATGCCAAGTCACCAGGGCTGAACAAATAAACATAGCACATGCATGCTAGAAACAGTGGACTTGAATATTACACATACAAGGTTGAATAAAAATGTATGCTTTTTGCAGCATCAAATGAGGTCATAGACGCATGTGTTGCATTGCACGGACTGATTCACCACCCCTTACACCCTGTGAAAAGAAAGTAGAAAGCATATTTGAAGTCCCAGTGAAGAAGGAAGTGATGACATTAAGTGGTTCCCTTCCAGTCGGTCTCATACACACCACCTACCCAAAAAATGAAATATCTCATGCATCAGCACACTACTTAGAACAGGGATAGGCTTTTTACTGGGAAATTAGGGAAATAAAATGTTACAATATTTTACAAAACAGACAGCAAATGCTGTCTATTAAATTGATTTTTAAAAATATATAAATTCAATTACTCAGTGGTCATTATTGTAATAGCATAAAAAGTTGACAAAATCACACTCATGCTTAACAAATATGAGCAATCCAAACGCCAACAGAGATACCTACTTGTCAATGCAACTCAACTACCAAATGAAAATTTCAGGTCAGCTATGTTTAGTATCTACGCCACTTCAATTGACAAACCAACATCCAAACCAACAATATACAACAGGTACCTCATAAAAAGTTGAGCAACTAGGAAATTCCCAAATTATCAGGAAATTAAGCATCTTGCATACCAAAGACAGGCACATTTTCAGTTTCCACATAGTAGTATCATTGTATTGTAACTCATTGTGTTACTTCAAACTAGCTGATCAAGGAAATGTAATCTGTCATTTGACAACAATTTATAGAGATAGATATGTTTATTGTACATACATTGAAGCAGATTGATTTGGTGCCACCTTGTGGACATAGGTAGTGTTGCTCAAAACAGATCAATGTATTTACAATTAAATCATTGACCAATCAATGGACACGTTTACAAAAAAAGAAAATACCAACACAAATGCTCTCTAATCACAACTATGTTCTGATTGCTTTGAGTTTGTCAGGTCTTCCGTCTTTGCCACAGTATAAAATGCTATAGAACAGGACTTGCATCCAAAACAGAAGCCGAGGTTCCCGTATGACTTGAAAATAAGAATTGAAGATGGTGATAGTCCTTATTATAGATCCTGACAGGAGTTGTTTACTTCTCTGTCCTTTGAGCCTCTGAGCTCAGTCTCATTACTACACTCCAACAGGATCATAGGTCTATGGTTCCTTTGACTTTAAATTTCTTTGCGGATCGCTCGCTTGAGCGGAGTTCAAACTTGCTACCGTAGATATGGGAGACAAAGCCATCGATCTCCACAGCAAACACACTGTTTCGCTTCGGTATGACTGCAGAAGAAGGAGAGATAAGGAAGAAAATAGAATGTCAGTTTGGCAGTTGAAAAACAGTTCAACAACAGCAGACTTAACGAGTACCTAAACAAAAAGGTACTGAAATGTGGCGTACAAACCTTTCAGTTTGTCCTCCTTTGTGATGATTTTGAAGACATGTTTCATCTCCTGCACTAGGATTCCTGTGGTGCCTACATACGAGGGGCATTTGGACCTGGCCACTGTTTCACACACGCAAAAACATTGGTAATCATTACATACACATGAATATATATACACAATGTGCCATAGATGTGCCAATTAAGATCCTGAAGACTGGCATCGATTAGTGACAGTAACAGCAAACGTTTTTGGACCAAATAAACAAACTCTCACCTGTAAGAATGGCACCATGAAAATCAGCCTTCAACAGCCTCTGCTGAATTGTCTGTGGGTTGCTTCAACAGAGATGTCATGTTATTAGGATTTAACATTCTAGCCATACAAAAAGCTTTGTCCTACATGAACCAAATAAAATGCTTTTCTTACCTCTCTGGTTTCAATCCGTTGCACAGATCTCTGATGTACTGTTCCCATAGCTCATGCAAGGGCAAGAAAAGCTCATATCTGCAGAGATAAAAAATAATAACAAGCGTGTAAAAAAATAAATACGCCTTATTAGGATGTAAACCTCTAACATGTCAGAGCAGTGTAAACAACATATTTAGTCCTACTACAAGGAAAAAGCATGTACAAACTTTTGATGCTCTGGTTTCAGCTGAAAGACCTTCATCTCTCTCCTTTGTTTAGCATTGAGACCCTTGGCTCTCTTTTTGTTTTTCTTTTTCTTCTCCTTTTTCGCATACTTTAGAACCACAGCCTTGTGAAGCATGAAGTCGCCGATTTCCTTCTTGCTCATACCCGGTAAACTGTTCTTCAGAAAGCCATTTGTGAACATCTCCGCCTGCTTATCACTCTGAGACTGTATGGGCACCAGAACAGACATATCCCATCACGAGACAACTATAACTAACAGGCTAGTTAGGCTATGTAGCTAGCTTGTCTGCACAACTGAAAACAGTTCGGCTGTGAGACAGCATATTTAAGTGATAATGCCTGAGAAGCTGGTGTTTGAAGGATATATTAGTAGAGGGCCCGGCAAACCATGCCATTATATCCTCCAAACACTGGCTTTGAAAGCATTATGACTTTTATACAACGGGTTACCAACATATTCAAATAATGACTGACATAGTATAGTATGAGTAAATTCATTACATCCTTCCACAAGATATAGTTCCAACACAAATGTAGGGCTGCTACCCAAGCCGGCTGGTCGGTCATTCCATTGGTTCGTTTGCGAACCACCCAGTTTATAATGGTGAATATGTTAGAGTGTCTGTGATTAGATCCGAACAGCAGACTACCTAGTTGCAGTGGAAGGCTTTCTATAAATGCCTGTCTCAGGTTGTGTCCAACCTAATTCCTGGCTACATAATGATAGCGAACACGACAGTATCACAACAGCACCGTAGGATACCCACCACTATACCCAGAATGTGTCCCTGATCAGGAGGTATGCTAGCCTGCACGAGTCCTAGAAGATAAGAGAACAAATGTTACGTTATCAGTTAGCATTTTAGCTAATGTTGTGAGATGTAGCTAGGAACAACACATATGCTAACGTTCGTAAACGTGTAGCTAGCTAATCTTTAAATAATGAACAACGAATGGATTCATGTAATAGTTCGTTTAAAAAAGACAGGTTAGGATACTCACTCTCCATATTTCAACTGGTACGCAAGTATGTCTGTAGAAGCCACAGCTCCAGTTGTAAAATAGTTAGCTAGCACTCAACTTTGACAATGCATGTATTGACAACACATGGGACTATCGTACGCAGGCGCACAGCTGCAACACTGACTTAGGCCGGCGAGAGGCTATGGCTATTGCTATAAGGGATCCTTGAGACGTTCCTACCGTAAACCTAGCCCTTGATCATGACTATTTGTTCCATTACATTACACATAAGAGTCATTGGAGGAAGGCGTCTTCTGTATGGGGGTGTTTTGTTAAGAACCCTAATGCTTGGTCTGAAGATTAACACGCACCGCTTACGGTCATAGCCGCGTGAAGTAGGGGTGCTGTAGCACCCCCCGAATATTCTGAAACATTTCTATACACTACGTTCAAACGTTTGGGGTCATATAGAAATGTCCTTGTTTTTGAAAGAAAAACTATTTTTTTGTCAATTAAAATAACATCAAATTGATCAGAAATACAGTGTAGACATTGTTAATGTCGAAAAGGACTATTGTAGCTAGAAACAACAATTTTGTTATGAAATATCTACATAGGCGTACAGAGGCCCATTATCAGCAACCCTCACTCCTGTGTTCCAATGGCACATTGTGTTAGCTAATCCAGGTTTATCATTTTAAAAGGCTAATTGATCATTAGAAAACCCCTTTGCAATTATGTAAGCACAGCTGAAAACTGCTGTACTTATTAAATAAGCATTAAAACTGGCCTTTAGACTTGTTGAGTATCTGGAGCATCAGCATTTGTGGGTTCGATTACAGGCTCAAAATGGCCAGAAACAAAGAACTTTCTTCTGAAACTCGTCATTCTATTCTTGTTCTGAGAAATGAAGGCTATTCCATGCGAGAAATTGCCAAGAAACTGAAGATCTCGTACAATGCTGTGTACTACTCCCTTCACAGAACAGAGCAAACTGGCAGCTTCATTATTAAATAGTACCCTCAAAACACCAGGTCTCTGACCTCTTCCCTATAGGCTGTCTCATCGTTGTTGGTGATCAGGCCTACCACTATTGTGTCATCGGCAAACTTGAGAATGGTGTTGGAGTCATGCCTGGCCATGCAGTCATGAGTGAACAGGGAGTACAGGAGGGGACTGAGCACGCACCCCTGAGGTGCCCCCGTGTTGAGGATCAGCGTGGTGGATGTGTTGTTCCCTACCCTTGCCACCTGGGAGCGGCCCATCAGGAAGTCCAGGATCCAGTTTCAGAGTGAGGTGTTTAGTCCCAGGGTCCTTAGCTTTGTGATGGGCTTTGAGGACACTATGGTGTTGAACGCTGAGCTGTAGTCAATGAATAGCATTCCCACATAGGTGTTCCTTTTTTCCAGGTGGGAAATGGTAGTGTTGAGTGTAATAGAGTTTGCATCAGCTGTGGATCTGTTGGGGCGGTATGCAAATTGGAGTGGGTCTAGGGTTTCTGGGATAGTGGTGTTGATGTGAGCCATGACCAACCTTTCAAAGCACTTCATGGCTACAGACATAGCATAGCGGGATTTCTTATAGGCTTCCGGGTTACAGTCCCGCTCCTTGAAGCGGCGGCTCTACCCTTTAGCTGAGTGCGGATGTTGCCTGTAATCCATGGCTTCTGGTTGAGGTATGTACGATCGATCACAGTGATGACAACATCATCAATGCACTTATTGATGAAGCCAGGGACTGATGGGGTATACTCCTCAATGCCATCAGAAGAATCCCAGAACATATTCCAGTCTGTGCTAGCAAACCAGTCTTGTAGTTTAGCATCTGCTTCGTCTGACCACTTTCTTATTGACCGAGTCAATGGTGCTTCCTGTTTTAGTTTTAGCTTCTAGGCAGGAAATCAAGAGGATAGAATTATGGTCAGATTTGCCAAATGGAGGGCGAGGGAGAGCTTGTATGGGTCTCTGTGTGTGGTGTAAAGGTGGTCCAGAGTTGTTTTCCCTCTGGTTTCACATAGTGTGGTCTTCAGCTTATCATGAGATACTCTACCTCAGGTGAGCAAAACCTCGAGACTTCCTTAGATTTTGTGCACCAGCTGTTGTTTACAAATATGCATAGGCCGCCAATCAAAGCTACTGTACATACAACTTGATTTGACTTCATTTTATCTGTGGCCAATGGCACTTCTAATGTAACTCTATGGCAGCACCAAAGGGGCTAGAATTTTCTAGCTCTACCCATAGACTTGGCGGTGACGTAGTGTCCCAATGAGTGACAGAACACTGAGCCAATCATGGCGCAACGCTCCATATTTTCTGCTGGCTTGCCCCACCACCACAGAATACACTGAGTTAGGCTGGAACACCTGCATTTTGGAGATGCCTTACTCAAGAAACCAAAAAAGAGACCATGTTTGTTTGTGGCTTTATTAATGCAATGATATATATTTCTTTTTACATTGTTTGCAAGCTGATATATCACATTTTCAAAAGTACCCAAAATGATAAGACAAGATGCTTGCATGGGGATGTCCACGTCTCCTAGAGCTATGCTCATGCTGTAGAGATACACCTAGTGGACTCAAACTTCACTGTTGTAGGCATAATTCGGCTAGTGCTATCTAGTCTTGCGCTGGCCAACGAATCCATTACATTTGCTACCTAAATGTAAAGTAAACCAACTGAGAGGCAATAGAGAATGGAGACTTTTTGTTGTTTTGTTTTTTTGTTTGTTTTAATTTTACCCCGTTTTCGTGGTATCCAATTGTTTAGTAGCTACTATCTTGTCTCATCGCTACAACTCCCGTACGGGCTCGGGAGAGACGAAGGTTGAAAGTCATGTGTCCTCCGATACACAACCCAACCAAGCCGCACTGCTTCTTAACACAGCGCGCATCCAACCCGGAAGCCAGCCGCACCAATGTGTCGGAGGAAACACTGTGCACCTGGCAACCTTGGTTAGCGCTCACTGCACCCGGCCCGCCACAGGAGTCGCTGGTGCGCGATGAGACAAGGATATCCCTACCGGCCAACCCCTCCCTAACCCGGACGACGCTAGGCCAATTGTGCGTCGCCCCACGGGAGGTCCTCCCGGTCGCGGCCGGTTACGACAGAGCCTGGGCGCGAACCCAGAGTCTCTGGTGGCACAGCTGGCGCTGTAAAACAGCGCCCTTAACCACTGCGCCCTGAGAATGGAGACTTTTAACCTGAAAACGTGCAGGATACTGTATCTCTTTTCTGGAATATTAGTTCGGGTAGCACTCCTCACAGGCTATTTGGTGTATGTTTTTTTTTGCTGGTGAGATGAAACTGCCAAAACTTTGAAAGGTATTATTGTACGTCAGAATGTTAGTCCGTAATCTTAACATGGTGTTTGTATGTTCACAGATTACATTTCACTTGTACGTTCATGTTTCACGCATGGCTTTTCTTACGATCCTAACAATTTACATATGGATTTTCTTACGATCCTAACAATTTACATATGGATTTTCTTACGATCCTAACAATTTACATATGGCTTTTCTTACGATCCTAACAATTTACATATGGATTTTCTTACGATCCTAACAATTTACATATGGCTTTTCTTACGATCCTAACAATTTACATATGGATTTTCTTACGATCCTAACAATTTACATATGGCTTTTCTTACGATCCTAACAATTTACATATGGATTTTCTTACGATCCTAACAATTTACATATGGCTTTTCTTACGATCCTAACCATTTACGTATGGATTTTCTTGCGATCCTAACGATATGTATGGTCAACCTTTTGGCAGGTATCTTGCTCCATAGAATGTGGCTGTGCCACGATCAGGACAGTGCAGAGCTGGCGCCAGATATGGCTCAGGAAAACGTACCTCAATCCAGGGATGGGAGATGGCAGTGTACTGCTAATTGTCCCATTATCCCAACTGACAAATCGAGAAGATTGAAATACTGCTAGTGTTTTATGATTGCTAGTTGTTCCGTCAGCCTGATAACTGGGCCAAAAATCTGTCTTCTCCAGCTGGTGGCGTTGTTTAGTTTCTTTCGCTCTAGAAGAAAAAGAAACGCACACCTATTAAGACGAGGTGCTGGCTAGCGGAGTAGAAAACTTGAAAATAAAAGAGAGCCGCACACTCTAGGAGCTCAGATGCAATAGTTTATTTCGCTCACCAAGCGTGGAGTTTTTGTATGGAGGTCAATGAGAGTGTTGAATTTGGTCAACAAAAAAATGTAATTGCTTATTTGCTACGTAAAGTTTATTTGATCTAATAGAAGTTTTGTAATGCTTAGGTTGTTACGAGTGTACTGATATGAGTAGGACGCGTGACATAAAACTTCATATCGGAGTTGTCTCGATGGCTATGTATATTCATGACATGAGGCTAGTAGCATAGCATCTCTCTCCATTGAATACAGGCTGTTGACTTCAACACCCCACATTGAATATTAAAAAAGTTTTATCCACCAATCCAAAGAGAGGAATAGGCAAGCTTGACAGCCCGCTGCTCCACTCTGTGTACAACAAATCTCATTGTTAGGGTGGAGACATAGGTATCTTGTCATTATTACCAAATCTCTGATCCAATGGACTACTTGACCATTAGCTAGCCTAGCATGCTGACGAAAAACTAGCAGTTATTAAAAACGAGCAGTATTTCAATCTTCTAGATTTTTGAAATAAAACTACTGATTTCAGCACTCAAAGAATAGCCTGCAATTACACACGCCATTGTTATGTGTAATTTGGGTGCTGAAATCAGTTTTTTTTATTATAAAAACTTACTTTTATGTGACATCGGAGCTCCAGTCCACTCATACTAGCAGCAGCTCACCTTCATCGTAAATCGAGGAGTTGTGTAGTTGGCTACCCTACAACTAGACTAATGCGTGAAGAGGCTTAATATGAAGGGTTGTCACATTATTTAGGAAGCTGATACTTGAGTGAGTCATATTTTGAATGTTTAGCTAGCTAGTTATTCTCCATAAGACATGAACATGCATCCTGCTCCTAAAATAGCATATATGTATAGCATTTTCAAATAAATCAAAATGGCATCCACACAAATTATACCAGACAAATATTCTACAATTATAGTCATCTTTTTTTGCTGGCGAGAGAGTCTCTTTGTAGTCTTATGCCACAACAGTGATAATCCCCCCTCCTCAACATGCAGGCTGTTTTAGTTTCAGAGTGACAGAACAATTTAGAAAAGCTAGATTACTTTTTATTTTAAAGACTCAATTTCAGTGAAGCATCAATAGGCTGTTGTTGGGCAATGAAGTGCACTAAGCCTATGTTATGCCCACCCGCTTTCTGCTCCCCTGATACCTGTTCTCCTGCACTTGTGTGTTTCTTCTAGTTTCAGTAGTCTCCAGCAAATATTATTAAGGAGGCCGTCAAAAGATGTTCAGCATCTTTACTCAACCCCTGTTGCGCTTATCTAGCTGACTGACTTTGTATTCTTGTGTCTGTTTCTTTTCACCTTAAAGACTAAATGATTGGCCTCTGGCTTATGAGACGTGAGAATTAAGTCATGATTTGACTATTGATTTGACTGTTCTTAAAATTCATATTGGCACTTGGTAGGAGGGGATTCTCACATGGGCCTTTTTGACTAGCCGGATACCTGGGAGATTAGCGCTGTCCTCCACTGTTGTGCACTGATGTGTTATTGTGAAGGTCAGTTTTAATTCACCTCAGCCTCTGCAGCTCTGCTGGGCTTCACTGACCTTTACTCTTCTTTACACTTAGTGGTTCTCTCCTCCAGGTTTTTACACTTGCTTAGAAGCGAGGTAGCTCAGTTGGGTAGAACAGACGGCTAATAATACCACTGTTGGGGTTTGGTCATTGAATGGGCAATACATAGCTGTAGGGACTGCAAATCTATCGGAGTAATTGTGTCAAAAGGAAAGTGTGTGCACATACACTCTTAAAAAAAAAAAAATCTATTTAGAACCTAAAAAGGTTCTTTCTACCTGAAACCAAAAAGGGTTCTCCAATTGGGACAGCTGAAGAACCATTTTGGAACCCTTTTTTTCTAAGAGTATACTGTATGTTCCCCTACAAAAGAAAAGCACATAGCCATAGGCTTCCAGACAGTATCCCAAGAACTATGGTAGAACTAAGAGCAGAATGTAATTGGAAGCTAAAAAAAACTCAAATCTCGGCATATTGAATAGGGCCGTAACTGACACTATTAATCACATGTAAAAATGTCTAAATCATTTAAAGCTTGATATCCAAGGTCCTCAATGATTTAGGAGGACTCAAATGTCTGTCACAATGAATGAGCCGAACAAATCTCCCTGACAAGCAAAATAAAAATGTATAACCATGTGTCTGGCTATAAAAGTCAGTGGTTTTGTCTTTTAGGAATTCTTCAAATGTAGCACCAAGTAGAGGGTGTTTTGTTAACTACCTGCTCACATAAGAATTCCCATTGGTTCATTTTAGAGCCCTGCATTTCTGTGACAGCAATACCGATGAAGAAGTGATGCAAGATGCAGGGCCTTCAAAAAGTATTCATACCCCTTGACTTATTCCACATTTTGTTGTGTTACAGAATTCAAAATGGATAAAAAAAACATGATTTATCCGACCCATTTTCACACAATACCCCATAATGACAAAGTGAAAACGTGGTTGTAGAAATATATTCAACTTTTATAGAAAATTAAATATAGAAACGTCTCATTACACAAGTCTTGAGCCAATGCTTTGTAGAAGAACCTTTGGCGGCGATGACAGATTTGAGTCGTCTAGGGTATGTCTGTATCAGCTTTGCAGATCGGGATTTGTTTTGTTTTTCCCCATTATTCCTTGCAGATTTTCTCAAGCTCTGTTAAGTTATGAAGCAAAGATCAATGATATAAAGAATTATTGAATTTTAAATGAAATGATGGGCAAAAAGCCAAATTCAACTCTATCTTTCATTGAATCAGATGGCTTATTCATCACAAAAACATTTGATGTTGCCAAATATTTGAATGATTACTTCATTGGCAAAGTGGGCAAACTTAGAAAGGAATTGCCAACAACGAACAGTGAGCCATTGTACTCATGCATTAAAAAACTAATAATAGAGGCATTGTACATTTGACTTTTGTAAAGTTAGTGTGGGAGAAGTGGAAAAATGATTGTTATCGATCACTAATGACAATCCTCCTGGGATTGACAACTTAGAGGGAAAGGTACTGAGGATGGTAGATGACT
Source organism: Oncorhynchus tshawytscha (assembly GCF_018296145.1). Classification (NCBI taxonomy): domain Eukaryota; kingdom Metazoa; phylum Chordata; class Actinopteri; order Salmoniformes; family Salmonidae; genus Oncorhynchus; species Oncorhynchus tshawytscha. The sequence continues at coordinate 56,819,714 of NC_056432.1, forward strand.
CTATAGCCACTCCTATCTGTCAAATCTTTAATCTGAGCCTAGAGGAAATTCTCTGTCCTCAGACCTGGAGGGAAGCCAAAGTCATTCCACTACCCAAGAGTGGTTTAGCGGCCTTTGCTGGTTCTAACAGCAGACCTATCAGCTTGCTGCCAACTTTTAGCAAACGGTAAATTTTTTGGTTTTTGTTGTATTTGTTGACCAAATATAATGCTATTTCTCTGTAAACAAATTAACAGCAGACTTTCAGTATGCTTATAGAGAAGGGCTGTCACGTTCTGACCTTAGTTCCTTTGTAATGTCTTTGTTTTAGTTTGGTCAGGGCGTGAGTTGGGGTGGGTAGTCTATGTTCTTTTTTCTATTTTGTGTTTATGTGTTTGGCCTGGTATGGTTCTCAATCCGAGGCAGGTGTCGTTCGTTCGCCGACGCTGCGTGCTGTGTCTCCAGGGCGCTGGGAGGGTGCAGTGCGTCCTATGCCTGCGCTCCGCCCATGCCGGGTGAATGTAGGTATTGAGCCTAAGGGAGAGGTGCGAGTGGTGTCCACCAGATCTCCAGTGCTCACCCACAGCCCGGTTCAACCTGTGCCTGCTCTCTGGATGGTCCGGGTGAAAATGGTCATCCAGCCTGGAGGAGTAGTGCCAAGGCTGCGCACCAGAGCTCCAGTGCTCCTCCACAGCCCGGTCCATCCGGTGCCTCCTCCAAGCACCAGGCCTCCTGTAGGTCTCCCTAACCTGGTGGGTCCTGTGGCAGCCCCACACACCAGGCTGTCTCTCCGTCTCCTCCCTTCAGGTCCGCCCATCTGTCCTGAGCTGCCAGAGCCGCCCGTTTGTCCTGAGCTGCCAGAGCCGCCCGTCAGTCAGGAGCTGCCAGAGCCGCCCGTCAGTCAGGAGCTGCCAGTGTCACCCGTCAGTCAGGAGCTGCCAGAGTTGCCCATCAGTCAGGAGCTGCCAGAGTTGCCCATCATTCAGGAGCTGCCAGAGTTGCCCATCAGTCAGGAGCTGCCAGAGTTGCCCGTCAGTCAGGAGCTGCCAGAGCCGCCCGTCACTCCGGCGCTGCCGGAGTCTCTCGCCTGTCCGGTGCTGCCGGAATCTCCCGTCCATTCGGGACCCATGGCAAGGGTCCCCAGTCCAAGGTCGGCGGCGAGGGTCGCCTCTCCCAAGGCGCCAATTAAGTGGGCCGAGACTATGTTGGAGTGGGGTCCACATCCCGCGCCAGAGCCGCCACCGCGGACAGACGCCCACCCAGAACCTCCCCTATAGGTTCAGGCTTTGCGTCCGGAGTCCGCACCTTTGGGAGGGGGGTAATGTCACGTTCTGACCTTAGTTCCTTTGTTATGTCTTTGTTTTAGTTTGGTCTGGGCGTGAGTTGGGGTGGGTAGTCTATGTTCTTTTTTCTATGTTGTGTTTAAGTGTTTGGCCTGGTATGGTTCTCAATCAGAGGCAGGTGTCGTTCGCTGTCTCTGATTGAGAATCATACTTAGGTAGCCTTTTCCCACTTGTGTTTTGTGGATGATTATTTTCTGTTCAGTGTTTTTTCATCACCGTACAGGACTGTTCGTTTGTCGTTTTGTTGTTTTGTTCAGTGTTCAGTTATTTTATTATAAAATATGGACACTTATCACACTGCGCATTGGTCCTCCTCTTCTTCCACCTACGACGATCGTGACAAGGGCACTCAACATGTTCTGCACTGACACAAATGACTGATGATTGGTTGAAAGAAATTGATAATAAGAAGATTGTGTGAGCTGTACTGTTAGATTTCAGTGCAGCCTTTGATATTATTGACCATTACCTGTTGTTGAGAAAAAGTATGTATTATGGCTTTTCAACCTCTGTCATATCGTTGATTCAGTGCCAACTGTCTAATATAACTTAAAGGGTTTTCTTTAGTGGAAGCTTTTCTAATGTCAAACATGTAAAGTGTGGTATACAACAGGGCAGGTATCAAGGCCTTCTACTTTTACCAATGATGTGCCACTGGCATTAAACAAAGCATGTCTGTTTATGTATCCTGATGATTCAACCATATACGCATCAGCAACCACAGGAAAGGAAGTCACTGAAATCCTTGCAGTCAGTTTTGGAATGGGTGGCCAGTCATAAACTGGTCCTGAACATCTCTAAAACTAAGAGCGTTGTACTTGGTACAAATCATTTCCTAAATTCTAGACCTCAGCTGAATCTGGTTATGAATGGTGTGGCTGTTGAACAGTTCAGGAGATTCAATTGGTGTTACCTTAGATTGTAAACTGTCATGGTCAAACCATGTAGAGTCAATAGTTTCCCAAAAGATTGGGAGAGGTCTGTAATAAATGCAATAGATGCTCTGCCTTTTTGACACCACACTTAACAAAGCAAGTCCTGCAGCCTTCAGTTTTATCTTATCTTGATTACTGTCCAGTCATATGTGACCGACTGCCTTGACTCGGTCTTATGTTACAAAATTTGAAATGGTGTTTTTTATGTAATTATGCTTTGAAAGTTGATAAACTTTTGAGAAAATGGCCTTTGAATGTTTTGGTACATACTGGAGAGCTCTTCTTTCTCTACACACATTCAGCATCGTTCACACCCTCTTAAGCTTTAGCCCCTACCCAAACTCGGACCATTTTACTCGCCCTTGCAGAGCTGGTTAGGCTGTTTTTATGTTATCCAGAGTGTTGTTGACTGTAACTGTGCTGCCGGCAACAATTTAATTACACTTTTTTGCCAACGTTTTACAGACACTGGCCATATTCAACGGGTGATGAGCATTTTTATATTCACCAGTTATTCTGCACTCTGGCACACTCAGACGAGAGTGCTATGAAATCGGAGTAGATGGCCAGACTGAATTTATGAACGCACCCGAAATGGTTACTTGCATAGTGGAGTATTTTGTCAACTTCTTGGCACACCAATCCCTTTAGCGGGATCATTTTTGTCAACATCCGCTGAATTGCAGAGCGCCAAATTCAAATGAAATTACTAAAAATATTTAATTTTCATGAAATCACAAGTGAAATATAGCAAAACACAGTTTAGCTTGTTAATCCACCTGGCGTGTCAGATTTCAAAAAAGCTTTTCAGGCGAAAGCTATCCAAGCGTTTATGTAAGGACATCTCTCTCAGCAGACAAAACATTACAAACAGCTAGCAGCAAAGTAGATTGGTCACGAAAGTCAGAAAAGCAATAAAATGAATCACTTACCCTTGATGATCTTTGGATGTTTGCACTCCCAGTTACACAATAAAATGTTCCTTTTGTTCCATAAAGATTTCTTTTATATCCAAACTACTTCCATTTGGTTGGCACGTTATGTTCAGAAATCCACAGGCTCGAGCGGTCACGACGGGGCAGACGAAAATTCCAAATAGTATCCGTAAAGTTCGTAGAAACATTTCAAACATTTTTTATAATCAATCCTCAGGTTGTTTTTACAATAAATAATTGATAATATTTCAACCGGACCGTAGCATTTTCAATAGAAGAGAGAGAGAAAATGTCTGCTCCAAGCTGCTCGCGCTTGCAAAACGCTGCTGGCACCCAGCCATCCACTGATGCGATGTGATCTTTCTCGCTCATATTTCAGAATAAAAGCCTGAATCTATGTCTAAAGACTGTTCAGACCACGTGGAAGCCATGGGGAAAGGAATCTGGTTGATTTAAGACATGAAGCTAGCTAGCTAATGGGGATCCTAATAAATGTATTCCAAATCAAATCAAATGGGGAGCGGCGGTGAACAGCAATCTTGGGTGTTGGTGAGAAGAGTTTGGGTGTTGGTGAGAAGGGCCTGGGTGTTGGGGAGAGGGGCCGGAGAGGTGATGAACCAGGCTGGGGAGATGATGAATCAAGGGGCGAAGAACCAGCTGTAGATGGGCCCTCTCTGGACTGTCCAAAACACCACCCCCCTCCAACACTTACAAGCAGATGGCTTCTGAGTGGCGCAGCGGTCTAAGCCACTGCATTTCAGTGCTAGGGGCATCATTACAGACACCCTAGTTCAATTCAGGCTGTATCAAAATTGGCCCAGCGTTGTCTAGGTTTGGCTGGTGTAGGCCGTCATTATTAACTGACTTGTCTAGTTAAACAAAGGTTAAATTTAAAAAAAAATACATTAGAATGGAATGCAATCTTAAAACATATCCATGGGCTCCTTAGAGTTAAAATGTTTACCCAAGGAAAATATTTCATAAATATCGCAATCTTATTGACACACAACACACTGTCTGTTTTTTGATGTTTAAACTAGCCCTGCTAATCGTTATGATAACACAGGCACGGACTATTTCCCACTCAATTTCTACCATCCACAAAAGAGCTGAGTTCACATGTTCTACCTCGGTCTGCTAAACATACGATAACAAACTGACTTTACAAAAGGGCTCGGCTGCATGACCAGTACATACAGTACCATATCTGGCATACAGTGCATTCAGAATGTATTCAAACCCCTTTAGTTTTTCCACATTTGATTACGTTACAGCCTTATTCTAAAATGGATTAAGTCGTTTTTTCCCCTCATTAATCTACACATAATAGGCCACAATGACAAAGCAAAAAACGTTTTTTAGAAATGTTGGCAAATTTATAAAATAAATAAAATATCACATTTATGTAAGTAATCAGACACTTTACTCACTACTTTGTTGAAGCACATTTGGCAGCGATTTCAGCCTTGAGTTTTTTTGGGTATGATGCTACAAGCTTGGCACACCTGTAATTCGGGAGTTTCTCCCATTTTTCTCTGCAGATCCTCTCAAGCTCTGTCAGGTTGGATGGGGAGTGTCGCTGCACAGGTATTTTCAGGTCTCTCCAGAGATGTTAGACCAGGTTCAAGTCCGGATTCTGGCTGGGCCACTCAAGGACATTCAGAGACTTGTCCAGAAGCCACTCTTGCGTTGCCTTGGCTGTGTACTTAGGGTCGTTGTCCTGTTGGAAGATGAACCTTCACCCCAGGCTGAGGTCCTCAGTGCTCTGGAGCAGGTTTTTATCAAGGATCTCTCTGTACTTTGCTCCATTCTTCTTTCCCTCATTCCCTGACTAGTCCCCCAGTTCCTGCTGCTGAAAAACATCCCCACAGCATGATGCTGCCACCACCATCCTTCGCCGTAGGGATGGTGCCAGGTTTCGTCCAGATGTGACACTTGCCATTCAGGCAAAAGAGTTCAATCTTGGTTTCATCAGACCAGAGAATCTTGTTTCTCATGGTCTGAGAGCCTTTTAGCAAACTCCTAGTGGGCTGTCATGTACCTTTTACTGAGGAGTGGATTCAGTCTAGCCACTCTCCCATAAAGGCCTGATTGGTGCAGAGATTATTGGTCTTCTGGAAGGGTTTCCTATCTCCACAGAGGAGATCTGGAGCTCTTTCAGAGTGGCAATCGGGTTCTTGGTCGCCTCCCTGACCAAGACCCTTCTCGCCCAATTGCTCAGTTTGGTGGTTCCAAACTTCTTCAATTTAAGAATGATGGTGGCCACTGTTTTTAGGGACCTTCAATGCTGCAGAAATGTGTTGGTACCCTTCTCCAGATCTGTGCCTCAACACAATCCTGTCTCGGAGCTCTACGGCTAATTCCTTCGACCTCATGGATTGGTTTTTGCTCTGACATGCACTGTCAACTGTGGGACCTTATAAAGATAGATATATAGATAGGTGTGTGCCTTTGCAAATAATGTCCAATCAATTTATTTTACCACAGGTGCACTCCATTCAAGTTTTATAAACATCTCAAGGATGATCAATGGAAACAGGATGCGCCTGAGCTCAATTTCGAGTCTCATAAAAAATGGTCTGAATACTTACGTAATTAAGGTATTTCTGTTTTTATTCTGCATAAAACTTTTTTAATAAGAAACTGTTTTTGCTTTGTCATTATGGGGTATTGTGTGTAGATTGATGATAAAAAAAAATATTGAATCAATTTTAGAATAAAGATGTAACATAACAAAATGTGGAAAAAGCCAAGGGGTCTGAATACTTTCTGAATGTACTGTATGTGACCGACCGCCTCGATTTGGTCTTATGTAGCAAAATGTGAAATTGTGTTTTTTTTACATTGGATAAAAGTAGCTAGAAAATAGTATATCATACCCTGCAGTTGAGGAACAATGGGAAAGTAATTCTGCTTTGAAAGTTGCTAAAATTGTAAGCCCACATTTGAGAAAATGATCCTTGAATTTTTTTGCTACTGCTCCTGCTACTGGAGAGTTCTTCTTTGTCTACCCCCATTCATTATCGTTCACACCCTCTCAAGCCTTAGCCCCACCTATCCCTTTAACCTTTTCATGCCTGAGTTCCAAATATCTCTAACGGTCACCCAAGTGTCAGTTTTTTTATGCATGTGCATGTTAGAATGTTCTCTCCATTCCAGAATGTGATTGTTACGCAACAGTACATTTAATCTGCGCTGCCCTCAAACCAAGGCACGCAGCCTGTTTTTATTTATAGGCTGTTTTCAACTTGTCACTTTCAAATTAATTTCTAAGAACAGTTTGAATTGAGGTGTGTTCCGCCTCATTCATTCATTCATTCACATAAAAGTAGTAATTTTTACTTTTACGGACCAATACATTTTTTTGACATTTCTAACCCGGACAAATTTACCCAAACACTTCCCAATTGTTTGTGTAGTTCAAGTCTGCAGTCATTTGCTCATCTCCCGTCCTGCACACACGTGCACACACGTGTTCACATTTTCCGTCTGTTGCCTGCATCGCAGTCATAGTTGTTTTCGTTACTAATAATAACTTTGGAAATGTGTACGTTTCTATCAAGTTGTGCCTTATTACGTTATAATTCTTTCTGCATGTCGTGTTATGTCGTTTCTACTGTAACATTGTAACATAATATTTTTGTGTATATTCCTTCTAACCGTGGACACACGAGGTAACGTTACTCATTTCATTACCTTTATGGTGTTATATTCAATCCTGCTTATGTAGCTAGCTGCATTCATCTAAAGCAATACTAATTGCATCAGAAGTATTGACTTGTTGTATTTTGAAGCTAGCCTGTAAAAATGGAAAAATATCTTCTTGTACCACTTGGTCGTTTTCTGAGTTCATTCCACAAAGCTGTTTATCATGTCCGCCTTATCCACTGCCCCCATTTTGAGGTTATAGTCAAGCACTCAGTCTGGTTTGATTTTTCTCTCCCGTCAGGTGGTCCACCTTCCCTGTGGCCGACATGGTTGCTGTATGGACAGTGGAGAGGACATGGATGTCTCCTTTGTCATGCCACTTTACTGCCAGCTGTTGACATTTCTTAATTTGTATAACGGGTCATTTAGGATGGAAGTAGCATTGTTGATGAAGTGCAGTCATTGCAGCAGAACTAGGAAGCGGTCTTGGGAAAAGAGAGTGGCAAAGAAGGGAGTTGGAAACATTGGATCTGTGCTCCAGTATTCTCTTATGGAGTTCTTATTTACTATCCCCATGAGGACTGTCACCAGGAAGGTATACATTTCACTAATTGTGGTTGTCCCCCCCACTCCTGGCTCTCTCTTCTCCTGTAGCTCCAAGGCATAGCGATTGGTCTCTACTATGTCTTCCACCGGCTTCTCTGTCAGAAACATCTTGAAGCACTCTGTCTCAGTTGTAAACAGCAAGGGGCGTAGTACTCCAGATTGGGACTCATCAAAGCAAACAGCAAGGCCAGGAGGGGTGAAATGGCTGACGGCCTTCCAGCTACCACAGAACTCCTGTACTTCGTCCACTGTCGGTCTGCCTCCATCACCACCAGCAGCTAGCTAACATTGAAGGCAATGGATTTCTGATACAAATAATATTACTACACAGATCGTACATGTAACGTTAGCAGTGGTGGAAAAAGTTCCCAACTGTCATACTTGAGTAAAAGTAAAGATACCTTAATAGAAAATGACTCTAGTAAAAGTGAGAAAAAAAAAGAAAGTCCCCCAGTAAAAATCTACTTGAGTAAAAAGGTATTTGGTTTTAAATATAGTTCAGTATCAAAAGTAAATGTAATTGCTAAAATATACTTCAGCATTAAAAGTAAAAGTACAAATTATTTCAAACTCTTTATATTAAGCAAACCAGGTGGCATAATTTTCTTGTTTTTTAAATGTACAGATAGCCAGGGGTACACTCCCACACTCAGACATCATTCACAAACAAAGTATTTGTGTTTTGTGTGTCCGCCAGATTAGATACAGCACGGATGACAGAGGATTTTCTCTTTAAGTGGATGAATTAGACCATTTCCCTGTCAAAAATGTAAATAGTAAATTAAAGTACAGATACCCCTAAAATACTTAAGTAGAACTTTAAAGTATTTTTACTTAATTACTTTACACCACTGAACGTTAGCTAACGGGCCAGCAAGATAACACTTGCTAGCTAGCTAACAGTATGTTTTAACTTTTAACTACCAGATATTAGTCAGCAAACCATTGCCAGCGGTCATCAGCTAACCTTCAGCTCGGAAAGCTCTCGCCAGTTCGAACAACGTGACTCTAACCAGAGCATAACGGACCTGTTATTTTTATCCCCGGATTCCTACCGCAAACTGAACATTCTCATCTGGATCTTCCCAACTAGCTAACCGCAGTCCCAGATGACTACTCCTGGCTAGCGTTTCCATCCCAGAGCAAGCACCAATTTAGCTTGAAGCTAGCCCGGCCAGGGTTCCTGTGCTACCACCGAAGCATACTCCTGGGCTACAATATCAGCCTGTTAGCTACCTAGAGCTACTTGGAACCCTACTAATTCCACGACTGGTCTATCGACGTCACCGCATGAAGAGGCAAAAACAGACTTACCCCCATCGCTACCAAGGCTAACTTTCTAGCCCCTGCTATCTGCTTGCTAACCCGGTCTGCTACCTGCTAAACTGCCGGGCCCTGGTCTGCTAACTGCTAGCTTGTCTGCCCGGTCTGCTAACTGCTAGCCCTTTCTAACTGCTTGCTTGCTAACCCGGTCTGCTAACTGCTAGCTTGCCTGCCCAGCCTGCTAACTGCTAGCCCTTGCTAACTGCTTGCTTGCTAACACGGTCTGCTAACTGCTAGCTTGCCCTGGTCTACTAACTGCTAGCCCATGCTAACTGCTTGCTTGCTAACCCGGCCTGCTAACTGCTAGCTTGCCCTGGTCTACTAGCTGCTAACTTGTTTAGCTCCGGCCTACTAACTGTTAGCTTGTTAGCCTGCTAACTGTCTGAATCGCCGTGTACCCAGCCAGCCCAACCACTCACTGGACCCATATGTTCACTTGGCTACGCATGCCTCTCTCTAATATCAATATGCCTTGTCCATTACTGTCCTGGTTAGTGATTACTGTCTTATTTCACTGTAGAGCCTCTAGCCCTGCTCAATATGCCTTAACCAACCATGTTGTTCCACCTCCCACATATGAGATGAAATCACCTGGTTTAAACATCTCTAGAGACTATATCTCGCTCTTCATTACGCAATGCCTAGGTTTACCTCCAATGTACTCACATCCTACCTTACCTTTGTCTGTACACTATGCCTTGAATCTATGCTATCGTCCCCAGAAACCTGCTCCTTTTACTCTGTTCTGAACGTGCTAGACGGCCAGTTCGTATAGTCTTTAGCCGTACCCTTATCCTACTTCTCCTCTGTTCCTCTAGTGATGTTAATCCAGGTCCTGCAGTGCCTAGCTCCACTCCCACCCCCCATGTGCTCTCATTTGTTGACTTCTGTAAACATAAAAGCCTTGGTTTCATGCATGTTAACATTAGAAGCCTACTCCCCAAGTTTGTTTTACTCAATGCTTTAGCACACTCTGCCAACCCAGATGTCTTTGCCCTGTCTGAATCCTGGCTTAGGAAAACCACCAAAAACCCTGAAATCTCCATTGCTAACTATAACATTTTCCGCCAAGATAGAACTGCCAAAGGGGGCGGTGTTGCAATCTACTGCAAAGATAGCCTCCAGAGTTCTGTATTACTTTCTAAGTCTGTACCCAAACAATTTGAGCTTATACTTCTAAAAATTCACCTTTCCAGAAACAAGTCTCTCACTGTTGCCACTTGCTATAGACCTCCCTCTGCCCCGAGCTGTGCCCTCGATACTATATGTGAACTGATTTCCCCCCATCTATCTTCTGAGCTCGTGCTACTAGGTGACCTAAACTGGGACATGCTTAACACCCCGGCCATCCTACAAACTAAGCTTGATGCCCTCAATCTCACACAAATTATCAATGAACCTATCAGGTACAACCCCAATTCAGTAAACATGGGCACCCTCATATAAGTCATCCTAACTAATTAGCCCTCCAAATACACCTCTGCTGTTTTCAATCAAGATCTCAGCGATCACTGCCTCATTGCCTGCATCCGTAATGGGTCTGCGACCAAACGACCACCCCTCATCACTGTCAAACGCTCCCTGAAACACTTCTGCGAGCAGGCCTTTCTAATCGACCTGGCCGGGGTATCCTGGAATGACATTGACCTCATCCCGTCAGTAGATGATGCCTGGCTATTCTTTAAAAGTTCCTTCCTCACCATCTTAAATAAGCATGCCCCTCTCAAAAAATGTAGAACTAGGAATAGATATAGTCCTTGGTTCACGCCAGACCTGTCTACCCTTGACCAGCACAAAAACATCCTGTGGCATTCTGCATTAGCATCGAATAGCCCCCGTGATATTTAACTTTTCAGGGAAGTTAGGAACAAATATACACATGCAGTTAGAAAAGCTAAGGCAAGCTTTTTCAAACAGAAATTTGCATCCTGTAGTACTAACTCAAAAACGTTCTGGGACACTGTAAAGTCCATGGAGAATAAGAGCACCTCCTCCCAGCTGCCCACTGCTCTGAGGCTAGGAAACATTGTCACCACCGATAAATCTGCTATAATTGAGAATTTCAATAAGCATTTCTCTACGGCTGGCCATGCTTTCCACATCGCTACCCCGGTCAACTGCCTGGCACCCTCCACAGCAACCCGCCAAAGCCCCCACCATTTCTCTTTTACCCAAATCCAGATAGCCGATGCTCTGAAAGAGCTGCAAAATCTGGACCCCTACAAATCAGCCGGGCTAGACAATCTGGACCCTCTCTTTCTAAAATTATCTGCTGAAATTGTTGCAACCCCTATTACTAGCCTGTTCAACCTCTCTTTCGTATCGTCTGAGATTCCCAAAGATTGGAAAGCTGCCGCGGTCATCCCCCTCTTCAAAGGGGGTGACACTCTAGACCCAAACTGCTACAGACCTATATCTATCCTACCTTGTTTTTCTAAGGTCTTCGAAAGCAAAGTTAACAAACAGATTACTGACCATTTCGAATCCCACCATACCATCTCCGCTATGCAATCTGGTTTCAGAGCTGGTAATGGGTGCACCTCAGCCACGCTCAAGGTTCTAAACGACATCATAACCGCCATCGATAAGAGACATTACTGTGCAGCCGTATTCATCGACCTGGCCAAGGCTTTCGACTCTGTCAATCACACCATTCTTATTGGCAGACTCGACAGCCTTGGTTTCTCAAATGATTGCCTCGCCTGGTTTACCAACTACGTCTCTGATAGAGTTCAGTGTGTCAAATCGGAGGGCCTGTTGACTGGACCTCGGACAGTCTTTATGGGTGTCCCACAGGGTTCAATTCTCGGGCCGACTCTCTTTTCTGTATACATCAATGATGTTGCTCTTGCTGCTGGTGATTCTCTGATCCACCTCTACGCAGACGACACCATTCTGTATACTTCTGGCCCCTCCTTGGACACTGTGCTAATTAACCTTCAGACGAGCTTCAATGCCATACAACTCTCCTTCCATGGCCTCCAACTGCTCTTAAACGCAAGTAAAACTAAATGCATGCTTTTCAATCGATCGCTGCCGCACCTGCTCGCCTGTCCAGCATCACTACTCTGGAAGGCTCTGACTTAGAATACGTGGACAACTACAAATACCTGGGTGTCTGGTTAGACTGTAAACTCTCCTTCCAGACTCACATTAAGCATCTCCAATCCAAAATTAAATCTAGAATCGACTTCCTATATCGCAACAAAGCATCCTTCACTCATGCTGCCAAACATACCCTTGTAAAACTGACCATCCTTCCGATCCTCGACTTCGGTGATGTCATCTATAAAATAGCCTCCAACACTCTACTCAACAAACTGGATGCAGTCTGTCACAGCGCCATCCGTTTTGTCACCAAAGCCCCATACACTACCCACCATTGCGACCTGTATGCTCTCGTTGGTTGGCCCTCGCTTCATACTCGTCGCCAAACCCACTGGCTACAGGTTATCTACAAGTCTCTGCTAGGTAAAGCTCCGCCTTATCTCAGCTCACTGGTCACCATAGCAGCACCCACTCGTAGCACGCGCTCCAGCAGGTATATCTCACTGGTCACCCCCATAGCCAATTCCTCCTTTGGTCATCTTTCCTTCCAGTTCTCTGCTGCCCATGACTGGAACGAATTGCAAAAATCCCTGAAGCTGGAGACTCACATCTCCCTCACTAGCTTTACGCACCAGCTGTCAAAGCATTTAACAGATCACTGCACCTGTACTTAGCCTATCTGTAAACAGCCCATCTATCTACCTACCTCATCCCCATACTGGTATTTATTTATTTTGCTCCTTTGCACCCCAGTATCTCTACCTGCACATTCATCTTCTGCCAATCTACCAGTCCAGTGTTTAATTGCTATATTGTAATTACTTCGCCACCATGGCCTATTTATTTCCTTAACTTACCTAATTTTCACTCACTGTATATAGACTTTTTGTTTTCTTTTGTTCTACTGTATTATTGACTGTATGTTTTGTTTATTCCATGTGTAACTCTGTGTTGTTGTATGTGTCAAATTTCTACACTTTATCTTGGCCAGGTCGCAGTTGCAAATGAGAACTTGTTCTCAACTAGCCTACCTAGTTAAATAAAGGTGAATAAAAAAGAAAAAAAGAAAACTTGCAAAAAAAAACGACCTTCTGACAAAATTACAAAGTTATATCTGAGAATGTAGCTAGACTCATACCTGTATACATGGATCAATGCTTCACAAAGACGGGAACCATTTAACTCAATTTTGTTTGTAGCTACATCTTGTTTGGCCAGCGTTGTGTAACATCACTCCAGTTCACACTGACCTTGGCATGTGCAGAAAGTAGCCCATCACTTTTTCCAACTGATCTGTTGATAGCGGGGCATCAATGTTGTGGAGAAAAGTAGCAAAACCTTTGTAGTTCTCCATGGCTAAGGTTATATCTTTCAAAAACGGCATGGTAGAAAGGACTATCAATACATACAGCTCACGTTATCGACATAAGCATGCTACATGGCAGACCAATCCAAACTCATAAACCCGGCATGGCCAGCCCATCCATTATCTCAGCCAATCATTGCTAGCGGGAAGGTTCCTGCCTTTTTCTGTAGCTAAACCAGCTAGGCTGGAATACAAGTTTGTTATTAAGGCACATGAAAGTTCACATGTTGCGGAAGGCATTTCTGCCAAATAACGCATTTTGTTTACTTTCCAATGCCGCTCCCGTGAAGTAGTGACGTGCGACATATGCCTAGTTTTCTGAAGCGAGTCACATATCGGTGTCTGTCTGACGATGTTTCACGTGAACACAAAGTCAATCCAGTTGTCTGACAATCGGTGGGACACACACTAGTGGCAGCCCCACTCCTTGTCTCCTTCACCCTTTTCAGAATGTGAACAAACCGGTCCCAAATCTTTCTTCATGTTCCTTTAAATATCAGTATTGGTTTTCAAATTCCGTGATTTCTCCCTACAGCTGTTATCTTTTGCTTTCCCGAATACAACTACATCCAAGGGTTGCAAAGGTTCTTGTATTGTCTCACCAGCTCGCACAGACACTCCTCCAAACTTGATAGAGACATAATTGCGCAAGCAGTAGAAGCGAAGTAGCAGAATGTCCATCTCTTCTGTGTTTTTACCAGAAGGGATACCAGAAAAGATGTGATGTAGACACAGGGGCGGGACTTCCATTGCAAAACTCACTCAGTCTTCGCAAGGAATGATACATCGGGTCTCAATTTCCAGTTAAGAAAAAACGGCGGTTGAATGACAGGAGCGTATTACTGTTGTCCTTCTGGCAGGTTCTGCCATCTCAGCCAAGGAACGGTGTAGTTCTGTCAGAGTGGTCATTTGGTTCTTGGTCCCCTCCCTGACCAATGTCCTTCTTACCCAGTTGCTCGGTTTTGTCAGACGGACAGCTCTAGGCTGAGTAGTTCCATATTTTTTCAATTTCCCAATGATGGAGACCACTGCGCTCTTGGAAACTTTCAACATTCTAGAAATTGTTTTATACCCGTCCCCAGATGTATACCTCATCACAATTCTATCTCAGAGATCTACGGACAGTTCCTTGGACTTAATGGTTATAGTCTCTGCTCTGACATGCCCCAGATAACAATCTAATATGTTTAGATGCTTGCCTTTTCTTCCCTCTTGCTTGTTGCTCTCTCTTTCTCTCTCTCTCTCTGTGTGAAAGAAACCACCTAGTTTGTATTTATTCTTGATTGTCCTCCAGGGGGCAGTCTGACATCACATTTAATAGACTGTCTAGCCTTGTAGGAATGCCGTAATGTCTGAAATACGCATAGTACTGCCTGATTTATTTTGATAGGCAAACAGAGGCCAGAAAATAAACAACATCTTTATCGCTTCATTGTTAAAGGATTACACACGAAATCATAGTGATTGATTTATAGATAGAACCCACATTGTTTACAATATTCTTTTTGATGATATGAATTTGTAACTGTAAACACTTCATGCGATTTTTTGGCAACAAACACCTCTCTTGCAGATGTCAAGAATCAATTAATCATTGTTTTTTATTTTGTTTTCATTTTTAAATGTAGCCTCATGTACTTACCTCCTATTCTACATTATGTCTCTGACACTGCTTCTGAGCCTTAGCCAGATGACACACACACACACACACACACACACACACACACACACACACACACACACACACACACACACACACACACACACACACACACACACACACACACACACACACACACAGTGGGGGCTGGCTGATAATGACTCTTGTGCTTGTAGCCAGCCGACAGCCCGACAGCCTCTGCTTAGTGGAAACAAATTCAGACTCAGTAGGGCAGTAAACACATACAGGAATATGCCCTCCGCCTACTTTTAAAAGAGCACATGCATATCCAACCCACATGCATACACAAACAGCCAATATATCAACACACATTAGCCTGACGAGCCACGCACTTATACACAGCACCACACTCAAGATAACAATACCTTACACCAGCACACATTAACTTTGAAAGCAATTGAAAACAGCTTTCCACTTGATTTCAGAAAACCATGCAACTATGTATTGTAGAACCTGACAAAGCCTATCTGTAACTATGAACTTGGTAAAGAATGACATTGACCACAGTCTATGACCTATGGCCAGACTGACTCACTAATGTCAACAGTGCAGTCTGAGAGCCCCAGGCACTGCAGCCATGAAAAGGAATGTTTTGGAAATGTGACTGTAGGAAAACATGCTGCTCGTATGTCAGTACACTTGTGGATCACTTGTGTGATGAAGGTCAGTAGGACCTTGTGAGTAATATGCAATGTGACCAGATACCAGCTCATGTAACAGAGATGAAAACATGAGGAGCCACTTGAGAAGTGTCTATTCCCAAACACTTGAGTAGAATGTATCTAGCTATCTGTCTCACATGTTTTTTGGGGCGTGTTTTAACAAGAGAGGGCGAGAGAGTGTGTGTTATGGATGCTCCTAAGGTCACAGAGATGTGGTGTGCCACGGTGGGTATTTATTTCTATGTGCTTGGCACTGACAGCTCCTCATGTTTGGGACGTCATGTTCCCCTCCACATGCCTGGGTTAAAGTGCCAGGTTATCCACAGGGTAGGGCACAATGAAGATAACTACCTCTGAGGTTAATCCATATACCAGCACCTAATTTAGCTAAAAGCAACTGCTCTTTCAGAGTAAACTAAATAACAGAGTAAATATAAATACACCCAGTTTTATTGTGACAGGCAGCAGCAAAGTAATACATGTTGAGCAGAAGGCTTTCCTAGGATTGGTATTACTGTCATTGCTTTTATTGTTATATAGTGTAAAATCAAATCAAATCAAATCAAATTTTATTTGTCACATACACATGGTTAGCAGATGTTAATGCGAGTGTAGCGAAATGCTTGTGCTTCTAGTTCCGACAATGCAGTAATAAAAAGCAAGTAATCTAACTAACAATTCCAAAAAAAAAAACTACTGTCTTATACACAGTGTAAGGGGATAAAGAATATGTACATAAGGATATATGAATGAGTGATGGTACAGAGCAGCATAGGCAAGATACAGTAGATGATATCGAGTACAGTATATACATATGAGATAAGTATGTAAACCAAGTGGCATAGTTAAAGTGGCTAGTGATACATGTATTACATAAGGATGCAGTCGATGATATAGAGTACAGTATCAACGTATGCATATGAGATGAACAATGTAGGGTAAGTAACATTATATAAGGTAGCATTGTTTAAAGTGGCTAGTGATATATTTACATCATTTCCCATCAATTCCCATGATTAAAGTGGCTGGAGTAGAGTCAGTGTCATTGACAGTGTGTTGGCAGTAGCCAGTCAATGTTAGTGGTGGCTGTTTAACAGTCTGATGGCCTTGAGATAGAAGCTGTTTTTCAGTCTCTCGGTCCCAGCTTTGATGCACCTGTACTGACCTCGCCTTCTGGATGACAGCGGGGTGAACAGGCAGTGGCTCGGGTGGTTGATGTCCTTGATGATCTTTATGGCCTTCCTGTAGCATCGGGTGGTGTAGGTGTCCTGGAGGGCAGGTAGTTTGCCCCCGGTGATGCGTTGTGCAGACCTCACTACCCTCTGGAGAGCCTTACGGTTGAGGGCGGTGCAGTTGCGTTGTGTTACTTCACAGAATACTCCTTCACAGAATACTCTGCGAGCATTAGACTCTAGAACAGGGTTCCCCAACTGACGGCCCCTCAAGTTTTCTGAGCAAAGGAAACAAACCTGGTTGGACATAAAAGACAAAAAACACCAGGAAATCAGCTCCAAGTTATTTTAATTTTGGAAATCTGTTCCCATGTATTCCCACACATAATAGTATACAAATGTAAGCAAGGTTTGAAATTGTTATGTTTTAGTCAAATATTGTATCTGTTTTGGCTTCCTGCTGTCAATTTCCAGTGTACAAATTATTTATAATTATGTCCCCCCCCCCGCCCCCCAAACCATCCTCTCAAGAAAAAAATGTCCCGTCACTGAATCTAGTCGTTATAATAATAGCCATTGTGCTGTTTGGGATCGAGTGGCCCAGTGCTCAAAAATGACATGAATATTATTCTGTTCCTTTTAATGTAATGTCACGGGTCATGGTCAGGTCATGTGGCTTAGTGAGCACAATGTCATATTGATATTGCGTTACATTTTTAAAGAGGATAATCAACCCTCAAGCTACTTGAGGCCTAGTGTTGCTTGATACTGCATGTGTACAGTCTATACTAGACATTAGGTTATAGGCTATAGTTACTGTTTATATTGTTATAGGCTATAGTTACTGTTTATATCAAATGTATTCACTGATTTATGAATTCTTAAATACATGGTCATTACTAAATGTACAGTAGGCACTAGTTTAATTATTGAAATGTAGCTTACCTGGTGCCAGTTCAGTAGACACATGAACTTCTACTTCCCTTTCTTTCAGTATCAGGCCCCATTCTGCGGTTTGAAAAATGGACGTATTGAAATATAATCTTCCATTGAACTTCTCAGGGGCATTTGGAAATGATTTATGCCATTTTCACTCAAAGGATTGAAGACATATGGCAGAATCCACTCAGATGAAGATGACAGTTGGTTCTGTCTTCTCAAGCTGCCCTTGCATATGGACAGATTGACAGGAAAGGAAGCTTTCTTTGCATTTCACTCTGCATTTGTCACAACCTACAGACACATGCATGTCTACACTCACAAGACACATAAACACAGACGCATGCAGGGTTAGGTAGGTTACTATCTAAATGTTAGTTGCTGGTTACCTGTCCACATTTTTTATCAGTAACGTAACTTTTGGATTACGCAAAATGTAATCTGATTACTTTGTTACTTTTACATTACTTTCCCCTTAATAAGAGGCACAGGTTAGAAGCTGGCACAGCCACACAGTCACACAATCATATTTTAAACCTTTACCTTAATCACACTGCTAAACCTACTGCCTAACCTTAACTTTAAATTAAGACCAAAAAGCAAATTTGTGTTTTCATACATTTTTACAAGAAAGGCAATTTTGACTTTGCACCTAGCGGAAACCGCTCAGGTCTGCCTCAAGGACAAGACTCATCCCAATAAACGTCAACCTGCTTTAGAGGCATTAAAAGAGGACAAAAAATGAATATTACCAACTGAACAATTGCAGGCTAAATCAATGTTAGAGTCGACCATAAATGTATCTTGCATGTTGGTTAAGTACAGAATGTTGGTGCATGTTGGTTAAGTACAGAATGTTGGTGCATGTTGGTTAAGTACAGAATGTTGGTGCATGTTGGTTAAGTACAGAATGTTGGTGCATGTTGGTTAAGTACAGAATGTTGGTGCATGTTGGTTAAGTACAGAATGTTGGTGCATGTTGGTTAAGTACAGAATGTTGGTGCATGTTGGTTAAGTACAGAATGTTGGTGCATGTTGGTTAAGTACAGAATGTTGGTGCATGTTGGTTAAGTACAGAATGTTGGTGCATGTTGGTTAAGTACAGAATGTTGGTGCATGTTGGTTAAGTCAGAAGTTTACATGCACTTAGGTTGGAGTCATTAAAACACGTTTTTCAACAACTCCACAAATTTCTTGTTAACAATCTATAGTTCTGGGAAGTAAGTTAGGACATCTACTTTGTGCAGGACACAAGTAATTTTTCCAACATTTGTTTACAGACAGATTATTTCACTTATAATTCACTGTATCACAATTCCAGTGAGTCAGAAGTTTACAAACACTAAGTTGACTGTGCCTTTAAACAGTTTGGAAAATTCCAGAAAATTATGTCATGGCTTTAGAAGCTTCTGATCGGCTAATTGATATAATTTGAGTCAATTGGAAGTATACCTGTGGATGTATTTCAAGGCCTACCTTCAAACTCAGTGCCTCTTTGCTTGACATCATGGGACAATGAAAAGAAATCAGCCAAGACCTCAGATTTTTTTTTTAGATCACCACAAGTCTGGTTCATCCTTGGGAGCAATTTCCAAATGCCTGAAGGTACCACGTTCACCTGTACAAACAATAGTATGCAAGTACAAACACCATGGAACCACGCAGACGTCATACTGCTCAGGAAGGAGACGCGTTCTGTCTCCTAGAGATGAACGTACTTTGGTGCGGAAAGTGCAAATCAGTCCCAGAACAACAGCAAGGGACCCTGTGAAGATGATGGAGGAAACAGGTACAAAAGTATCTATATCCACAGTAAAACGAGTCCTATATTGACATAACCTGAAAGGCCGCTCAGCAAGGAAGAAGCCACTGCTCCAAAACCGCCATAATAAAGCCAGACTATGGTTTGCAACTGCACATGGGAACAAAGATCGTATTATTTGGAGTAATGTCCTCTGGTCTAATGAAACAAAAATAGAGCTGTTTGGCCATAATGACCATCGTTATGTTTGGAGGAAAAAGGGGGAGGCTTGCAAGTCAATGTAAATTGTCCAGTGGCGATTTTATGAATTCTTCAGCAGTCTTATGGCTTGGGGGTAGAAGCTGTTGAGGAGCCTTTTGGTTCTAGAATTGGCACTCCGGTACCGCTTGCCGTGTGGTAGCAGAGAAAACAGTCTGTAACTTGGGTGACTTGGGTGACTGGCGTCTCAGACAATTTGATGGGCTTTCCTCTGACACCGCCTATTATATAGGTCATGGATGGCATGAAGCTTGGCCCCAGTGATGTACTGGGCCGTTCGCACTACTTACTACGCATTGTTCCCACCATTGTTCCTGTTCCCAAGAAAGCTAAGGAAACTGAGCTAAATGACTACCGCCCTGTAGCACTCACTTCCATCATCATGAAGTGCTTTGTGAGACTAGTCAAGGACCATATCACCTCCACCCTACCTGACACCCTAGACCCACTCCAATTTGCTTACCGCCCCAACAGGTCCACAGGCGACGCAATCTCAATTACACGGCACATTGCCCTAACCCATCTGGACAAGAGGAATACCTATGTGAGAATGCTGTTTATCGACTACAGCTCAGCATTTAACAACATAGTACCCTCCAAACTCGTCATCAAGCTCGAGACCCTGGGTCTCTACCCAGCCCTATGCAACTGGGTCCTGGACTTCCTGACGGGCCGCCCCAGGTGGTGAGGGTAGGTAACAACATCTCCACCCCTCTGATCCTCAACACTGGGGCCCCACAAGGGTGCGTTCTCAGCCCTCTCCTGTACTCCATGTTCACCCACAACTGCGTGGCCATGCACGCCTCCAACTCAATCATCAAGTTTGCAAACGACACTAGAGTGGTAGGCTTGATTACCAACAACGACGAGACGGCCTACAGGGAGGAGGTGAGGGCCTTCGGAGTGTGGTGTCAGGAAAATAACCTCACACTCAACGTCAACAAAACAAAGGAGATGATTGTGGACTTCAGGAAACAGCAGAGGGAGCACCCCCCTATCCACATTGACGGGACAGTAGTGGAGAGGGTATAAAGTTTTAGGTTCCTCAGCGTACACATCACGGACAAACTGAAATGGTCCACCCACACAGACAGCATGGTTGAGAGAACAAGTTCTCATTTACAATTGCGACCTAGCCAAGATAAAGCAAAGCAGTTCGACACAAACAACAACACAGAGTTACACATGGAATAAACAAACGTACAGTCAATAACACAATAGAAAAAGTCTATATAGAGTGTGTGCAAATGGCGTAAGGAGGTAAGGCAATATATAGGCCATAGTAGCAAAGTAATTACAATTTAGCAAATTAACACTGGAGTGATAGATGTATAGATGATGATGTGCAAGTAGAAATACTGGTGTGCAAAAGAGCAAAACGGTAATAAAAACAATATGGGGCTGAGGTAGGTTGATGGATGGGCTATTTACAGATGGGCTGTGTACAGCTGCAGCGATCGGTAAACTGCTCAGATAGCTGATGCTTAAATTTCGTGAGGGAGATACAAGTCTCCAACTTCAGCGATTTTTGCAATTCGTTCCAGTCATTGGCAGCAGAGAACTGGAAGGAAGGGCAGCCAAATGGGGTGTTGGCTTTGGGGATGACCAGTGAGATATACCTGCTGGAGCTAGTGCTACGGGTGGGTGTTGTTAAGGTGACGAGTGAGCTGAGATAAGGCTGGGCTTTACCTAGCAAAGAATTATAGATGACCTGGAGCCAGTGGGTCTGGCGACAAATATGTAGTGAGGGCCAGCCGACAAGAGCATACAGGTCGCAGTGGTTGGTGGTATACGGGGCTTTGGTGACAAATCAGATGGCACTGTGATAGACTGCATCCAGTTTGATGAGTATAGTGTTGGAGTCTATTTTGTAAATGACATCGCCGAAGTCGAGGATCAGTAGGATAGTCAGTTTTATGAGGGTATGTTTGGCAGAGTGGGTGAAGGAGGCTTTTTTGCGAAATAGGAAGCCAATTCTAGATTTAATTTTGGATTGGAGATGTTTAATATGAGTCTGGATGGAAAGTTTACAGTCTAGCCAGACACATAGGTATTTGTAGTTGTCCACACATTCTAAGTCAGAACCCTCCAGGGTAGTGATGCTAGTCCAGCGGGCGGGTGCAGGCAGAGATCGGTTAAATAGCATGCATTTAGTTTTACAAGCGTTTAAGAGCAGTTGGAGGTCACGGAAGGAGTGTTGTATGACATTGAAGCTCGTTTGGAGGATTGTTAACACAGTGTCCAATGAAGGGCCAGATGTATACAGAATGGTGTCGTCTGCATAGACGTGGATCAAGGAATCACCCGCAGCAAGAGCGACATCGTTGATATATACAGAGAAAAGAGTCAGCCCGAGAATTGAACCCTATGGTACCCCCATAGAGACTGCCAGAGGTCCGGACAACAGCCCCCCAGTTTTGACACACTGAACTCTATCTGAAAAGTAGCTGGTGAACCAGGCGAGGCAGTCATTTGAGAATCCAAGGCTGTTGAGTCTGCCGATAAGAATACGTTGATTGACAGAGTCGAAAGCCTTGGCCAGGTCGATGAAGACGGCTGCACAGTACTTTCTAATACTGATTGCGGTTATGATATCGTTTAGTACTTTGAGCGTGGCTGAGGTGCACCCGTGACCAGCTCAGAAACCGGATTGCACAGCGGAGAAGGTATGGTGGGATTCGAAATGGTCAGTGATCTGTTTGTTAACTTGGCTTTCGAAGACTTTAGAAAGGCATGGCAGGATGGATATAGGTCTGTAACAGTTTGGGTCTAGAGTGTCACCCCCTTTGAAGAGGGGGGATGAACGCAGCGGCATTTCAAACTTTGGGAATCTTGGACGATAAGGAAGAGAGGTTGAACAGACTGGTAATAGGGTTTGCAACAATCATTTTAGAAAGAGAGGGTCCAGATTGTCTAGCCCAGCTTATTTGTACAGGTCCAGGTTTTTCAGCTCTTTCAGAACATCTGCTATCTTCATTTGGGTGAAGGAGAAGCTGGGGAGGCTTGGGCAAGTAGCTGTGGGGGGTGCAGAGCTGTTGGCTGGTTTTGGGGTAGCCAGGAGGAAAGCCAGCCGTAGGGAAATGCTTCTTGAAATTCTCGATTATCGTAGATTTATCGGTGGTGACAGTGTTTCCTAGCCTCAGTGCAGTGGGCAGGTGGGAGGAGGTGCTCTAATTCTCCATGGACTTTACAGTGTCTCAAAACTTTTTGGAGTTAGAGCTACAGGATGCAAATTTCTGTTTGAAAAAGCTAGCCTTTGCTTTCCTAACTGACTGCATGTATTAGTTTCTGACTTCTCTGAAAAGTTGCATATCGTGGGGACTATTCGATGCTAGTGCAGCCCGCCACAAGATGTTTTTGTGCTGGTCGAGGGCAGTCAGGTCTGGAGTGAATCAAGGACTATATCTGTTCTTAGTTCTTAGTTTTTTGAAAGGGGCATACTTATTTAAGATGGTGAGGAAATAACTTTTAAAGAACGACCAGGCATCTTCTACTGACGGGATGAGGTCAATATCCTTCCAGGATACCCAGGCCAGGTTGATTAGAATGGCCTGCTTGCAGAAGTGTTTTAGGGAGGAGGCTTCTGATGTTAACATACATGAAACCAAGGCTTTTACAGTTACAGAAGTCAACAAATGAGAGTGCCTGGGGACACACAGGGCCTGGATTAACCTCTACATCACCTGAGGAACAAAGGAGGAGTAGGATGAGGGTACAGCTAAAGACTATCAAAACTGGTCATCTAGTACGTTGGGGACAAAGAATAAAAGGAGCAGATTTCTTGGTGTGGTAGGATTGATTCAGGGCCTAATGTACAGACTGGGGTATGGTAGGGTGCAGGTACAGTGGAGGTAAACCTAGGCATTGAGTGACGATAAGAGAGGTTGCGTCTCTGGACGCACTAGTTATGCTGGGTGAGGTCACCGCATGTGTCACGTTCTGACCTTAGTTCCTTTTTTATGTCTTTATTTTAGTTGGTCAGGGCGTGAGTTGGGGTGGGCATTCTATGTTGTTTTTCTATGTTTTGTTCTGTTGTTATATTTCTATGTGTTTGGCCTAGTATGGTTCTCAATCAGAGGCAGGTGTCAGTCGTTGTCTCTGATTGGGAGCCATATTCAGGTAGCCTGTTTTCTATTGTGTTTTGTGGGTGGTTGTATCCTGTGTTAGTGTTTTCACCATACGGGACTGTTTCGGTTGTTTGTTTGTACAGTGTTCTATTGATTTATTAAATATATCATTATGGACACTTACCACGCTGCACATTCGTCTGATCCTTGCTACTCCTCCTCCTCTGAAGAAGAGCAATTCCGTTACAGCATGTGTGGGAGGTGGGACAAAAGAGGTACCTGAGGTATGTTGAGTGGGACTAGGGGCTCCGCAGCAAACTAACACAATGATAACTATCCTAAACAACGGTATACAAGGCATATTGACATTAGAGAGTGAGACATAAAGCGAGGCATCGATGGTGGGATGACGTCATCGATGCACTTATTGATTAAGTCGATGACTGAGGTGGTGTATTCCTCACTGCCACTGGATGAATCCCGGAACATATTCCAGTCTGTGCTAGCAAAACAGTCCTGTAGTGTAGCAGCCGCATCATCTGACCACTTCCGTATTGAGCAAGTCACAGGTACTTCCTGCTTTAGTTTTTGCTTGTAAGCAGGAATCAGGAGGATTTAACTATGGTGAACAGGCTGAGCGGCCAGGTGACCCATAGTTGTCGCAGTGGACCACCCACATTGCTAGCATCAGAGCATGAAAATTCTCTGGTGCAGTTGTGTATCTACTGCGCCAGCCATGGGTTGCCCTTCACCAGACAGAGGCTGATAACACTGTTGAAGGTAATATATGTCTTAAACGCTGTTGAATATGCCGATAATATGGGGTTCCACGCTAGCTAGCTAACTAGCTGATTTGTTTTTGCAGATACATATTATTTGTAGCATCTGATGACCTTATGTGTTGAGTGATGAACACAAATTTCTCCGGTCACTATGTTGCAGTCATGAAGCAAGTGGCGCTATCCTGTCAAATCCTGTTATCGGTTATCATATTGGCAGGTTTGCTAGCAGCAAACTATTTAGCTAGCTTCTAGCCTATTGTATTTGAAATGGAATGCTATCCCCTCGTAATGAACAGTTTTGAGTGTTCCTCTCCTAGCTATGCCAGGCAAAATTGGGCATCATCAGCTCATTGTTACGGACATATCCAAATGAATGTCAATAGAAAACAGCTTAAACAAACGCAAATGCAGCTTCTTTGCTGTTATTCTGGCTGCAGAGGTCGTGATTGGGTTAGCCGTAGCTAGCTAGCAAGCAAGCGACAAGAACGTTGCCAGCGAGCATGGCAATGGAACATATAGAACGAACACCTGGGTCCCGTCCATAAATATCGAACTAATCAAACAAACAACTGGGTTGCATCTCTTTTTACAAGCATTTCGCTACACGCGCAATAACATCGCTAAATATATGTATGTGACCAATACAATTTGATTTGAGCAAGTAGGAGTTCTCTTTTAAAGATGAAAGGGGCATGAGAAAAATCAAATCCGGAAGTGCCTCATGTTTTGAAAGCTCTGCGTTCCAATGCGTCCCTATTGAGCAGTGAATGGGCTATCAACCAGATTACTTTTTCTATGTATTCCCCAAGGTGTCTACAGCATTGTGACGTAGTTGTACGCCTTTATGTTGAAGAATGCACGTAAGCGGCTACATTGTGTAAGTGGTCACCTAATGGCTCTCAGAGTGATTCTCGTGTAAAATACAGAGGTAGCCATTTTTTTCCAATCGGTCCTACTGAAAAAACAATTGTCCCGGTGGATATATTATAATAAAATAGATATTTGAAAAACACCTTGAGGATTGTTTATAAACCACGTTTGCCATGTTTTTGTCGATATTATGGAGCTAATTTGGAATATTATTTCGCCGTTGTAGTGACCGAAATTTACGGTCGATTTCTCAGCCAAATGTGAAGAACTAACGGAGCTATTTTGCCTACAAAAATAATATTTTTGGAAAAAAGGAACATTGGCTACCTAACTGGGAGTCTCGTGAGTGAAAACATCCGAAGCTCATCAAAGGTAAACGATTTAATTTGATTGCTTTTCTGATTTTCGTGACCAAGTTACCTGCTGCTAGCTGGACATAATGCTATGCTAGGCCATCGATAAACTTACACAAATGCTTGTCTTGCTTTGGCTGTAAAGCATATTTTGAAAATCTGAGATGACAGGGTGATTAACAAAAGGCTAAGCTGTGTCTCAATATATTTCACTTGTGATTTTCATGAATAGGAATATTGTCTGGTAATATTTATGTCCGTTGCGTTATGCTAATTAGTGTCAGTCGATGATTACGCTCCCAGATCCGGGATGGGGTGTCACTAGAGGTTTTAAGAATGTGAAATGTCAAAATAATGTTCGAGTGAATTTTTTCAGCTTTTATTTTTTTCATCACATTCCCAGTGGGTCAGAAATGTACATACAGTACACTCAATTCGTATTTGGTAGCATTTCCTTTAAATGGTTTAACTTGGGTCAAACGTTTCGGGTAGCCTTCCACAAGCTTCCCACAATAAGTTGGGTGAATTTTGGCCCATTCCTCCTGACAGAGCTGGAGTCAGGTTTGTAGGCCTCTTTGCTCACGCATGCTTTTTCAGTTCTGCCCACACATTTTCTAAAGGATTGGGCTTTGTGATGGCCACTCCAATACCTTGATTTGTTGTCCTTAAGCCATTTTGCCACAACTTCGGAAGTATGCTTGGGGTCATTGTCCATTTGGAAGACCCATTTGCGACCAAGCTTAAACATGATGTCTAAACTGATGTCTTGAGATGTTGCTTCAATATATCCCCATAATTTTCATCCCTCATGATGCCATCTATTTAATGAAGTGCACCAGCCCCTCCTGCAGCAAAGCACCCCCACAGCATGATGCTGCCACCCCCGGGCTTTATGGTTGGGATGGTGTTCTTCAGCTTGCAAACCTCCCCATTTTTCCTCCAAACATAACGAGGGTCATTATGGCCAAACAGCTCTATTTTTGTTTCATCAGACCAGAGGACATTTCTCAAAAAAGTATAATCTTTGTCCCCATGCACAGTTGCAGACCTTAGTCTGGCTTTTTTCTGGCGGTTTTTGAGCAGTGGCTTCTTCCTTCCTGAGCAGTCTTTCAGGTTATGTCAACATAGGACTCGTTTTACTGTGGATATAGATACTTTTGTACCTGTTTTCTCCAGCACCTTCTGGGATTGATTTGCGCTTTTCACACCAAAGGACATGAATCTCTAGGAGACAGAACGCGTCTCCTTCCTGAGCGGTATGACGGCTGCATGGTCCCACGGTGATTATACTTGCGTACTATTGTTTGTACAGATGAATGTGGTACCTTCAGGTGTTTGGAAATTGCTCCCAAGGATGAACCAGACTTGTGGAGGTCTACAATTTTTCTTCTGGGGTCTTGGCTGATTTCTTTTGATTTCCCCATGATGTCAAGCAAAGAGGCACTGAGTTTGAAGGTAGGCCTTGAAATACATCCACAGGTACACCTCCCAATTGACTCAAATGATGTCAATTAGTTGATCAGAAGCATCTAATTTTCCGAGCTGTTTAAAGGCACAGTCAATTTAGTGTATGCAAACTTCTGACTCACTGGAATTGTGATACAGTGAATTATAATTGAAATAATCTGTCTGTAAACAATTGTTGGAAAAATGACTTGTGTCATGCACAAAGTAGATGTTCTAACCGACTTACCAAAACTATAGTTTGTTAACAATGAATTTTTGGGGTGGTTGAAAAATGAGTTTTAGTGACTCCAACCTAAGTGTATGTTAACTTCCGACTTCAACTGTTTATAATGTAAATATATTATTTTGCATGTTTTTTAGGCATTACTAAATGTCACATATCAGTTTGCAAACAATGTAAAAAAAAAAAAAGTTTAAGGCTGCATACAAATATAGTCTCTTTTTAGCTTTCTTGACTAAGGCAGCTCAAAAATGTAGGTGTTTCAGCCTAGCTCAGTGCTTTCTGTGGTGGAGTGGCAGCCAGCGGAAAATAAAGAGTGTAATGGTTGGTAGTCTTTTCTAGTTCCGCTGTGATTGGCTCAGTGTTCTGTCACTCATGGGTACACTACGTCACTGCAAAATCTACAGGGAGAGCTAGAAAGTTCAAGCCCCTTTGGGTGCTACCATAGATTTGAATTAGAAGTGCTCATCCAAGAAGGCTCAAAGTCATTGGCCACAGATAAACTGACGTCAAATCACGTTACATCTACCGCAGCTTTGATTGGACTGACAATGTCAACATCATACTTTCAGAATCGTAGTTAAAAATTGCTAGACAATCAGTCGTCATCATGAATCACGTCGACAATCTAAGGGCAAATCCTTTTCAGTCCTTATCATATGAAGATAAATTGTAGATAAAATGCCATTGGACATACACTTTACACAACATGTTGGAAATTGCAAATTCAGTGGCTAACTGCAAGCGTTGCAAAACAATCACTGTTTCACTTCCCCTGCTATTCGGTGGACAGAGTATGTGGTCTAAGTCTGGGTTTAAGGGTCTCTTTTCGAAGCTTAAAAGGATCAACTTTCACATACAACACCATGGGCCAGAAAACGTTGAATACTTTGGCCATGCTGACTTCTGCAGCATTCAAAACAACTGGAAACTCAGAACTGGGAAATCTCAGACTTCATTTAGTTCAAGACAACTAGGAAGTCTGGAAAAAAAACTAGCTCTGACTTGGAAAATACGTTTTGAAAGGTCATCCAACTCAGAGTTCCAAGTCAGGAACTCGGGCCTCTTTCTAGAGCTCTGACCTGAATGTCACTGACGTCATGATTCAGCCTTGTTTTTTTCAGAGCTCTCAAATCCAGAGAATGCCAGACTTGGAAGACAAAGTTTGATAACAATATTTGCTCACAAGAAGGACCACCCCGCCACCTTCCTGTTCAAGTGAGCACAGCACAATGGTGAGTCCAAAAGTGTCTTGTATGCTGCCGAGTAAATTACTGTATGTAATATGCCAGGGAGATATGTATACTGTAGCTAAGAAATGAATACTAGGTATATGTTTTGTATTAATCTGTTAGTAGCCCATGTGCCCCACCCTATTAATTTGCTACCTTTCCCCTCATAACTTAGCCTACTGTTCTGACTTGTTGGTGCACATGTAGCCTATAGCCTGATTTAGAGAAATGTTGTCATTGAATATTGTAAGAGCTTTCACTCTCTGCTTATATACCCCCTTTATTTATCCTACGGTTCTGACTTGGTGTACAGTGAGAATACTGTAAGAACAACCCATGTTCTGAATTCTGTCACTGTACATTTCAAAAGTGTTGAACAAATAGTTATATTGACTTGTCCATCTTAGCTCGTTCATTAATGTCTTAATTGAAATGGTGGATTGCTTCTTATCCGCACATCGTTCCCTTATGCCATAGTTTGTATATCTCAATTGTCAGCAGAAACCATATTTGTTTAAGCAAGTCAGCCATATCAGCAATGTTTTTTTAAATGCAGTAAATGAGGCTGAATGAACTGTGTCGCTGCCAGACAGGTGTAGCGTTGTAAGGATTCACTCCATGGTGCTGAAAAGAAAGCTCTGCTGTTGGGACAGCTTTATGTAGGCCCTAACAGTTTGTGGGCACCGTATGTCACCGTTATTGAGCAATTCATGTATTGTTTAGTGTTGTTTAGTGGCTTTGCCCCACCAAGATTTGCATGCTAAAGTCAGCACTAATCTGATTACAATATGTTTGCTTGTAACGGGTTAGTTTTTTTGTAATCCATTACATGTAATCCATAACTCCCCAACTCTGCATGCATGTATACACTCACAGACACATTAACACAGACACATGCATGTCTAGACTCTGACACATGTACACAGGCATATGCATGTCTACTTAGACATACAGTACACAGACACTGTCACGCCCTGACTGTAGAGATCCTTTAATTCTCTATGTTTGTTTGGTCAGGGTGTGACTCGGGTGGGAAAGTCTATGGTTTCTGGTTCTTTGTTTTTGGCCGGGTATGATTCTCAATCAGGGACAGCTGTCTATCGTTGTCTCTGATTGGGAATCATACTTAGGCATCCTTTTTTCCTTTTCTCATTTGTGGGTTGTTGTCTTTGTTGGTGGCATGTATAGCCTTATAGAGCTTCACGTTCGTTTAGTTGTTTATTGTTTTATTGGCGACATTTAAAATCAAAGAATGTACGCTTACCACACTGCACCTTGGTCCGGTCATGTCCTTGACGACAATTGTGACAGACACAATAATTGACAATAATGCATTATATTCCCTTATTCCCCATGGATCCTTACAGTTCCACATGCCTACCTAACGCAATGATGTGAATGCAGTTTGATCTTACCTGGAGAGAAAGGATGAATGCAGTAGCATCTACAGATCCCTTCTGTTGTGAGAAATGACGTGTTCCTGTTTGATATGAAAATCTGGAGCACAGTAAGGTTAGGTTTGTTTTGTTCTAACAAATGTGGAAATTGTCAATTGTGAATGTCAAAGTGAGTGGACACTTTTATACAAAAAGTTGAGGGTAGAAACAAAGATTGATTATGAGATTAAAAACCTCTACAGGATCGGTGTCCCCCACCACCCCCAGTTGAGCTAACGTAGGCTAATGTGATTAGCATGAGGTTTAAGGAACAATAAAACATTTCCCAGGACATAGACATATGTAATATGGCCAGAAAGTTTAAATTATTCTTAATCTAACTGCACTGTCCAATTTACAGTAGCTACAGTGCCTTGCGAAAGTATTCGGCCCACTTGAACTTTGCGACCTTTTGCCACATTTCAGGCTTCAAACATAAAGATATAAAACTGTATTTTTTTGTGAAGAATCAACAACAAGTGGGACACAATCATGAAGTGGAACGACATTTATTGGATATTTCAAACTTTTTTAACAAATCAAAAACTGAATAATTGGGCGTGCAAAATTATTCAGCCCCCTTAAGTTAATACTTTGTAGCGCCACCTTTTGCTGCGATTACAGCTGTAAGTCACTTGGGGTATGTCTCTATCAGTTTTGCACATCGAGAGACTGAAGTTTTTTCCCATTCCTCCTTGCAAAACAGCTCGAGCTCAGTGAGGTTGGATGGAGAGCATTTGTGAACAGCAGTTTTCAGTTCTTTCCACAGATTCTCGATTGGATTCAGGTCTGGACTTTGACTTTGCCATTCTAACACCTGGATATGTTTATTTTTGAACCATTCCATTGTAGATTTTGCTTTATGTTTTGGATCATTGTCTTGTTGGAAGACAAATCTCCGTCCCAGTCTCAGGTCTTTTGCAGACTCCATCAGGTTTTCTTCCAGAATGGTCCTGTATTTGGCTCCATCCATCTTCCCATCAATTTTAACCATCTTCCCTGTCCCTGCTGAAGAAAAGCAGGCCCAAACCATGATGCTGCCACCAACATGTTTGACAGTGGGGATGGTGTGTTCAGGGTGATGAGCTGTGTTGCTTTTACGCCAAACATAACGTTTTGCATTGTTGCCAAAAAGTTCAATTTTGGTTTCATCTGACCAGAGCACCTTCTTCCACATGTTTGGTGTGTCTCCCAGGTGGCTTGTGGCAAACTTTAAACAACACTTTTTATGGATATCTTTAAGAAATTGCTTTCTTCTTGCCACTCTTCCATGAAGGCCAGATTTGTGCAATATACGACTGATTGTTGTCCTATGGACAGAGTCTCCCACCTCAGCTGTAGATCTCTGCAGTTCATCCAGAGTGATCATGGGCCTCTTGGCTGCATCTCTGATCAGTCTTCTCCTTGTATGAGCTGAAAGTTTAGAGGGACGGCCAGGTCTTGGTAGATTTGCAGTGGTCTGATACTCCTTCCATTTCAATATTATCGCTTGCACAGTGCTCCTTGTGATGTTTAAAGCTTGGGAAATCTTTTTGTATCCAAATCCGGCTTTAAACTTCTTCACAGCAGTATCTCGGACCTGCCTGGTGTGTTCCTTGTTCTTCATGATGCTCTCTACGCTTTTAACGGACCTCTGAGACTATCACAGTGCAGGTGCATTTATACGGAGACTTGATTACACACAGGTGGATTGTATTTATCATCATTAGTCATTTAGGTCAACATTGGATCATTCAGAGATCCTCACTGAACTTCTGGAGAGAGTTTGCTGCACTGAAAGTAAAGGGGCTGAATAATTTTGCACGCCCAATTTTTCAGTTTTTGATTTGTTAAAAAAGTTTGAAATATCCAATAAATGTCGTTCCACTTCATAATTGTGTCCCACTTGTTGTTGATTCTTCACAAAAAAATACAGTTTTATATCTTTATGTTTGAAGCCTGAAATGTGGCAAAAGGTCGCAAAGTTCAAGGGGGCCAAATACTTTCGCAAGGCGCTGTATTACAGTAAAATAATACCATGCTCTTGTTTGAGGAGAGTGCACAATTATGAACTTGAAAATGTATTAATAAACCAATTAGGCACATTTGAGAAGTCTTAATACAACATTTTGAAGAGATATGCACTGGTTCATTGGATCAGTCTAAAACATTGCACTTACACTGCTAGTGGCCAAAATCTAAATTGCGCCTGGGCTGGAATAATACATTATACATAAAAAAACACGTTTTTTTCTTTGTATTAACTTTTACCAAATCGAATATGTTATATTCTCCTACATTAATTTCACATTTCCACAAACTTCAAAGTGTTTCCTTTCAAATATTATCAAGAATATGCATATCCTTACTTCAAGTCCTGAGCCTCAGGCAGTTAGATTTGGGTATGTCATTATAGGCGAAAATTAAAAGAATTTGGTTGGATCCTTATGAGATTGTTCGTTTTTTTTTACACAAAATGTCTTCCACTGTTGGTAGGATTTGAGAGCATGGTTTAAGGTTTTCCTAACAACATAAATGGATTTGTTATGTAGCTGTCATTGATTTGGTCTCCGTGTCAGTGGACCACTGAAAGATGAAACTGTAATATCCTGAGTTTCTCAGAGTTGTTGCTGGACAAGGACATGAATATACACTGAGTGTACAAAACATTAACAATTTCCTAAAATTGAGTTACACCCCCTCCCGATTTTGCCCTCAGAACGGCCTCAATTCGATGGGGTATGGACTCTACAGGGTGTCGAAAGCATTCCACAGGGATGCTGGCCCATGTTGACTCCAATGTGTCCCACAGTTGTGTCAAGTTGGTTCGATGTCCTTTGGGTGGTTCAGCATTCTTGATACACATGTGAATCAGTTGCAGTTCTTGACACAAACTGGTGAGCCTGGCACCTACCACCATACCCCTGTTCGAAGGCACATACATTTTTTGTCTTGCCCGTTCACCCTCTAAATGGCACACAATCCATGTCTCAATTTTCTCAAGGCGGAAAAATCGTTCTTTAACCTGTCTCCTCCCCTTCATCTGCACTGTTTGAAGTGGATTTAACAATTGACATCAATAAGGGATCATAGCTTTTACCTGGATTCACCTGGTCAGTATGTCATGTAAAGAAAAGATGTTCCTAATGTTTTATGCACTCAGTGTAGATGGCACATTGGAACGAAGTATAATTTTACCTTGAGACAATGTTTTATTTCACTCTCCTTTGTTGAGGGATGTATCTACGGAATATGTCAGCTATTTAGGGCTTGATCTGATAATCTAATTGACCAATTAGAGATTTCCGTTTTTCTATTTCTCCCGGCCCAATGGAATTTCAAATGGCCATCATGCATTGCTCATTTGATTGAGATCCATTTTTATAACCTTAATTAATTCAGCGTTTTCCATGAGAGAAGGGAAAGGTTAGCTCACAGACGGTAAGGAAGAATGATATCTCCAAACAAAAGTTCTTAATGTTTTGTATACTCAGTGTATGTTAACAATGGCAACAAAACTGAACCAAAAGTTGACATTGCTTGTTACTATAATCGCATCAACAAAGTATTAGCATAGGCTGTTGAAAACGTGTGTCAAGGCATTCGAAAGCATTTCTCTGAAGAAAGTGAAGGAGAAATGTTGTTCAACACAAGGGCAGTATTCTACAGTGATGGAAGCCTTGACTGCTGCAGCAACACAAACAAACAAACAAACAAAAATGAAATAATGAAGGTTTCTGGGTTGCTGACAAACAATACATTATCCTAGACAGGCTGCTGAACAATATTCAATGGCAAAACCCCCTGCAACTCCTGGAGAGGGTGAATTGACTCTGTGTATTTTGAGGTCTCCGTTCAGCCTTGAGTCTTATGTTAAACAATAGGCCGTTCCAATAGGCCTATACCGTTCCATTGAGTTAGAACGGAAATGACATGGAGAAAGGAGGTTAGTTCGACAGCCTACAGTATCCATACAGACTGAACCATATCAGCTCATATTACATTCTCTAGCACATGGAAAGACACAAATGACAGAGCAAAACAGGTCCCGCAGTCTTTACACATGGGCACACACTCACTCACAATGCAGACTACCCGTGCCTCATTTCACTTCACTCTGTGTAGTTGGTCCGTATAACATTGATTAAATCACACAGCGCAGTGGGCACCCGTCACACACTCTTAACTCAACACTGGCTTCTGAACACTCCAGCTGGGCTTCTGAGCGCCCGATGTAGTCACGGATAAGTCTACGGATTACCATATTTCAGACAAACTAATGGCTTTGTAGAGTGAGCTTAGAGCTTAAGCTCCTCCGTAGAGCACTACAAAGCCATCACAAAGAGGGCCTATCTAAAAGTGTAAGAATACAAACCAGAGGTATTTATAATTTTCAGGGTTGCTGGGATCTCTGCATTTTTGCTTCTAGACCCTGTCTAAATCTTGGTGGTGGAAGCAAGTACAGAGGAGAAGAAAAGGCCTGCCACTAGGAATGACCTGCTCTCAATTACCCCCAGGCAAAAGGCTTGGATCTCAACCATTGCTCTTCTTACAGGTATCAAAAATAATTGAGGTTTATTGAATCAACCCATTACTTTGTTCCAAATTCACTTTTCTAAATCCACTTTGGGGAGGAAATGAAAATGGTAGAGCACAAAGGCGAGGCCCAAACAAAATTGAAAGGCTCTTGTCTGCTCATTTGTTATGGATGCCTTGCTGTGTCAAAATGAAATTAATACTTTTTACAGCACTTTTCTCTCCGCCTCTTCAGTCTCCCTTGAGTCGTGGACTCATGGTCTCTCTAATTCCTGTGTCTGAGCGGGAGGTGTATGGCCAACCATAATGCTTTTGTTGTGCATCTCCACCTGCGTTGCTCCCAACCTAATTATCTAGATATGATTATACACATACAAACAGACCACAGAGAGACAGAAAGAGGTGTGTGTGTGTGTGTGTGTGTGTGTGGATGATGATTCCTACAAACCATAATGGATGTGTTAA
Source organism: Oncorhynchus tshawytscha (assembly GCF_018296145.1). Taxonomy (NCBI): domain Eukaryota; kingdom Metazoa; phylum Chordata; class Actinopteri; order Salmoniformes; family Salmonidae; genus Oncorhynchus; species Oncorhynchus tshawytscha. The sequence goes on from NC_056432.1 coordinate 56,854,778, forward strand.
ATAATACGAGAGGTGTCGTTGGGATGCTAAACACTAGGCAATAAATACGATCAAAAAAGCAATGCAATATGCCAAACACGGTAATGTCATTTTGAGTGCTCAGGCATTTGAAATGGACAGGAGAGAGGGGACTTTGTGATTGGTAGCTAGTGGGTGTTTGTGTATACATCGTATGGGCATACATTTAAAACTGGAGAAAGATCTTTAGTGAAAGACAGGGATTCTTATTGTGACATTGTAGACCATAACATTCCCAAAACCTTGAGTTTCAGCTCAAATAGAATAGTGTAATTACACTAATAATGCTTCCTCTGTCATTGTTATTATTTTCTCACACGTCCTCTAGCCATCCATCAAACCACCCACCTCTCACTCAGCCAAACCTTTTAAAATAAAAATGATGAGCTCTCAGATTAAATCTGGTGAGCTTCTTTGGTCACGGGCCACTTCTGGGTACACTGACAATGGGATTTGTTCTCCCTCGAGAGCTACAGGTGGAAATACCCAGCTCGTCTTCATGTTGCACCGATGCTACAATAGAGAGCGCTGCTTACAGGGCCTGCTAGTGAAAGGCTCAGATAAAGAGGGTTGATAATGAGAGCTAAAGGGATTATATTCCTGCAGAGGCCAGAGACTCCAGGCAGGCACAACAGGGTAATGACTGGAAATGGGATTACTATCTGAATAGCTACTCCCTCTCATCTCTCTCCCGATTCACAACTGCCCTGTGGTCATGACTAGGATTCAGTCACCACCACCAGCCTCCTTAGGCAGAATGCAGTACCTTCCCAAAACAATATGACAGAAGAGCATGAAGAGAAAGACAATACCTGAACATACACTAGTTTCTTCAGGTAAATGTGTCTTGTATTATCTAATGCGGTGAGGACCTACACTGAGGTCATGAACATCCCAAAAGCAAAGAGCCACCTATATTTTCTTGACCTTTAAGTGATGTAGGCAGGCCAATTTCAAATAGTGTCCACCTGTCAAGCTGGTCTCCTCTTGGTCCGTTGTCTCAGTAGGGTCCTTTTCTCAGAAGCAGTTTCCAGGTTGTACTTTATGTAAAGTGGACAGAAATTCAACTAGAAATGAGTGAAACGGGACCTCTGAATGGCTTCAGCAGAAAATAGCCCTAGGGGACAGTTTGGCGCAGGGATTTTTGGTGTTTTGGTTTTGCAAATCGCCAGCTAATTTACTGCATCCTTTCTCCCATCAATCTGAGAGTGTGAGAGTGTGTGAGTGCATGTGTGTGAGTTTGTGTACATGTGTAGGTCTATTCATTGGAGTTAATGACATTTTTATGGTGCATTTATGCAATACATTTCTCTACTCTTGTATGTTGGTGTTGTGGATACATCTGTGTGTCTTCTCAGTCCTGTCCTTTTGGGAGTAACACTATCATATTGTGAAGGTCTTAAGGATGGCCCACTTGAGTGTATGGATCCAGACAATGATATGGCTCTGTGAGGGAAGGGCATCTTTAACGATTGGACATTTCAGTCATCATAAAATCAATGAGTGTTATGGAGTACTCAGAGAGTTTCTTCCAGCAGTTCTGACAGTCTTGTGATTGGTGACCACTGCAAGGACTTAATTTGCACGTGTGATTGTATGGCTCAACCGCTGGCCCTCTCACTGTCATAATCACAGTAATGGGCAAGCTGATAGCTAATCGAAAGGCTGTGGGCGACACCAGGCAGCACTGAATGCCTTTGTTGTTCCACTGGCAAGGCTCTAACAAGAAGAAAAAACAGAAGGAATTATCACTTAGCGTGACTCTTAGAGGCATCCCAATGACACAGCTCTGTTAGTGGAGCTAAAACGCCTCCATCATTAGAACTGTGGATGTAATGGACGAGGCAATCTCGCCAAATGGGCTTTTAAATTTCTCGCTGGTAGCATCAGGGAAACCGAGGTTAGCCAGTTTCTCTCTCTTTCTCTCTCTTTCTCTCGCTAGCTGTCTCTCTTTCTTTCTCTCTCTCTCTTTTTCTCTCTCTCTGTCTCTCTCTCTCTCTCACTAGCTCTCTCTTTATCTTTCTCTCTCTCTTTCTCTCTCTCTCTCTCTCTCTCTCTCTATGAGTAAAGGGGCTGGCCCAATTACACTGACTGTAGTGAGTGACACATGCCAGTGCTGCCCAGCAGTGGCATTATTCTAAACTTTATGGCTGCCATGTGGGGGAAACAAATGGAGCATGAGTTGATGCCCGGGTAAATGTCCCTTTTGCATGACATGGTGCATCAAGTAAGAACAGATCGGGTCTGTTGTCCTTTTGAGTTCACTGTCCATTGATATCAGAGTAAGTCCGGGGAGGTCCCATTGTTTCTGACGTTCAGGTATTTGGTTCATGTATCCCCTGACATTGTCTGATCTGCTCGTTCATGAGATGAGAGTAGTAGAACAGTGGGTTTACTCAGCACTACTTCTGTCTGAGAGATGAAACAAACTCAGTTTAGGGTCTAAACAGAATTAAAACAGGATTTGTTGTAAGCCTTCAGCCAGCTAACGATTTTAATGAATGCATAAAAATTGAAATAAGTGAATGGCCTCTTAATTAAATACCTCATTAAAGCTTAGGTGGTTTGGCATCAGGTTCCTTAGATAAGCAGCACTATTAGACTGGATGAAGAGGAGGAGACAGTGTGACAACTTTCTGAGATGAGGTGGAGGCAGGGCGTAAGGGTAAATGGGAGACGGTGAGGCTAACAGGCATAGTTAGAGTGAGACAGGGGGTTTAGCCAGTTGATAGGGGAGGAGCAGAGGGAAAGAAACAAGACGTAAGTGAGCTCTAATGAATCTTTAACATGTCTGAGATTGGATTGCGCTCCACAATCCCAGTAGGATCTGGTTCTGTTGGGCTGTGTGGCTGAGTGCCGCCGGGAGCCAGTCTGCCATGCACATGCACACCCGGGCCAGTTAGTATGCAGAGCGACCTGTTGAAGTCATAAACGTGTGCTGCATGGTCCACAGCCCTCATACAGGCTCTCTGAAATTGACTGCTTCAATTGTTTTCTGTAATTAATATTATCCTCCCCAATCACATGACAAGGCATATAAGCAGCCTGGTGTGTGTTAGAATGGTTCCTCTCTTCTCCATCCCGAGCATTTCCAAACGATTTCACGGAATAGTGAGCTGAAACCAATGAAATGTGGAAAATGTTGATCAACTAGTTAAATTAAATGCAAATATTTTATTCAAACGTTATGATGGTTACATAAAACCAAAGAGGAGAAATAAACCAAAACTAGAACTGAGATATTTTCAGAAAGAAAATAAAAAACATTTTAATCTGTGAACTACTGTAAGAGAAAAGATTAACTACACGAGTATACATTCAACAGGGAAAAGAAGGAGGAGAGCATCTTGAAAGGATTGGACAAAGATAACTTTGCTACCAGACATCCTTGTCCCCACGGACAGGGAGAGTGGGACTGTTAAGGATTCATGGTGGAACCTGTCCCATTTGTCTGATAATAACGACTCCAATGTCCTTCCGTGGCATGTCTTCCTCCTCCTTCTCCTCCTACTGCTCCTCCACCACCACCTCTTATCCTCCTCTTCTGCCTCTCGTCATCTTCCTCCTCCTCCTTCTCCTCATCATTCTCTAAACTTTCACCTAACCCTGACTATTTACATTGACCCTCCCCCCCATTTGCTGCTACTCACTGTTATTATCTTTACATAGTCACTTTACCCCTACCTACATGTACAAATCACCTCGACTAACCTGTACCCCCGCACACATTGACACGTTATTTTTTTACTTTCGTTTATTTGATAAATATTTTCTTAACTCTTTCTTGAACTACGTTGTTGGTTAAGAGCTTATAAGTAAGCCTTTCACGGTAAGGTCTACAGCTGCTGTATTCAGCGCATGTGACAAATAAAGTTTTGTTTAATTTGAACCTGCTTGATGTGGCAATCACAATGGTTGTGTTTAGGAGAGGTTATTTTATAGCATTGGAGATAAAAATGACCCTCTTGATCATGTCTCCATTTTCAATGTCTTCGATAATGTGAATGGCAAACAGAATAGAACTGGCTGAAAAGCCTCTTGTCATCTTAGGATGTTTGCAAAACAACACTTAAAACCCAGTCAGACCATAGGTCTCTCCAGATAACTTGGACATGCAAACTTGGACTGCAATCATTTTCATATAAACAGACAGCCTTCTTTATTCTCTTGGACTGACTCAAAAGCTTTCATTTCCTTATGCACTGCAGGTCACCAAGGTCTTCTAATAGCCCACTCTCAGAAAACCTATTGTTTCCTCAATAGACAGTTTATGGAAATTTGTGACTTTACCATCCCATCCTGTACTTTTATCCCACCACACAATAAAAATGGCTGTTATGTTTAAGAGCTGAGGAGTGTAAAGTATATCTGTAGCTATGCTGCGTCTGTCACTATCAATCACTCCACTGAGCTCCTTCATAGTGTTCCCTCTCTCGCCACTGTTCCGTAGCTCCGCAGGGATTTGCCTCATAAATCACCAATGTACTTTAGGTAAAACATCACTCAGCGAGAGATGGGAAGCTCTAAAAGCCCTCTAACGATTGGGTAATAACAGTAGATCCTCAACAACCAATTAAAGGTTTCATGTTGATCGTCATTAATATGTATCTATATTTTATTATCACTTAGCAAAATATGGCTTGAGGGTAAAATGGAGGGCAAGCCAGGCAGTCTCTTTTTCTTTATAAAAGTGCTACTTTGTTTCATTCACAGCCGCTTCACTTTCGCCTTGAACTTGAGATCTGGGAGACAAGTGTTGTATTTGAAATAATTTAACACTCTACAGACCTGCCAGAACTGATGTGCTCGACTACATAAAGACAAAGCATTGCATAAACATAAATGCAGGGAAAGATATTGGTGCTGGAGATTGAGATTCGTGACCTCGCCTTCTTCAGTGGTGAGATTTGTCTTGGTTCGGTCATTTAATGTGGCAGGCATTTGGGCGGTGTGTATGTGTACCTGACGGTGTGTACATATTTGTGTGCCATTAAATGTGTTCTGGCATCCAGGGATAGTGTGGGGGTTGAAATTGACATTTCATACAGAATGTACCTATCAACACTGGCAATCTCTAACAGCTATGAATGCGTAGCGCAAAACAATTGTATTACGGATATTGCTGGCAAATCTACACATCTCTCAGAAAAAAGTTGAACGCATGCAAATCAACTAAAATAAATCTTTGACAACTGTTGGGTTACAGCAATCTATAAATAGACCAACCCTTATGGCTCAGCCACCAGTGTGAATCTGAGGTAGTGGCAGGAGAAATAGGGCTGCATGCACATTTGAGTTTAGCAGGAACATTTCTTGCGGTTTTCCCCCCACAGGTTCAGGACCATGGACAGCTGCGGTGAGAATCCAGCGCTGCAGCAGCTCTCTCAACATATTCAGCACCACGGACAGTGATCATTGACACGCACTCCTGCAGCAGTTTCCAGAACACGTGCAGGACCATGGACAGTTCCTAATCACCCTCCTCAATCCACTCAGCAATCAAGAGGCTGCACAGTGGAGTCATCATTTTGGCAGGGATATAAGACTTTCCTAGGTTTTTTGAGTTCTGTTTTTCAAAATCTGAATTAGAGTACACACATGGTGTACCGAGTATATTTCTAGTATGTATGTAATGCCCCATGCTTGCCTTCGAATGGAATTACAATTACTTTCAAAATGATTTTTTCTAAATTATAGCTATTGTTCAGGGATTTATTTTAGTTGGTTCTGGTTTAGATATTTCCACAGTAAAATCCAGCACAAATGTATGTAATTTGGGCAGTGAGCTGCAGAAGGTAAATAATCAAATAATGAAAATAATTCCACTAAGCAACTCATGATAAATAAAAGCCTACACACCATGCATCAGGCGTAAGCCCCCTGTCTCTTCCTAAGAAGGGCGTTTATAATCTCCACTAGCCCAATGCCATGTGTAATAACAAGTGCAAATGAGTTTTCCAGAAACCCTGCAGGTTTCGAATTAATTATCCAATGTAGCTACCATGGTCCCAGTGTACTGCTGGTATGATTTATAAAGGGCTGGGGGCGGAGGAGGAGGAACTAAGAGAGGGAGTTTTTTAGTAAAGAGAAAGCAATTTCCATGGCTTGCATTCAATAAGACAATTGCGTTAGATTTGTCTCAATAAATACCCACCTACACATAATCCACACAATCCACACATCCTACTCAATGTATGCATGTGAGTTTGGAGAGGGGGAGGTGGCACCATTGGACGATTAGTCACTTGTTTAGTTCTTTTTCAGTGCAATATAATTGATGTTAAGGATATGAAAGTTATGATTAAATACACGATGTGCTAGATGTTTCAAATACAGCATGCACAAGCTGAACAGACATTCTTTTTTTCTAATGTAAACTATAAGCCGAATGATCTGGCCTATACTGTTCTTTTTCTTTCAGAGAGAACTGCTTTTGAACCATTTTGCTTTCTGTCCGTCTGTCCCTGTTTAACCTGCTGCAATCCAATCAGCTTGTGGAGATTTAGTCAAGGATCTGTCTTTCAATGTCACCAGATCCCTGTTGGGCTGAGCTGCCAGATGTTCAGTGATATCAGAGTCTCTGTGCTTTAAAAAAAAAACTTCCCTCCACCACCTCCTCTCAATCACTGCAAAACGTGTCTGTTTATCTGTCGTCCTCTATGTCCTCATGCAGCCTGGTCTAGACGTAACATATTAAATGTAAATCTGAGACATTCAAATTAGTATGATATGTTACGTTTGGTATGGTTACATAAGACAGATGGTTACTTGAGGCAAAAACGAAAGTAGGGTGGTTGGTCAGGTTGGATGGTTGAGCATGTAAAGTGAACGTCTAGCAACCAACCTGAAGGTTGCGAGTTTGAATCTCATCACAAACAACTTTAGCATTTTAGCTACTTTGCAACTAAAGTATTTAGCATGTTAGATAACCCTTCCCCTAAACCTAAACTTTAATCTAACTCCTAAACTTAACTCCTAACCCTAACCCCTAGCCTAGCTAATGTTAGCCAGCTAGCTAACATTAGCCACCTAGATAAAATTCCTAACATATTGTTCATTTTGCAAATTCGTAACATACTGTACGTTTTGCAAATTCATAACATTGAATATGAATTGTAATTCGCAACATATCATACAAAATGGGTGATGGATATCCACAACTTCGTACATACCATACAAAACGTAACATATCATACTAAATGAAGTGTCTCAGATTTACATACTGAATAATAGGAAAAGTTCTGAGACTAGGTTGCCTCATGAGGTCACCCTGTCAGTAGCGTTTTCACAACAATAACCTCCCATTAGATTTGTGGTCAGTAATTCTACACAACAATATAGCCAGCCCTACTGATAGTGGATAAACTCATATTTGCCAGGTTTACAGGATAGCCTAAAGCATTGTAAATGAGAATAGTCTATCTAAGTGAAGGGCAGCACCTGCTGTCCACCAGTCTTCTCTGCTGTCTATTTCCCTGGCCTGCTAGCAGGAGACACGGTGTTGTGGGCTGAGGTGCAGACAATCCTCAGAGAGTGTCAGGTAGCATCAGTGTCTGTTCAGGCATGGGTTCTGCTGTAGCATGGCTGGGCCTGATATGGCTGTGTAAGTTTGACCATGGTTTAGACACTGTCACTGGGGAGGTTGTCTGCCATACATTAAGGCTGAAATGTTTTGTTTATGCCCTACTGCAACTGTGCTTCTTCCACTGTTGACCATGCTGTTTAATTGGCTCCCTGCTTTATCAGAGAGGGACAGATTGGAGCAAGGATACTTCATCTCAACATTGAATGTTTCAGGTGAAGGATTATTATGTACATATATATTCACAAATGCACAAACACACACACACACACACACACACACACACACACACACACACACAAACACACACACTGCCTTGTACAAGTTTGACAGTTATCAGTAGCCCTTGATTTCAGGATGACTGAAAATATGATCATGATTCTGCTGTTCTCTCTTTGCCAGTCTGCTGCAGTATACTCTGGTTGATGATAAATCTAAGAACTGGCTAAGGGGAGAAAGAAACTTTCTGTAATGCCCCAGGCAGCATTCTGAGGTCTTTATCTAGCTCATTCATCCCTGTTGCATTTAAATAATAGACTTCTGACATGTCTCAGTCCTCTGCATCACCGTGCTCATCCTGCACGGCGTAGTCAGGGAATTCTCCAGATGTGTACATTTCTAGAACAGCTTGTGACCACATTGCACATCAGAATCAGAATCACCTTTATTCATCAAGTACCTTTACACATACCTAGAATTTTACTTGGTGAGAAGGTGCCGCCGGCAATAGACAATATACAAACAGAATACATACACAAGTCCACATAGACATCATACAGAATATAGAGTATCGGAACAGTAACCATAAAACATAGAACTCTGGAGTATAGACTGACTACAGTGCGAATACAGAGTGGTATATTACAGAGGGGTATATCTATTTATAAACTGGGTGGTTCGAGCCCTGAATGCTGATTGGCTGACAGCCATGGTATATCAGACTGTACACCACGGGTATGAAAAAAACAACTATTTTTACTGCTCTAATTACGTTGGTAACCAGTTTATTATAGCAATAAGGCACCTTGGGCGTTTGTGGTATATGACCAATACCCCGGCTAGGGGTGAATCCAGGCACTCCGATTTTTGTCCTGCCTAAGAACAGCACTTAGCCGTGGTATATTGGCCATATACCACACTCCCTCGTACCGTATTGCTTAAATATACAGGGGGAGGGATTCTGCTGTGACAAATATATACAGTGCTGTGCGGAGGTGTATCTAGTGCCAATGCAGTATAGTGCAGATTCATTTTTGAGGCAGTCACTTAATTCCTATGAGCCTGATGGTGGGTTGATGAGGGCCACCGCATGGGGGAAGAAACTGTTCAGGTGGTTTTGGTCAGATTGACCTAAACCGTATGCCAGAGGGGAGTCTTTGAAAGATGGGGTGTCTGGGGTGGGCAGGGTCGGCGATGATCTTTCCTGCAAGTTTCCTTGTCCTGTTGATGTGCAGGTCCTTGATGGAGGCAGGTGACACCCGATGACCTTCTCTGCAGACCAGACGATGCACTGCAGTTTGCCCTTACAGCGGGCAGACGCAGACCCAAACCACACGGTGGTAGAAGAGGTGAGGATCAACTGGCTCTGTAGAACCGAACCAGAATTGATGGAGAGAGTTTTGATGGATTTGATTTGATTTGATTTGATTTGATTTTGAGCTTCTTCAGCAGGCGCAGATACTACATCCTCTGTCGAGCATTCTTGGTGACCACTGTGATATTGTCCTTACACTTGAGGTTGTGGGAGAAGATGGTCTCCAGGAATTTGAATGACTTGGCTGTGCTGATGGCTGAGCCAATAATCTTAAGGGGGAGAGACAGTGGGGATCATTTCCTGTAGTCAACCACCTTCTCCATGGTTTTGACTGTGACCTCTCAACAGTACTTGGTGAGACGATACACCGTCACAAATGAGAACGACCGACCGGTTTTGGTGGGGGGTGGTATCGTCAGAAAACTTGAGTAGTTTGACATTTCGTCGTTGGAGGTGCAGTCATTGGTGTAGAGTGAGTAGAGGAGGGAGGAGGAGGGAGGAGGGAGGAGAGCACGCAACCCTGCGGAATCTGAAATATGTTTCCCCAGCTTTATGTGCTGTGTCCTGTCGGTGATCCACCTGCCTGTAGCCAGATACGTTCAGCTGGGTACGTTTGTGAAGCAGCAGGTCCTGAATGATTGTGTTGAAGGCCGAGCTAAAGTCCACAAACAATATCCTCACGTATGTCCTTGGGTTGTCGAGGTGTTGGTGGATGTAGAGAAGGCCCATGTTGATGGCACAGTCCACAGACCTAGGGGTGAGGGAGGAGGGGGTGTAAGGGAGGAGGGGGTTAAAAGGGGAGAGGGAGTGAAGGCGGGGGAGTGAGGCAAGGAAGGGGGTGGCAGGGGAGAGTGTAGTCAGGAGGGGATAGGGGTAGGAAGTAGATGGTTTTAAGTTTCATGTTGTATTAGTCGTATGTTCGGGATACATATGGTATACACCATCCAATGAAATGCTGACTTGCAGGTTCCTTCTCAACAATGCAACAACAATAAGAAACAATAAAAGATGAGAATAGGAACATAAAGTAAATGGCTGAGCAGAATATAATACATATTTTAGCATTTGGATAATACAAGATGGGATGGGGCAGGGTGGGTGGGGGGTAGGGGGTAGAGTCCTAATGGCTGAGGGTTTTGTCAGCTGAGGGGCTAGATGGCAGATGGCCCTTTTGTGTTTCAAAACGACAGTAGAACTAGTTCAGCAGGTTTGGTAGTAGAGGGTCGCCTGGTGCTTGGGAGGGTGGGGGGGTCTTTTATTTGTAGTTGTTGATCTGCTGGATATCTTCCAGACAGACGAACAGTTGTTGGTGGTGAATTGTTGTTCTAGCCACTCCTTGTAACGACTTTTGAATTTGAATTTGACCTTACTCTCACACCACAGGATATGAATGATGTGTTCTCACCCTGACCTTAAATGTTCTGCCATGTCCCAATGCTGTAAATGGAAAGACATGTTCATAATGCATTTCTTTTTCTATTTTTTGGCGGATCTTTTTTTGTTGTCGTAAAGTCTGGATTATGGTGAAGTTAATACGTCTACTTCTTGGTGAGCCAGTAAACGCAGCAAATGATATATTTATAGGTCTTATATAAACCAAACTGATGTTGTGCTCCAACAGTACAAAAGAGAGAACGTCTGGCCCCATTATTGATTCAAGTGTATTCTTAGTCCGGCCTAACCAAGGCAGAAGCAGCTTGTTAGTAGGCACATGAGGTTCCTCAATTAGTATCTTCAGAGTTAAAACAAAGAGGCTAACTATTCTTTATTTAAGATATTCTCATGCGTATTGGTCATGTGCTTTTGTCTGTGCAGCACTAAGCCAACGTTTTTATTTCCATATACACAATCCACAGAGCAGGAGAGTGTCTGCTTCACTCTCACTTGGCTTTGTCACTTCAATGCAGTCCATCTACAACGGCAGGGGAGTGGTGTGCACCAGAATGAATCAGACGGCGACGAGGAGTAATCATTGGGTTCCTTGTTGACTGCCTGCCTCGCCGTACAGAACACCGTCATGCAAACGAGATGTGGCGAAACTTCCTAATACGCATCCAATACCCTGGATGTCATTGTCCACCTCGGTCATTGGTTAGAAGAATGGCTTTAGAGGGCGAGAAGGAGACACAAAATGTATTCTTGTCGGATGTTGTGTAACACATTTAAATGCCCTTGTCAAACACTCATTCATTTGGTGGACAAACAGCCCCTAAAAAAAAGGCACTGAAACATAACCGAACATGTTTGAATGTTTCTGCCGCTTTGCTGCTGTTAGCTTTTAACTATCTGACCTGTTTATTATTTTGTGGTGATATTCGGTTTTCGGGACAAACACAGTCCGTACACAAGAGTGAATCACAACGATAGTTTTACGGAAAGATAATAAACTACCCAATGTCATTGACATTCAACACTTGCAATGAGAATTCTGTTTGTGTTTGTATCATGTCTGCTAGGCATCTATTGAGACCAAAGGACTGTCTGGAGCCAAACTAAAGTTCCCATTCTCCACCAATATTAATGTGATAAACTAATAAACGATGAAAGATCTTGAAACAGACAACAAGAGGAGACTAGGTAGGGAGTTGCCGTTGCTCTTCCCGGGGATGCACATTCGACTAATGAAATTAGTAGTAGTGGCGTATCTTGCTCCTTTTTTTTGGTTAGTTAGTTAGACATGCTTACACGAGCAAGAATTCTTCCGCTGAATGTGTGCCTATCCTGCCGGAAAGACTACATCACAGCTCACCACTCCCAGGGGACTGCGTTGCGACCCTCAGTCTACAACGTGGGCGCTCAAGTGGTACCTTGCGTCTGCTTTGCCAGTATCAACAGCTGCTCAGCTGTCACATATCTCCCATGGATTCAATAGAGCTCAGACACTGGTTCTGCATTTGACTTTGGAGATAGACTTGGACAGGGATGCATGCAGGCGCTTCATTAGACATTAGTGCTTGTGGCACTGGCATGAAATATCTGTCTGGACAGTGACCTACATGCCTAATTCACCTCCAGTTCATGGAATGATTTATCTCATGATATGGGTCAACCATATACTTTAGAGAGCACTAAGGCATGGCTTCCTGTATGGTCAAAGAAAGCATCATAGATTTAATGTTCACATATAACGCCTTGGATGTCAATTTTTATTTAAAAAAAACAACAACTTTTATTTCAACTGGTGTTGGCAACATACCAATACGTTTTTTTTTGTTTGTTTTTATAAATGAATGTCTTACCTTTTGACCACCAAATCTTTAATAAAAATAAACATTATTGAAGGTGACTAACAACAACTATGGTAATGTGTGCCTTATTTAATCAAAATATATAAGGTCATATTTGTATACATCATGAAACAAAGCTTGAGAGAGAGAGAGAGAGAGAGAGAGAGAGAGGCAACAGAACTACATAAACTCACAGTCTCCATGAATGAACCAAACATAAAAAAGCCCCATCTTTGATGTCTGTGAAAAAACATGATGTGTTTCTGTTCAACAGCTCATGCAAATCAACTTAAACAAACATGAGTGGATCTCTTTTAGAAAAAAAATAGAAAAAAATCTACCAAAAGCAGATATGATCAAAATTATTTCAAAATCCTGAAAAATGACTTCCAAATAAAATCCATAGAACTGAAAATATAATAGAAAATAAAACATAAAAACATATCCACCCGAAAATAAATAAGAACAGCCATGCATGAAGCACGGCAGATACTATTTGGAAACTGGATGCAGCGTTTAGTGGATGTTGGTTGTGTGTATGACACAGAGGTGAAGTTCCTATTCACATAGATTCCTTGTTTCATGCTTCTCATACAATCCATATGAATCCAGTTCTTAGAGACGTGTCCTCTATTAGTCCTAGTCAGAAGACCACCGTCTCCTCCTTCCCCTTTTCTTTCATTCAGTCCTTATATCATCAGTCCTTTCTTCTCCTCTCTTTGCCATTAGTTTCCTCATCCTCAGTGATGTGCCATAACGGTTTACATCTATATATATTTCCCTTTCGTTGTTTGGTACATAAAGTAAACACTTTCGGGTCGTCGTTTGGTTGAAGTCTCTTACTGGGCAAACAGGAAGGGGAGGAGCTTATGCAGGATCAGGAGAGTGATGAAGAGGAATGGGTCAGTGGTGGTAATGGCTCCAGAACCTGGCCAGACAAAGAAAACCAGAGGGGGTAGAAAGGTCAGTGGAAATGTGCTTCAAATCTAACCTGCACACAGAAACTGAGGAGAGATACAGTGTTAAGACAGTACCATGGATGCCTGGCTGTGGTGAATGGGAACAATGGGGGATCCTCCAGAATAAAGGAAGCTCACAGTAGCTCATGATGGCTATTAACTCCCTGCGAGGAGTAGAATTCTGTATTACCTGGGCCATATTTCACACAATTATAGCTGACAAAATGGCAGTCGCAGAAAATCTCAAATCTACTTTCGTTCACGCTTCTGCTGCCACTTGCAGACAAAGGTGAGATAGAGGTGAGAGTTTCATCCACATTGCCTGGCTACCTTTGAGTAGATGAAATGGCAGCATCTACTTATGCTGATGGTTTTGCACAGGAAAGGTGGGAGACATCCCGGGGTAGAACCTGGCTATGAGGAATAGTGGCCCTTGGATATAGCTCCTAATCCCTGTTTGACACGTTTCATTTCCTGTTTGAGCAGTAGAGCAACTGCTGGCTAAAAGCTGTTTCATTACGACACACGCACACTCTCTCACACGAGCACACATGCTTGTTTACACACACACACACACACACACACACACACACAAGTGCAGAAACAGACACGCACGGTTACACGAAAAACAGACCCCAACAAACAAAAATCAGGCCAGATGGATTTTTCAGATCACACACACGCACGCACGCACACGCACACACACACACACACACACACACACACACACACACACACACACACACACACACACACACACACACACACACACACACACACACACACACACACACACACACACACACACACACACAGAGAAACAAGCGTAATGAGTCAATGTTTAACTAGGCTGGAGTTTCTGTGACAGCTACAGTGTGAAACAGCAGTCTGTTTTTTCATTCTCGTGCCTTCCCCGGGCCATGCCCCACTACACGTCCATACACCAACGTTTCCATCATCCCCCAGCCCAAAGACACAGCATCAACTCAAAGACATGAACTCTACCACACGCAAGCAGGGCAATACACGTGCTTAACCGTGACTTACAAGACTCACCCGGAGCCAGGCCAGCTGTCTTAATCCCAAACAGAACTGCAGTGAATTCAGGACAAAATGGCGTGAGTGAGAAAGCGTTAGACCAAATGTCTTTCTCCGTACTTTGTTGATTTGGTGATTGGCTCTAATCTTCGCATCAATTCCCCTTGTTTCTCTCACATTCCACTTCTATTGTTTCAATCTCTCATGTCCCTCTAGCCGCTCTCTGTTTATGTCTCTGGCTCTGTACCTCTTTGTAAACTGTATCTGTTCTTTTGTGTCCCACCCCCATTATATTTTTTGCCACATTTCTCTTTCTTTGCCCTTTAAAATCTCTCTCTAGCTAACAATTGGATACCATGAAAAGGGGGTAATTTTTTAGTTTTTAAAAATAAATAAATCTCTCTCTATCCGATCTGCACTCTCTCTGTCTTCCATGGTCATTGAGTAGATTGGCTGTAGAGTGATGGACAGCATCTGGACAGGGCAGCTTATCGGACCCTCCTCACCAAGGATACAAATGACAGGTGTTTATTTGAGGCTATCTGGAGGCAGCCGGCTCTGACGATCCCTGTCAGTCACCCTGCCCCTCGTGATGCACCCCACCTCAGCCCCAATCAGACCCTTACAATCACCCCTTATGGCAGATGCTTACACAGACATCTTTAAAATGTCCAATCCAATCTAAATTTGTTGAACAAATGATTTCCTGAGAGAAATCGTGATAACATACAACCACATTAGTATTAGAAAAGCACTTTGGGATTGAAATGTGGAAACATAGCAGGATTATCAGTTATGATATTGGTAAGGACCAGAGGACTGTGTCAGATCACCTTTTGAAATGGGTTAATCACGCAATGTGTGAATGATCCACATCTGTTAAAAAGGTAATATCTGGTGTTGATAGATATTAATTTAGCACTGGGAAAACCCACACTTTTCAGGTACACCGTTTGAGAAACCAGAACTTCTTCTCACACACTGATGCCTTTAACCTGTATATAACATCTTTGGCACAAAACTCTATTCTATGTTCTATTCTACTCGATTCTATAGAATATTCTACAACTTCATCAGATTCAAGGAAACGCTATTATTTACATTAAATCAATTGGTTCACCCTGTGTCATCTGTGGCAATGTTTATCAGACACTCTCCTACTCAGACAATTAAAATATGTGTTCATTGTAGATGGAATTCGGGTAAAGTTATGTTAAATACAAAGGTCAAACAAAAGCCATGAAAATAACAAAATGAATAAACCCACACGAATCAGCTAAAACCTGAGAACTTCTCCTAGGACCATTGTAGCCAGAATCACTCCGCACAGCAGTCACAGCACAGCAGTCACCAAACGTGTAACACCAAGGCATTACTCCATCCACACTCATCCCCCTACTGGAAGCACTTCATAAGAGAATAGAAAACATCAGGGATTGTAACATACTCTCTTTCACGGAAACATGGCTCTCTCGCGATATGCTGTCAGAGTCGGTACAGCCACCTGGACTCTCAGTTCATCGCGCAGACAGGAATAAACATCTCTCTGAGAAGAAGAATGGCGGGGATATAGGTTTCATGATTAACGACTCATGGTGTAATTGTAACAACATACAGAAACTCAAGTCCTTTTGTTCACCTGACCTAGAATTCCTCACAATCAAATGCCAGCCATATTATCTCCCAAGAGAATCCTCTCAATTATTGTCACAGCCGTATATATCCCACCTCAAGCCGATACCACGACGGCCCTCAAGAACTTCACTGAACTTTGTGCAAACTGGAAACCATATATCCCGAGGCTGCATTTATTGTAGCTGGGGATTTTAACAAAGCAACTTTGAGAAAAAGGCTACCTAAATTCTATCAGCATTTCGACTATAGCACTCGCAATGGAAAAACACTGGACCATTGTTACTCTAACTTCCGCGATGCATACAAGGCCCTCCTCCACCCTCCACCCTGGTCAAATCTGACCATGACACCATTTTGCTCATCCCTTCCTATAGGCAGAAACTCAAACAGGAAGTACCCGTGCTAAGACTATTCAATTATTTTCTGACCAATCGGAATCCACGCATCAAGATTGTTTTGATCATTGGGATATGTTCCGTGTAGCCGCAGAGAACAATATTGATGTATACATCACAGCCTGGTATGGCAACTGCACCGCCCACAACTGCAGGTCTCTCCAGAGGGAGGTGCGGTCTGCACAATGCATCACGGGGGAAATTAACCGCCCTCCAGGATACCTATAGCACCTGAAGTCACAGGTAGGCCAAAAAGATAATCAAGGACAACAACCACCTGAGCCACTGCCTGTTCACCCCGCTACCATCCAGAAGGCGAGGTCAGTACAGGTGCATCAAAGCTGGGACCGAAAAACAGCTTCTATCTCAAGGCCATCAGACTGTTAAACAGCCATCACTAGCACAGAGAGGCTGCTGCTTACATTCAGACTTGAAATCATTGGCCACTTTAATAAATGGAACACTAGTCACTTTAATAACGCCTCTTTAATAATGTTTACATATCTTGCATTACTCATTTCATATATATATATATATATATATATATATATATATATATATACTGTATTGTATACAGTATATATACATCTATTACATCTTAGCCTATGCCGCTCTGACATTGCTCATCCATATATTTATATTTATATATTCACATTCCATTCCTTTACTTATATTTGTGTGTATTAGGTATTTGTTGTGCAATTGTTAGATATTACTTGTTAGATATTACTGCACTGTCAGAACTGGAAGCAAAAGCATTTCGCTACACTCGCAATAACATCTCCATGTGTATGTGACCAATACAATTTGATTTGATTTGATTTATTTGTTTACTCTCATAAGAGCAAACACTGCTCCAACTCCAAATTCACATGACACTCTGTCGGGATCTGTCTTGTTTATCTTTGAACCATGTTTTAGTACCAGTGGATATCTCTCTGTAGGAATGACATTGATTTGCCTTGAGGTTCAGATGATTCTCCCCTGAGTTTTGAATCAATCAAAGCATACACTTAACCTCAGAACACCTCAGTGTCTGTAAGAGCATCTGTCTACTGCAGATAAATCATTTAGCCAATATTTTACATCCAATGGAAATGCAGGTTTGTGAGAGTAACCTCGACCTTTAGAAATGCAATTAATTCAATAGTCTATTTAACTGCCGACAATCTGCTATACTTCATATAACCCACCACATTCATATATTCGTAAACTAAAACCTGGACATTGGGTTAAAAAGTCATCTGTGGTGTATGAAGTGGGGGTGTTGAAATTTGGCAAATGAATGGGCCCAACACATTATTTGGAGATCGCATTCCAGCTCATTGGGGCCAAAGGGAAGCAGAAACAATATACATTTCATACAGTGTACAACACTAGCTATGACTCAGCTACATGCCCTGTTCGCACAATAATTACTGTCATTAGTACACCAGCGCTGTGAGGTTGGAAGGTTCCACACTGGATTTCTCTTCTCTCTCTCTCTCTCCCTCTCTCCCTCTCTCATTTTCTCCCTCAAACATTAGCAGACATTGAGAATTGACCTAAAACAGAACCCCTTGGTTAGATACAAGTGTTTCTGTAGAGTAACAGCTATGCACTGTGTAGACCTGTAACTAATGGCCATTAGGATGACATCACTATTCTCAAAGGTTACGGTTGGCATCTGCTAGAAGGGGGATGGTTAGGGATCGCATATGGGGGAGAACAAACAAAGAGAGACGGAGAAAAAAAGAGGGAACTATTGACAGATGGTTGACATTGTTCTATTCGTTTAATTGGACTGAACATAAGGATAGAAGGATTTTGTATGATATTTTCTCTGGTGTGTGCCTAAGTTTGTCATCATGGATAGATACAGGTCAAAATTCAACATTCTCTTTCGTTAGGGGGAGGTTGAACTCCAACAGGATTCCTCACCACAAGGAAACAAAAAGCCTTGGAAGTTCAATAATACAAGCTGAGGGCGAGGCAAACAAGGCCTCCTCCACCACTTCACCCTCAGCTTGCAGTGCGCCATAGGTTTTTTAACTCTGACTGCTTGGGGTAGCTGCAACAGAGAGAACTGCTACAGAGATCTACCATTATGGATAGCCAGCTACCATTGTTCTCTATGTGTCATGTAGTGTCTTTCCTTATAGGTGAAAGTGACCACTCATTTAAGTGAGAACTCTCTACCACTTATCCCACTGTCTCGCGGTATTGGATGAGCTATAGGCAGCAACACAAAGGCCCAATAATAATAGAGTAATGTAAAGTTCACATAACCATCCAGCCATCATCTATCACAGAGATGACAAAACCACCACAGTGTCTTTTGCCAGGTGAAAACAATGAACGGAAGTCAATCAACACCACATTGGGAGAAGTAAAGTACCTTCCCGCACAGTCTGACAGTTACCTAACACTTGTCATAATTATCCTTGGAGAGGAGACTGACACCTGAAAAAACACATCAGCCTGTTAACATGCAGACACACACAGTGGTCATTACCTCAGACGAATGTACTCTCTCACATTGCTACCTCCCTCGCCAAGTCTTCACAAACGGACAGGAAAAACAACCATGTCCAATATACAGTTTATAATATTTCAATTAATTGGAACCACATTTGATAGTAATGCAACTAACAGGCATACCTGGCATAAACACACACACAAACACACATAGGATGAGATAGACTGGGTGTTTAATGAGGGATTGAGACAGCTGTACTCTTGGTAGCTGTACTCCCAGCCAGAGACAAGTACTCTTGGGTAGGTGTATTTGAGTGAGCTCTTGCATCACTACTGTCTGGCTGTCCTATTGCTCTATGCCATCCTCCTCACCTCCTACCAAACAAGCTCACCTGCCAAGTCATTGCTCCCGAACTGCTGAGTGAACACAGTCAGTTTTTAATATTTTTTCATATCCTATTGCATAGTCAACTGCTCCTACTGCTCTCTCTCTCTCACACCTCACTTTCATTGTGAATAATACAAACAGCAACATTATTGAACTAACTCCCACAATTACAGTTGAAGTCGGAAGTTTACATACACTTAGGTTGGAGTTATTAAAACTCGTTTTTCAACCACTCCACAAATTTCTTGTTAACAAACTGTAGTTTGGGCAAGTCGTTTAGGACATCTAATTTGTACATGACACAAGTCATTTTTCCAACAATTGTTTACAGAAAGATTATTTCACTTATAACTCACTGTATCACAATTCCAGTGGGTCAGAAGTTTACATACACTAAGTTGACTGTGCCTTTAAACAGATTGGAAAATTCCAGAAAATGATGTCATGGCTTTAGAAGCTTCTGATTATTGACATCATTTGAGTCAATTGGAGGTGTACCTGTGGATGTATTTCAGGCTTACCTTCAAACTCAGTGCCTCTTTGCTTGACATCATGGGAAAATCAAAAGAAATCAGCCAAGACCTCAGAAAAAGAATTGTAGACCTCCACAAGTCTGGTTCATCCATGGGAGCAATTTCCAAACGCCTGAAGGTACCACGTTCATCTGTACAAACAATAGTACACAAGTATAAACACCATGGGACCACGTAGCTGTCAAACCGCTCAGGAAGGAGACGCGTTCTGTCTCCTAGAGATGAACGTACTTTGGTGAGAAAAGTGCAAATCAATCCCAGAACAACAGCAAAGGACCTTGTGAAGATGCTGGAGGAAACAGGTACAAATGTATCTAGGTCCACAGTAAAACGAGTCCTATATTGACATAACCTGAAAAGCTGCTCAGGAAGGAAGAAGCCACTGCTCCAAAGCCGCCATAATAAAAGCCAGACTACGGTGTGCAACTGCACATGTGGACAAAGATTGTACTTTTTAGAGTAATGTCCTCTGGTCTGATGAAACAAAAATAGAACTGTATGGCCATAATGACCATCGTTATGTTTGGAGGACAAAGGCGGAGGCTTGCAAGGTGAAGAACACCATCCCAACCGTGAAGCACGGGGGTGGCAGCATCATGTTGTGGGGGTGCTTTGCTGCAGGAGGGACTGGTATACTTAATTAAATAGATGGCATCATGAGGGATGAAAATTATGTGGATATATTGAAGCAACGTCTCAAGACATCAGATGAAGTTGAAGCTTGGTCGCAAATGGGTCTTCCAAATGGACTATGACCCCAAGCATACTTCCAAAGTTGTGGCAAAATGGCTTAAGGACAACAAAGTCAAGGTATTGGAGTGGCCATCACAAAGCCCTGACCTCAATCCTATAGAACATTTGTGGGCAGAACTGAAAAAGCGTGTGCGAGCAAGGTGGCCTACAAATCTGACTCAGTTACACCAGCTCTGTCAGGAGGAATGGGCCAAAATTCACCCAACTTATTGTGGGAAGCTTGTGGAAGGCCACCCTAAACATTTGACACAAGTTAAGCAATTTAAAGGCAATGCTACCAAATACTAATTGAGTGTATGTCACGTCCTGACCTTAGTTCCTTTTTTATGTCTCTATTTTAGTTTGGTTGGGGTGGGCATTCTATGTTTTGTGTTCTATATTTTCTATCTCTATGTGTTGGGCCTGGTATGGTTCCCAATCGTTGTCTCTGATTGAGAACCATACTTAGGTAGCCTGTTTTCCCATTTTGAGTTGTGGGTGATTATTTTCTGTTTAGTGTTGTGTGTGAGTACCTGACAGAACTGGTGCATTTGGTTCTATTTTTGTCTTGCTTCAGTGTTCCGGTTTTAATAAACAGCATGGACACTTACCACGCTGTGCATTGGTCCGATATTTCCTACTCCTCCTCAGAAGAGGAGGAGAATCGTTACAGTGTATGTAACGATTCTAGGAATAAATCTCAGGAATTGTGACAAACTGAGTTGAAATGTACTTTGCTAAGGTGTATGTAAACTTCCAACTTCAACTGTACATCCACAATGTGGAATATTTCCACAAACCAAATGTTCCTTTTAATCACGCAGTCCGTAATCAATATAGATAGTCAATAAAATTCTAATTAGAATATTCCAGTGAATTAGTTTGATGATTATTCAATTAATGATCAAAGTATTAGCGGTTCACATTGTAATTGGCTTTCAGATTGGCCTATATACAGGTTGATGTTGTGAAACAAGTGAGACGAATTACTGAGATACGTAAAAAAGAATAATATTTCAGATGAATTTAAAGTAAGGGAAAACAGTATTGTATATTATGCTTGGGAGGTGCCACAAACAAAGAGATGTGATGAGATTAAAATCTTTACAATAATATTATGTTTCTAATGTTGAAAAATGCTGGGATTAGTAATTGTGATTCCATGGAGGGTTGTTTTCACAGTTCAAAGTTTCAACAAGGTTCCGTTTCACTGCTATGTAGTAGATTTTCTGTTCGTGAACTGAGAACCTAGAGGAACATTCACAGCTGTGCAGTCACCACACACTCCACTCTGAATTCATGATAGACAACCTCCATCCCCAAAGTGTTAGTTAGCCACTGATCTTCCATGGGACTATCTATCTGGTTCCCTGTGAAGCACTGGAGAATGGTGCACTGCAAGTTTATGTTATCACAGCAAGGCCGCAAAACCCCCGGATGAAAAATGAAAATGTGAGAGGCAATTTGAGACACCTGACAGTGTGCTGAGGGCCCGGCTTATCTGCCACATGCCCGTGGCATTTCCCCTTTAATATTAATTGTTTCTGCCACTCAGCCAGATGACATTGCAGAAAAGTGACAGATGCACGCATTTCCGAGAGTCGGGCAGATCACATTTTTTCCCCCCTCAGCTGTCGTTATTGTGGTAAGACAGGAGAGGGCCAATCTTTCAAATATGCCAGGGTGCTTTTTAACCTTCACAATCTGTTGACAAATATGTTGAGGGGTTCACTTAAAATAAAAAAATAAAAAGCCAAGACAAATTCTGTGTCCCTCCGTCAATGTAAAAGTGTCAGGGAGGCACTTTCACATGAATTAATTTGCTGTATTTGATTTAGTCTGACAGAGATACATGACGAGAGACAGAGAAGCAAATATTGACCAGCCAATTTGAAGTAATATAGCAGCCATGAGCAAACAGTAAAATATGAAAAATAATATCCCTCAGATTCTCCTAAATAAACAGGTGAGCTTGCCCTGCTCTGTCATGTACAATCATGTTTAAACAACAAGCCCAGAGGTCAGTCTGTAATACCTCTAAACCTTAGAGGATGTTGTTTTTCGATACTAAATCAGAATTTAGAACTGAAGCACACAAGTATTACTACTCAGTATGAGGCATATATGGAAGTTGGTCAGTCAATTCAATTGCCCTGACAATGCCTGACCTTAGCTCGTTGTGTAAGCAAAGCAGAGCACAATTGTATTCAAGTCTACCAATCAAACAGTGAAAAGGATTCTGATTTTAGAATTTAAAATGAGAGCCTAGCAGTAATATTGAAAAATCGATGACATTAGACTATTTGGACATTTAGGTTAATATATGAGAGAGAGAGAGAGAGAGAGAGAGAGAGAGAGAGAGAGAGAGAGAGAGAGAGAGAGAGAGAGAGAGAGAGAAGAGCCCGTGAACTGGCAGTGGTATTGTTTGATTTTCTTGCCAAATGGCCGCCTCTGTCTCGCTTCGCTAAGGACAGGGCTGGCCGAGCATGCTGATTCCACAGTGCCAGTTCCTAGGAGAGGGCATTTAACGTGCTCCAGGCTATGCTCACGTCCACAGTACATGTCCAGGATGGCAGCATCAGTGTTATGAACAGTCCAACACGAGGAGGACTAACAGCATGGTGCCATTCTATTAGCTTGGTGTGTTTTGCATGATTACCCCTCGGTTGGCAGTTAGCTTCATTCAGAAAGTAAGGGATTCGACTCAAATAGAGAAGACCAAATGGATCCCTGGCCTCTGGATGAGAGAGTCTGCTAAATGACTAACATGTAGAAGTAAATGTATGCACCGATTACTAAATTGCACAACTCTGTTGGTTACATTTTTAATAGAAATCAAGGCTCTGTAGATGGCATTGGCTTCAAGCATACATTTAGATCTACGTGTTGTTGGGTGACATTACTGAATCAGAAGTCTGGACTAGTTGTGAAAGCAGAGGTGAAGCACTGCACTCAAGGACACAGGTAGAGTTGTAAAACTGTAGAAATGTTTCCCCTGGAGTCCTCTCCTCCAGTCATGGCCCACCAGCTTTCCTCCTCTGCCCTGAGGACAAAGCACCAGCGAGGAGAGAACAGCCATCCCGACTCGCCACAACATACGTTGAGCAGGTCTTTCTAAAAACCCTTGAGGACCCCCAAGTAAAGAGGTCACAACCTTGGCAACAGCCTATCATTAGAGGAGGGGACTTTTCTACATTACCCTGCAAACCACCAATGCACTGACAGCAATAGCCAGGAAAGAAGAGGAGAAGTCTGGACACATGCTTCCAGCCAGAGAAACGAACATGGTCTCCCTGGCTGCTTTCACACCATGTCTGTACACACACACAGGCACAATCAAAACATACATCAGCAAACATGCTAATGCACATAAACAGACAAGTGTGATCCCACATACTGAGAAATAAAAGTATCCACCTTCCCTATCCCCAGCCAGACCACCACTACGCCAGCAGCTGTAAGTCTGATATGGCAGAACGGCGAATGAAACTCTCCTGCGGAGTCTGTGAAATTTAATTATTCAGCAGTGCGCTTCATCGATCAGTAGCGAGTCTGGCGTGTGAGATAACCCCATGTTCGCTCTCTCCAAAGGCTACATTAAGGCGCTCTCACGTTATAATGTGGAGATCATGAGGAGACATATCCATTGTGAATCATATCTTCATCATTTCTTTCTCGGTATGGTGGACACTATAAAGGCAAGAACATGTCACTCTCCTCAGTGGGTAATTGTAAGTATTCACCCCCCTTTGGATTTTCCACATTTTGTTGCATTACATAGTGTGTATGAAAATGATTAAATTGTGATTTTTTTGGGGGGGGGTGGGCATCGAGCAAGACAAAAATATTCCAATATCAATGTGAAAGAAACATTCCCCCAATTTAAAAAATAAATAAAAAGAAAACACAAATTTACCTTGATTAGATAAGTATTCACCCCTGAGTCTGATAAAACCAAATCATATATGTTAGAAACAGCTTCTGCAGTGGTTACAGCTGTGAATCTTTCTGGGTAAGAGCTTTCCAGATGGTTTGTGAAAAACTGTAACATGGCGACTCAGGAACATTCACTATCTTCTTGGTAAGCAACTCCAGTGTAGATTTGGTCTTGTGCTGTAAACTCAGCCAAAAAAAGAAACATCCCTTTTCAGGACCCTGTCTTTCAAAGATAATTAGTAAAAATCCAAATAACTTCACAGATCTTCATTGTAAAGGGTTTAAACACTGTTTCCCATGCTTGTTCAATGAACCACAAACAATTAATGAACATGTACCTGTGGAACGGTCGTTAAGACACTAACAGCTTACAGACGGTAGGCAATTAAAGTCACAGTCATGAACACTTAGGACACTGAAGAGGCCTTTCTACTGACTCTGAAAAGCACCAAAGGAAAGATGCCCAGGGTCCCTGCTCATCTGTGTGAATGTGCCTTAGGCATGCTGCAAGCAGGCATGAGGACTGCAGATGTGGCCAGGACAATAAAGTGCAATGCCCGTACTGCAAGATGCCTAAGACAGCGCTACAGGGAGACAGGACGGACAGCTGATCGTCGTCGCAGTGGCAGACCAGGTGTAACAACACCTGCACAGGATCGATACAACCGAACATCACACCTGCGGGACAGGTACAGGATGGCAACAACAACTGCCTGAGTTACACCAGGAACGCACAGTCCTTCCATCAGTGCTCAGACGCAATAGGCTGAGAGAGGCTGGATGGACTGAGGCCTTGTAGGTCTGTTGTAAAGCAGGTCGTCACCAGACATCACCGGCAACAACATCGCCTATGGGCACAAACTCATCGTCGCTGGACCAGAAAGAACTGGCAAAAAGTGCTCTTCACTGACGAGTCGCAGTTTTGTCTCACCAGAGGTGATGGTCGTATTCGCATTTATCGCCGAAGGAATGAGCGTTATACCGAGGCCTGTACTCTGGAGCGGGATCGATTTGGAGGTGGAGGGTCCATCATGGTCTGGGGGGGTGTGTCACAGCATCATCGGACTGAGCTCGTTGTCATTGCAGGCAATCTCAATGCTGTGCATTACAGGGAAGACATCATCCTCCCTCATGTGGTACCCTTCCTGCAGGCTCATCCTGACATGACCCTCCAGCATGACAATGCCACCAGCCATGCTGATTGTTCTGTGCATGATTTCCTGCAAGACAGGAATGTCAGTGTACTGCCATGGCCAGTGAAGAGCCTGGATCTCAATCCCATTGAGCACGTCTGGGACCTGTTGGATCGGAGGATGAGGGCTAGGGCCATTCCCCCCAGAAATGTACGGGAACTTGCAGGTGCCTTGGTGGAAGAGTGGGGTAACATCTCACAGAAAATATTGTGCAGTCCATGAGGAGGTGATGCACTGCAGTACTTAATGCAGCTGGTGGCCACACCAGATACTGTTACTTTTGATTTTGACCCCCCTTTGTTCAGGGACACATTATTCCATTTCTGTTAGTCACATGTCTGTGGAACTTGCTCAGTTTATGTCTCAGTTGATGAATCTTGTTATGTTCATACAAATATTTACACATGTTACGTTTGCTGAAAATAAACACAGTTGACAGTGAGAGGACATTCCTTTTTTTGCTGAGTTTATGTTATTGTCCTGCTGAAACATGAGTTTTTCTCCCAGTGTATGGTGTAAAGCAGACTGAAGCAGGTTTTCCTCTAGTATTGTGCCTGTGCCTAGCTCCATCCTGTTTCTTTTTATCCTGAAAAACTCCCCAATCTTTGCCGATTTCAAGCATGCCCATACCATGATGCAGCCACCACCATGCTTGAAAATAATGAGGCAGTTACTCAGTGAAGTGTTGTGAAGGATTTGCCCCAAACATAAGTCTTATATATATATATATACACAGTGCCAGTCAAAAGTTTGGACACACCTACTCATTCAAGGGTTGTTCTTTATTTTTACAATATTTACATTGTAAAATAATAGTGAAGACATCAACACTATGAAATAACACATATGGAATCATATATTAACCAAAAAGTGTTAAACGACTCAAATTATATTTGATCTTTTAGCTTATTCAAAGTAGCCACCCTTTACCTGGGGCGGCAGGTAGCCGAGTGTTTAGAGCATTGGGCCAGTAACAAAAAGGTTGCTGGATCGAATCCCTGAGATGACTAGGTAAAAATCTTTCGCTCTGCCCCCGAACAAGGCCGTTAACCTACTGTTCCCCGGTAGGCCGTCATTGTAAATAAGAACTTCTTCTAAACTGGCTTACCTAGTTAGATAAAAAAATATATATATATTTTTTTTGTACATATCTTGATGACAGTTTTGCACACTCTTTCCCTCAACCAGCTTCATGAGGTAGTCACCTGGAATGCATTTCAATTAACAGGTGTGCATTGTTAAAAGTTAGTTTGTGGAATTTCTTTCCTTCTTAATGCATTTGAGCCAATCAGTTGTGTTGTGACAAGGTAGGGGTGGTATGCATAAAATAGCCCTATTTGGTAAAAGACCAAGTCCATATTATGGAAAGAACAGCTCAAATAAGCAAAGAGACAGTCCATCATTACTTTAAGACATGAAGGTCAGTCAATTTGGAAAATGTCAAGAACTTTTAAAGCTTCTCCAAGTGCAGTCGCAAAAACCATGAAGCGCTATGATGAAACTGCCTCTCATGAGGACCGCCACAGGAAAGGAAGACCCAGAGTTACCACTGCTGCAGAGGATACGTTCATTAGAGTTAATTGCACCTCAGATTGCAGCCCAAATAAATTCTACAATAACAAGCACATCTCAACATCAACTGTTCAGAGGGGACTGCGTGAATCAGGTCTTTATGGGCGAATTGCTGCAAAGAAACCACTACTAAACACCAACAAGAAGAACAGTCTTACTTGGGCCAAGAAACATGAGCAATTGACATTAGACTGTCCTTTGGTCTGATGAGTCCAAATGTTTGATTTTTGGTTCGAACCGCCATGTCTTTGTGAGACACAGAGTAGGTGAATGGATTATCTCTAAATGTGTGGTTCCCACCGTGAAGTATGGAGGATTA
The DNA here is from genome assembly GCF_018296145.1 of Oncorhynchus tshawytscha. Lineage (NCBI taxonomy): Eukaryota > Metazoa > Chordata > Actinopteri > Salmoniformes > Salmonidae > Oncorhynchus > Oncorhynchus tshawytscha. The sequence continues at coordinate 56,882,296 of NC_056432.1, forward strand.
GGTGTGATGGTGTGGGAGTGCTTTGCTGGTGGCACTGTCAGTGATTTATTTTGAATTCAAGGCAATCTTAACCAGCATGGCCACCACAGCATTCTGCAGCAAATAACCATCCCATCTGGTTTGCGCTAATTGGGACAATCATTTGTTTTTCAACAGGACAATAACCCAACACACCTCCAGGCTGTGTAAGGGCTATTTGACCAAGAAGGAGACTGATGGAGGGCTGCATCAGATGACCTGGCCTCCACAATCACCCAACCTCAACCCAATTGAGATGGTTTGGGATGAGTTGGACAGCAGAGTGAAGAAAAAGCAGCCAACAAGCGCTCCGCATATGTGGGAACTAATTCAAGACGGTTTGAAAAGCATTCCAGGTGAAGCTGGTTGAGAGAATGTCAAGAGTGTTCAAAGCTGTCATCAAGGCAAAGGGTGGCTACTTTGAAGAATCTCAGTCAGTTTTCAGTTAGGTCAGTTAGGATCACCACTTTATTTTAAGAATGTGAAATGTCAGAATAATAGTAGAGAGAATGATTTATTTCAGCTTTTATTTATTTCATCATATTCCCAGTGGGTCAGAAGTTTACATATACTCAATTATTGTTTGGTATCATTGCCTTTAAACTGTTTAACTTGGGTCAAACGCTTTGGGTAACCTTCCACAAGCTTCCCACAATATGTTGGGCGCATTCCTCCTGACAGATTTGGTGTAACCGAGTCAGGTTTGTAGGCCTCCTTGCTCGCACATGCTTTTTCAGATCTGCCCACATATTTTCTATAGGTTTGAGGTCAGGGCTTTGTGATGGCCACTCCAATACCTGGACTTTGTTGTCCTTGAGCCATTTTGCCACAACTTTGGAAGTATGCTTGCGGTCATACTCCATTTGGAAGACCCATTTGCAACCAAGCTTTAACTTCCTGACTGATGTCTTGAGATGTTGCTTCAATATATCCACATAACTTTCATCCCTCATGATGCCATCTGTTTTGTGAATTGCACCAACAGTCCCTCCTGCAGCAAAGCACCCCCACAACATGATGCTGCCACCCCCGTGCTTCACAGTTGGGAAGGTGTTCTTCGGCTTGCAAGCTTCCCCATTTTTCCTCCAAACATAACAATGGTCATTATGGTCAACAGTTCTATTTTTGTTTCATCAGACCAGAATACTTTTCTCCAAAAAGTACGATATTTGTCCCCATGTGCAGTTGCAAACCGTAGTCTGGCTTTTTTATGGCGGTTTTGGAGAGGTGGCTTCTTCTTTGCTGAGAAGCCTTTCAGGTTATGTCGATATAGGACTAATTTTACTGTTGATATAGATCATTTTGTAACTGTTTCCTCCAGCATCTTCACAAGGTCCTTTGCTGTTGTTCTGGGATTGATTTGCTCTTTTCGCACCAAAGTACGTTCATCTCTAGGAGACAGAACGTGTCTCCTTCCTGAGCGGTTTGACGGCTGCGTGGTCCCATGGTGTTTATACTTGCGTACTATTGTTTGTACAGATGAACGTGGTACCTTCAGGTGTTTGGAAATTGCTCCCATGGATGAACCGGACTTGTGGAGGTCTGCACTTTTTTCTGAGGTCTTTGCTGATTTCTTTTGATTTTCCCATGATATCAAGCAAAGAGGCACTGAGTTTGAAGATAGGCCTTGAAATACATCCACAGGTAAACCTCCAATTGACTCAAATGATGTTAGTAAGCCTATCAGAAGCTTCTTAAGTCATGACATCATTTCCTGGAATTTTTCAAGCTGTTTAAAGGCACAGTCAACTTAGTTTATGTAAAATTCTGACCCACTGGAATTGTGATACTGTGAATACCTCGTGAAATAATCTGTCTGTAAACAACTGTTGGAAAATGACTTGTGTCATGCACAAAGTAGATGTCCTAACCGAATTGCCAAAACTATAGCTTGTTAACAAGAAACAAGATATATATAATTATATACTACATGATCAAAAGTATGTGGACACCTGCTCTTCGAACATCTCATTCCAGAATCATAGGCATGAATTTGGAGTTGGTTCACCCTTGTCTGCTGTAACAACCTCCACTCTTCTGGGAAGCCTTTCCACTAGATGTTGGAAAATTGCTTTGGGTACTTGCTTCCATTCAGCCACAAGAGCATTAGTGTGGTCGGACACTGATGTTGGGCGATTAGGCCTGGCTCGCAGTCGGCATTTCAATTCATCCCAAAGGTGTTTGATGGGGTTGAGGTAAGAGCTCTGTGCAGGCCAGTCATGTTCTTCCACGCCGATCTCGACAAACTATTTTTTTATGGACCTTCCTTAGTGCACAGGGGCATTGTTATGCTGAAACAGGAAAGGATCTTACCCAAACTGTTGCCACAAAGTTGGGAGCACAGAATCATCTAGAATGTCTTTGTATGCTGAAGCATTAAGACTTCCCTTCACTGGAACAAAGGAGCCTAGCCCAAATCTGCTAGGCCATGGAAACCCATTTAATGAAGTTCCCAACGAACAGTTATTGTGCTAAAGTTGCTTCCAGAGGCAGTTTGGAACTTGGTAGTAATTGTTGCATATGAGGACAGACCATTTTTACTCACTAGTGGTTTCAGCACTCTGCAGTCCAGTTCTGTTAGCTTGTGTGGCCTACCACTTCACATCTGAGCCATTGTTGCTCCTAGACATTTCCACTTCACAATAACAGCACTTACAGCTCATCGGGCCAGCTCTAGCAGGGCCGAAATTTGACGAACTGACTTGTTGGAATGGTGCCACGTTGAAAATCACTGAGATCTTCTGCCATGCCATTCTACTGCCAATGTTTGTCTATGGAGATTGCATGGCCGTGTGCTTAATTTTATGCACCTGTCATCAACAGTTGTGGCTGAAATAACCGAATCCACTCATTTGAAGGGGTTTCCACATACTTTTGTATATATACAGTATATGTAGTGCATTCTGAAATTATTCAGACCCATTCACTTTTTCCACAAGTTTATTACGTTCCAGCCTTATTCTCTAATTGATTCAATTGTTTTTTTTACCCTCACCAGTCTACACACAATACCCCATAATGACAAAGAAAAACTGTTTTTTAGAAATGTTGCTAATTTATAATATGTAAAATGTAATATCACATTTACTTAATTATTCAGACCCTTTGCTCAGTACTTTGTTGAAGCACATTTGGCAGCGATTATAGCCTCGAGTCGTCTTGGCTATGACGCTACAAGCTTGGCACATTTTGTATTTGGGGAGTTTCTCACATTCTTCTTTGCAGATCCTCTCAAGCTCTGTCAGGTTGGATGGGGAGCGTCGCTCCACAGCTATTTTCAGGTCTCTCCACAGATGTTCGCCTGAGTTCAAGTCCGGCCTCTGGCTGGGCTGCTCAAGGACATTCAAAGACTTGTCCCGAAGCAACTCCTGTGTTGTCTTGGCTGTGTGATCAGGCTCGTTGTCATGTTGGGAGGTGAACCGTAGTCACAGTCTGAGGTCCTGAGCTCTCTGGAGCAGATCAAAGATCTCTCTGTACTTTTCTCCGTCCATCTTTCCCTCAATCCTGACAAGTCTCCTGTCACAGCCATTGAACTCTGTAGCTGTTTGAAAATGGCCTGGCCACCATGAGGCCAATGGCCTGGCCTCATGGTGACATCACTGAACAGTTTCCATCTTGTCCTGCAGCTTACTTCAGAAGGACAACTGTGTCTTTGTTGTGTTTGGGTGGTTTAATACGTCATCCACAGCATCATTATTAACTTGACCATGCTTAAAGTGATATTCAATGTCTGATTTGTCATGGTCAACAATCTACCAATCACTGCCCAGTCTTTCAAAAGCTCCCTGGTCTTTGTAATTGAATCTGTGGTTGAAATTCAATAGTGAGGGACCTTGCAGATCATTTATGTATGGGGGTCAGAGGAAGGGATAGTCATTCAAAAATCATGTCAAACCATATTATTTCACACAGAGTGAGTCGATGTAATTTATTATGTGATTTTGCCAAAACAAAAGAGGTGAATACTTTTGAAACAACTGTATTTTAGTTATTTCATTTGTAGGCCTATTCATTTGTTAACCTTAGTAGAATATTCTTTTCACTTTGACATTATGGAGTATCTAGGATACCCACTGTATATATACACCTTCCCTCACTCTCCATAGTCTGACTATAGGCATATATGTCCCAGCATGTATCATTTGTATTTATTTATTAAGAGAAGATGAACTAATCAATACCTCCACTTAAGAAACACTGCCCTGTAAGCAATATAATTCCATGTAACATGTGTTGTACTCTACAAGCATCATCAAATGTATTATTTAAAAAAAATATATATATTATTCAATGACAATGAAACTGTCAGTGTAATTTATCATTCACTTTAAAAAGGGACAAATCACTGGTCAGAATGACATGCTACTGAGGGTCTGACTGGAGATTGAGGAGAAACACACACAAACTCCCGTATTCTCGCCCTATATCACTAGGTGTCACTGTTGCACTTTAACTTACCTGCTCCATGCTGCTGTCGGAGGATGGCCGCATTGCCGGGCCTCGGAGAAGCTGAGGACTTTGCTGCGGAGGCAGTGGTCGTCGTGCTGGCGGGGAGGGGGCCATGTCCTGCTGGAGGAGGCACGCGAGGCTTTCCCTGACCCGGCTCAGAGGTAGCCCGCCCCCCTGCCACCGCGTCCTTGCTGTTCCTCAGTGGCCATCTATTCTGGATGTGGGACACGGCCTCCTCGGCCACCATGCCATCACGCGGAATCACCCGGAGGGTGGCTTGGACCTTGTATTCCTGAGTCTCGTCGGAGTACAAGTCGGAAACTCGGCACTCGTACACCCCCTCGTCTTCCTTCCGCACCTTGGACAGACTAAGCCTGTGAGATATGGCGCTGCCCTGCACCCTCACAGTCTACAAAGAGAAACAGAAAAGGAGAAATTGCTACATATACAATATAACCTGTTGGTTTCAACAATAAATATGTCTATATCAAAGTAGACTAGGCCAGCCACTCATTAGACTACTGCCACATATGTATCACACGATGAGGGCATATGCGTTTGATAGCCGAAAGCCCTATTATCCAAAAATTCAGAGATTTAATGCTGCCTGTTGTTTGGCAAGTGTCGGAATATATTTCAAAACAAGATGAGGCTATATGTATATTCTAAAGGCGACATGATAATGGTGAGCCAGCCAGGTTGGAGACAACTGTACAAAATGGAGTCCTAAGTCTAGAAAAAAATGCTTGGAAAAATTCCCACCAGAGGCCTGGCCAGTTACCTCCATAACTTGTGCTAAATTATTGGCCTTCGGCCTTCATAGTGCCACTTGGCCATATCATGTGGCTAGCCTTGAATAACAAAATACACATTTTATTGCTTAAATGCATTATGGCACTTAACTGTGCAGCCATATCCAAATACTAAAAAAAGCGAACATTTGAAGAAATCAGATAGATATCTCCACTATGATGAAGTTTTAACGTGAATGCTTCAGCTGGACGTGGTCAGTGACAAAAGGAAACACTTACGCTTATCTTTGTGGCATCCTTTTGAGTGACCTGAAACCAGAAATGTGTCGAAGTGTTATGGTCAGCCAGAGACACAAGACTGCATAATACTCTCTTGTATAGCAATTACACGTTTGGATATGAGCCTCACCACAATGGAATTCCCTCTGTGCAGTTTTGCATCGCTTTCGACAGTGTAAAATAGTTTCTACAACTGCGCGCATTAGAATCAGCAGCATGGACAGCAACAGTTGCGCTGTTACCAAACGTGTCCCAAACAGCGTGCATTGACATCAGCACCTTGGACAGGGACTACTGGATTAGCTCTCAGCTGTCATAAATAGTCGTTTGTGTTTTCTAGTGCATGTTTAATGTGGTTAAATAACAGAGCAGAAACTACAGATGGGGTTGTTCAATGTCCATGAGTCGATTGCAACAGAGGCGCAGAGGGCGTAATCACATCACAGTTATCCAACAGCATTATGGAATATTCCAACACGGGCATTTCCGCCGCATGCATGAGAACTCTCCCTGGACTTATTTTAAAAGCCAACAAATGCTATTTGTATCATTAGTTGTGTCGTCCCCCCTCCCGCCCACCCCAATACACCCCCACCCTTCTTAATATAAATGGCCACACAGTGTTAATAATCTCCAGTATTTCCACTCGCATGCATTTAGATGGCAACATGTTGTAATAAAGTCCATAAAATAAATAGCGACATATGTCGTACATATGGCGATGCCATCATGAAATGATTGCACACAGCCGTAGCTGCCAGTGTCAATCACTTTTGGTGCAACTTCGAACATTTAAACAGACCCCCTCTCAGTAGCTGCCCGGGAGCAGCCCAACCTGCCTTCCCTGTCATGGGGACAGCATTACCTTGGCTCTGTTCGCAGGAGCGCTTATTTGCAGTTCGTGTACATGTTCTTTAGGTGTTGTCTCCTTTAGGTACCACCACTGGATCTCAAGCGAGAAGGGCGATGATCCGATGGCCCGAAAGGCGCACGGCATCTCAACATCTTCTCCCTCACTGACACTCGCATCTTTGGGCACTTCAGTAAATGTAGCTACCATTGGGAAGAGACAGCAGATATAATAGATTAAATGGTGGAATAACAAATGAACAAAGGTCTGAGATTACGTAGCCTCATGACAGACAACTGAAATGCGCTTTAGTGATATCCGTAACCAAATTGATCTTTATTCCGCAATACAATCATATTCAGGTTGCCATTCAATCTAAAATATCAGTTTATAATAGTATAAGACTTAAAATAGACAATGAAGCAATGACGCAAAGGTAGCCTACACAACTAGGCATATTAGCGTTATGTGACCCGTGCACTGTGAATTGAAATGACCATGGCTTTTGATATAACTTGTAACACAATAAATACAAGTATTTGGTCACCATGAAATTACTAATTAGTGTTGCTTTACGTGTTTTGAGAGATCATGTTCATTTAGCATTAGGTTTAGCATAACTGAGGAGATGTGGACATTATGTATAACTCCCGAAGCACAGTCTTGACATGTGTTCGTCTAATACTTTATTCCTATCAATCTATTCTCTCACCCATGTATCATTTAATCGACAACGTCATTAGATGTTTTTTCTTATAACGATCAAGTTACTGCAGCAGAATAATGCGCTTGACTTCAAATAATGACCGGGTCCGGTCCATATCACAACAGCTTGAAATCAAAAATCTAACGACAGGGGCTGTTCGTTTGACAGCATTTGTGTTGACCATCAATAGCACGGCATGCCACGATTGACAAAGTTAACTTACCATTTACACAGAAGAACAAGGGTGCGTTGAGAATTAAATAATAAAGGACGCCGTTGAGTCCTCGTTTTTCCATCTCATAGATAGGCTAGGGCAGTTAGATTAGAGAGCGCGTAAAGACGGTCATTTGACCACAAATGTATCTTTATAACATCAGCATTTCCATTTCCATGATGGGCAAGCGTTGGTCTCTGATCTGTTGGGTTATTTGTCTGCTTTTCCAAAGATTTAGGATATTTCACAAGATCCAAATAACGTACTCCAATATGTTTTCCTGCCAGCCAGGCGAAACACGTACAATCCAAAGGTGCGAACCAGAATACCCTCTCTTGATTAGTGAGAATGTTCTGCAGCTACTCTATATTCTGTTATTATCCCTTTATAACTGTGTGATTCCTTATTTCCTGATGTGCTTCAGGTCGAACCCAAACTTCTTCTCGGCTGAAAGAAACCTGCTCATTCTGCTTTCCACATGAAGGGAAGGTTTCCCGGGCACTTCTCCAAGACCCATTACATAACCATCCTTGTGTCCGCTCCCATAAAGAGGACCTGCCGAGGACGAGATTCCCGTGTTTTGTACTAAGACCTGGAGGATCAGTAGATAGTTCCCAGCTTCGCGAGCGGATCCCTTTGCTTTGTGTGCGAGTGCATATCAGCGAGGAGGCGCTTTAGCATTTCCAAACCCAATAACTTAGTGTGGCATGCGCGCGACGCCACGGATAGCCTGACTCGCGTTGAAGCCTAATCAACCCTTCCCTCAAATCAACGCGCGGCTCAACCTATGAGGACAATTCTCACAACCTGACGTCCAAACGAAATGTCAACCCTTAAAACATGTAGAATCAAGATGATTCATGCTGTTTTCTCTCCAAAATCAACAAGCCACCCTAAAATTAGCCATACAGTAAAAACAGCAGTGCTTTAGACAGCCTCCGGTATTATAACCACCGGGATAATCCGTATTCCCTAAAACAGACATTGTGGTAATTCGGATTAAAATCAATCTCACTATGATATTGAACCATTCAACAAAGTCTTGCTCCTATTTAATCATTTTGTGCTATTTGCTTGGAAAATAAATACGTAATTAAGTCAATGTCACCTAATACATGTCATAACGGTTTATGGTTTGATGATTGTGATGATTGGTGTGACCAGCCTGCTGTGACACACACACACACACACACACACACACACACACACACACACACACACACACACACACACACACACACACACACACACACACACACACATACACACACACCACCTATATGGAGTATGGACCATGGTGGATTGCCACCATTATTGCTTTAATCTAGGGTCTTTCTGAGATGCTTGGATGGTGCAGCAGACTGATCCCCTGGCTGAATCCTAAAACGGCTCTCACAGCTGCCAAGCTGCCAATAATGCATTGCTTGTTCACTGAATTCTTCCCATTAGCACTTCATCCAAAGCTAGTATAGAGTGCTAGAGTCAGAGAGAATTGGGAGAAGAGGACGTGAGAGCTAGAGAAAGGGTTGACTGTGGGAAATTATGACTTCCACTAGTTTTAACAGTAGCGCTCAATTCATTTTGAATAAAGAGTTATGCTGGAAGGTCCATTTCAGTTCTGATGGCCTCATTGTTTCCAGGAGCAGCATTGGTGCTGTCCCTTGACAATGAGTTAGTGTCAGGAGACTGACATTCTCTTTCCTTAACCAGAACCCCTCTACGTGCACTTACAGGCTCATAATATCATTTGCAGCAAGCCTTGTACACACACTTGTACTTGCACACAGATACTGTAGGTCAGGGGTATTAAACTCTTACCCTGTGGACAGTTACAGATGGTTTTCTGCTCTACCTGATAATTAATTACACCTACCTCGTGTACCAGGTCTAAATCAGTCCCTGATTAGAACAATAAAAACAAACAGTGGACCTGGCTTCGAGGTCTAGAGTTGAGTTTGAAGGCTGTAGACCATACTGCAGTTTGTGAGCATGCTCGTACTGTAAACTGCACCACGTACAAACTATAAAGTAAAAACATGTACTAGATGAATCAGGAAAAATATCTCTATTTAAAGCGCATGAATGCTATCCAATCAAGGTGCATTTTCAAACTGTGCTATTGATTACCTCCTTGTAAAACCTCTTTACATGGAACAGCAAGTCCCTGGTCTTATCTGACAGTGGAGAAATATCAATAGAAGAACACCCTGAGCTGAATAACAACGGGCAGCTTGAGTCGAGCAACTGATTCCACAAGATGGATCATGATCTTCAGCATTCCGAGCCCCCAGACTCCGAGAGATCCACACCATCAAAACCAGCCATTATGTACCACTGACCTCGAGTAAGACCTATTGATTGTTTCATCGACACCCATCATGGGCCAGAGGAGGAAGGAAGGCATTGCTCATGTGTTATGGGCATTGACCTCTCTGCATTTTCCCAAGTGGTATTTTCCCAACACCCAATTGGTTCATTTTCACAAATGAAACAAAACAGTCAATTCTATACTAATTCAGTATTTCTGTAAATGAGTAACGGTTCTCATGTATACAGGCTCCACTGGTTGCATCTGTGTGCTCATCAAAACATACCTCTTTGTAAGACTGCTTTTCATTCTTGGCCTATTAGAGCACATTGAGAGGAATTTGGCTGAATGAGATGTCATGTTCCCTCAAATGTGTTTAAAGAGACATAGCTGGTGACGTAGGTCTTAGCTCTGCCCGCATGCAGCCGTAAAAGTCAGGGAAGGCACTATATGAGGAGCCTGCTTGTGTCAGTCTCTTACATTTAGCCGAAAGATCATGTTTAGTAATTCATGACCTTACTGCATGGCTGGCTGTTGGTACTACAGTATGACGGGGAACGGTGTCTCGGTGTGACATAGAGGCTGCGTTCTGTCTTATTCATGATAAAAAAAACATATGATATTAATGTTACGCAGAAAATCCAGTCGTGCAGCTTCAGGCAACATGGGTGCATTCTCAATCTTGTTATTTGTGAATTTTACAGAAGATAGACCCTTTCCTGTTTTTTTTAAACCTGAGTTAACCCTACATTTGAATACCCTCGATTGAGGTATTGTTTTTGTCATTTGTTCCATCTCCATGCAGTTCCAGATCTGATTGTTTTATTTATTTATCATCATTATTATCATCATCATCATCATCATCATCATCGTCATCATCGTCATCGTCATCATCGTCATCATCCATTTGTAACATGCATTTGAAGGTTTTTTAATTTACTTACAAATATGAATATGATCTTGGACTTCTATTCGAAGACTCAACCAAAGGTTCTGGTAGGACGGTCATTACAATACTATTGTGCTGGCAATGTCCTCCAAGGTCAAGACCCTATATACGTACTTGCAAACAGTGTCCGCTATATGTAGTGGGTGTCATAAAAATGAACAAGTCGTGGCCTTGTATCTCTCTCTTGAATAGGCTTGTGTATCTTACTGGTTGTTTGGCGTTATATATTCTATCCCTGACCTCACCAAATTCAATTTCTTTACTTCATATTGGACAACACAATTCCCAGACAGAATCTGTCTCTCTTAGATTTCTTTGGAGTATGCTAGATTTGAGGACGAGTGAGAGAGAGAGAGAGAGAGAGGAGGAGGGGGGAGGGAGAGAGACAGATTTTGTCTGGGAATTGTGCTGTCCAATATGAAGTAAAGAAATTGAATTTATCTGCTTGTGTATATGTCTTCATAACACAAGATTTTTGTATACAGCTTTAAGGATTAGAAAGATAATAATCTTGGAGGATAACACATCACACCCCGACTGTTGACACACTATCAGTGGAAGGTGTCCTGTTCTCTTTGTTATGCAGAATTGAACAACCTCATTGCTTGTTTTAAATTGAGAGTACTTGTCACACCCTGACCATAGAGAGCCCTTTGTTCTCTATGGTGTGGTAGGTCAGGGCGTGACTAGGGGGTGTTCTAGTCAATGTATTTCTATGTTTGGGATTGAGTATGGTTCCCAATTAGAGGCAGCTGATTATCGTTGTCTCTAATTGGGGATCATGCTTAAGGTGTCCCTGTTCCCACCTGCTTTTGTGGGATAATGTTTGTGTAAGTGCTTGTTGCACTACGTTACTTCACATTTCTTTGCTTGTTTATTGTTGAGAAGGTTCACTTTTAATAAAGATGTGGAACTCCGATCACGCTGCGCCTTGGTCCGTCTCTCATAACAACCATGACAGAATATCCCACCAATGCAGGACCAAGCAGCGTGTTATGGAGGTTAAGGAGTTTTGGACATGGGAGGAAATCATGGGAGGATGTGAGACCATTCCTTGGAAGGAGACACCAAGGAAGGTGGAAGGACAGCAACGACGCCGGGGACTGCGGCCACAGAAACCCCAAGATGTTTTTTTTGGGGGGGGGGTGAAAGATACCGGAGAGAGGTGGTAGCGAGGAGTATGCTGCAGCGCAGGCGCGCTGAAGAGCGTGACACCAGTCCGGTGCCATCTGCGCCTGCTCCACGCACCAGGCCTCCAGTGCGCCTTCTCAGCCCGGTACGTCCTGTGCCGATTCCTTGCACTAACCCTGAAGTGCGTGTCATCAGTCCGGTGCCACCTGTACGGCTCCACGCACTAGGCCTCCAGTGCACATCCCCAGCCCGGAGCGTCCTGTACCGGCTCCACGCACTCGACCCGAGGAGCGCGTCATCATTCCAGGGCAACCTGCGCCGGTGCCCAGTCCAGTCACGGCGTCCAGTCCCACTCCAAGGCCAGAGCCTTCCTCTGTGCCGATGCCCAGTCCCGGTCATTGGCAGGAGCCTTCCTCTGCGCCAGTGCCCAGTCCAGTCACGGTGTCCAGTCCCGCTCCATGGCAGGAGCCTTCCTCTGCGCCGGTGCCCAGTCCAGTCACGGTGTCCAGTCCCGCTCCATGTCCGGAGCCTTCCTCTGCGCCGGTCCCCAGTCCAGCCACGGCGGCCAACCCAGCTCCATGCCCGGAGCCTTCCTCTGCGCCGGTGCCAAGTCCATGCACGGCGCCCAACCCAGCTCCATGGCCGGAGCCTTCCTCTGCGCCGGTGCCCAGTCCAGGCACGGCATCCAGTACCGCTCCAAGGCCGGAGCCTTCCTCCGTGCCGAAGCCCAGTCCAGGCACGGCGTTCAGCCCGGCGCCATGGCCGGATCCGGGGTCTGGGCGGGGGCTACGACCTGCACCGGAGCCGCCACCGACACTAGAGACCCCCCCCACCCTCCCCATTTGGTTTCAAGTTTTGCGGCTGGAGTCCGCACCTTGGGGGGTACTGTCACGCCCTGACAGTTGTAGGCCAGGGCGTGACTAGGGGGTGTTCTAGTCAATGCATTTCTATGTTTGGGATTGAGTATGGTTGTCACGCCCTGACCTTAGTTATCTTTGTTTTCTTTATTATTTTGGTTAGGTCAGGGTGTGACGAGGGTTGTTTGTTTTTTGTATTGTCTAGGGTTTTTTGTATGTCTAGGGGTTGTTGTATATCTAGGTGTTTATATGTCTATGGTTGCCTAGCAGCTGTTTATTGTTGTCTCTGATTGGGGACCATATTTAGGTAGCCATATTCCTTGGGTATTTCGTGGGTTATTGTATATGTATAGTTAGTTGCCTGTGTCAGCACTCGTTGTTCATAGCGTCACGTTCGTTTTATTGTTTTGGTTAGTTTAAGTGTTCTTCTTTCATTAAAAGAAGGATGTATTCTAATCACGCTGCGCTTTGGTCTCCTCACTATGACGAATGTGACAATCGTTGGCAGCTGATTATCGTTGTTACTAATTGGGGATCATACTTAAGGTATCCCTGTTCCAACCTGCTTTTGTGGGATATTGTTTGTGTAAGTGCTTGTTGCACTACGTTACTTCACGTTTCGTTGCTTGTTTATTGTTTTTGTTGGGAAGTTTCACTTTTAATAACGACGTGGAACTCCGATCACGTTGCGCCTTGGTCCGTCTCTCATAACAACCGTGACAGTACTCCTCTTCTTTATTGAAATAAAAAAAAACATATTCACACACAAAACAGCAAAGGCATTTCACTTTCTCAAACCCCCAGCTTCATTGAGACAAAGAGACCGGTGGATGTCAGTCGAGAGGAGAGATTGATGTATACCTGCAAGATACAGCGACTGTCACGATTCATTTGCATGTTTACAACTGAAGCATTTTTACAGCACTATCACAGTGGCTGGTTTCCATGTATTTACTGTACATAGCTCCACAGTCTGGATTTTGCCGAGATAAGACTAAACGAGTGTAACGGTTTTCTAGTGGTGATGAAGGAGAGTCGGACCAAACTGCAGCGTGTCGATTGAGATTCATGTTTAATCAAATAAAGAAACACGAACACTACACAAAACAATAAACGAAACCGAAACAGCCTATCTAGTGCAAACTAACCGAGAGTACACATAGGGCACTAAGGACAATCACCCACGACAAACTCAAAGAATATGGCTGCCTAAATATGGTTCCCAATCAGAGACAACGATAAGCATCTGCCTCTGATTGAGAACCACTCCAGACAGCCATAGACTTTGCTAGATAACCCACTAAGCTACAATCCCAATACCACCACCAAAACCCCAAGACAAACACACCACAATTACAAAAACCCCATGCCACACCCTGGCCTGACCAAATACATAAAGATAAACACAAAATACTTTGACCAGGGCGTGACAACGAGGAAGTCCATTCCTTGTAATGCAAATATTTTGATAGGGGGATGACTTTGAGATGCGACAAACTCAATATACTCCAAATACCAGCACAGTCAAGTCGACAGAGAAATCTCTTGAAATGGGAAAGAATGGAGACTCATTATTCGAATGAAGCCTTTTTACTAAACATAGGCCATTTTGAAATAGTGAGGAAAAAACATGTAATTAAAATTTTCATGAAATTAACTCTCCCTTTCTCTTCCTTGTTTATTCTGTTCCCTGGAATATGCCACAGGCTCCAGGAAAAAGATAACCCACCGAAGCCCCTTCGATTAGGTGGAAATGAACAAGTGACAGTTTTAATGCACAGGATGCCGTGGACTCGGGATAATGAAAGGTTTAGGTAGCGGGCAGTGCGGGTAAGGCACCCTTTCTCCCGGTGCACTCAGCAGGCCTCTTCACAGGCAGTAAATTACCGTGGTTAAGCATGGGGAGAGGCTCTGCCAGCACCCCGCTGTGCATCCCCTAATCACAGCAAACTACTGGAGGAAGGGGAACAAAAGCCCGCTGACATAACGACAGACTGAGGCGAGCGGAGGGAAAAAATTGTCCAGACTCTCATAAGTTTTAGAAATGAGTCATGAAGACATTGATCAAGTAGATAATGGAAGTTATTTTCATCATGACTGGGTAGGAGGGATGCTGGTATAGAATATTCAGTGTTTATGTGCTCTGACATAATCATGAGACTAAATATGGTATTCAAACACTTGCAGATAGTGGCTTTCTGTAGCACTTTCAGAAGTGTGGTTGGTAATGTATTATTTGGAAGCCGCATTCTGCAATTGATGGAATACAACACTAAGATTCAATGTTTTCCGAAGCCTTCATAATACAACGTTGTTTTTGACCTCTACGCTTGGGTCAATGTACTAAATACAGGCATGAAAAACCTTGAATGAGTTGTATTCATTCTCTTTAACGTGTTTGGCATTCAATTTGCTAGCGATTAAGCTAAAATCTGTAAATGTTGGGTTGGTAGTCGCAATCAAAAAAGTCGCAATCGCGTTACAGCACCATTTTTAAGAAATATTGACAACAGAAATACGAACCATCACCACTGCTTTTTCTCTTTATAGCTTGATATGGTATTTTAAAACATTATGTCGCACACCAGTTTCTGAAATTGCATCTTAAGTGGCTTTTAGTGCATCTCTTTTCAGAGAAGTAAGGCAAGCTTTTTGTCTAATGTCTTTATGTTCTCCTCCGCCTCTGTTTTCTGAGCGAGGGAACACATCCTGATATTTATTGTCAGTTGGAGAGTCCCTGATTACTACCATTTGTTCTCGGCATGGGGAAACAAAAACAGCAGGCTCCTCGTCGCTGCATTATACAAGGAGTTGTCACTCTGTTTAGCAGACTGTCTTTTCTTCCCTCTTCCTTTATCCCTTTCTCTTTCACACTATCCCACTTTTAACTATTTATCTCTGTCTTTGCACTCTTTTACCCCATCCATCTTTGCCTCACTTTATCTTCCGGTTCTAGTCAATCTCCTCACATACCCACGCATTCTTCTGTGGAAACTAGCACTCTCTCCCACCACTTTCTCCCTCAAACTATACTTCTCTGCAAGTTCAAAGTATCCACATAACTAACTGTATTCAAAGTGTTATGCCCACACTTAAATTGTTGTTGTTGTTCTAAGCGTGTTCTCAGCATATGATTTGTGTAGAGAGTACTGTGTTGTGCCACTAAGTTGGATTTTGAAGACTCCTGAGTCCCCAGTACTTCTTTGATCCTAGTCAGACAAGCCTCGTTGAGATTCAATATGTGAAATAGATTTGATTTGGTGCTTTATGTGATAGCTATGCAACCAGGAATTGAAACATGACCCGACCCACTGTGCCCTCTGCCTTCAATTGATAAATCACCCCTTACGGAGATAGTCTAACACTGTTGTGAAATGAGACACCCAAATGTACATATCTTTCGAGTGACATTGTTGTCCATGTCCTGTCTACTTTTCAGGCGGAACGAGATCTGAGAGGAAACTGCTGAGGAAATGTAAGGTCTTGAATTACATTCTCACAGATAAGGTCATCACTAGTTTGAACGGAAAGATGAAACTGCACTTTGAAGATGTTATCATAATGGCTAACTTAGTAGAGTTGAAGGTAGAATACCTGTATGCATAGATTGACAGGCGTTTTAGGTTTGCCCTTCTATGCTGGTGTAATTGATCAGTGATTTTGGGTTCTGCTAAGTGTTGAGGATCGGAACCGCTCAACGCTATAAAATCCCAAGTGACCAAACTAATGCTTTGTACCCTTCCACAAGGTTGTTTGCCAAAACCGCCTGAATCGGCAAAAATAACCCACCACCTCTGGCTAACAATACATCACGGCTAGGCCTCAATCTAGGATGTGTCCAATTTTGTATCTTCGACTACTGTGTCAATATATATATATATATATATATATATATATATATATATATATATATATATATATATATATATATAAAATATCCTGAGATTGTCCATGACAAGTCGTGAAAGAGGAAGGCGTATGAGAGAGCAGTAACAGGTTTGACTTGTAATAAGCAATGAATGCATATAGCTTTCCATGCATTACATCTCAATCTACACATCATGGCACATGACTCTTTGACTGTTATGACTCCATAGCCCCCAGTTGATGTGCAAAATAAACACAGGCACCAAAGACACTACTATTTACAATACTATACAAAGCTGACCCTCCTCCGCACTGTTTACTTGATATCTCATTGTTTTTGGAACCCTCCCAGTCTTGGTGAATCAAAAATGAGTCTTTCAGGCTTATGATCTTCCCGCTAAAGAATCATTGCCTTTTCATGTGTTTCCACTTGGGATAATGTGTTAGATCTTCAAAGCCTGGCCCTCATCTGCAGCTCAATACATAGACTTGAACCTTCCTCTAAGGCAAACCTATAATATTATCATGACAAAACCACACCACGGCCTCTCGGTGCCCCACGGTTTATTTGCATTTATATTGATGGCGGCAGGCCCCTGTGTAGCTTAACTTGGCACAAAGTATGATTCTAAAAACTGATCGGGGCAGCAGAGTAAGGATAAGACAAAATGTATGTATACGAAGATCAGTTATTAGCTCTCAAATACTGGGAATGGCTATCAATGCAAATAAATACATAACGTCAAGAATTACTACAGTGCCTTGCAAAAGTATTCACCCCCTTGGCGTTTTTCCTATTTTGTTGCATTACAACCTGTAATTTAAATATATATGGATTTGGATTTCATGTAACGGACACACACAAAATAGGCCAAATTGGTGAATTGAAATGAAAAAAATAACTTATTTAAAAAAATAGTGGAGCGTGCATGTGTATTCACCCCCTTTGCTATGAAGCCCCTAAATAAGATCTGGTACAACCAATTACCTTCAGAAGTCACATAATTAGTTAAATAAAGTCCACCTGTGTGCAATCTAAGTGTCACATGATCTGTCACACAATCTCCGGAAATATATACACCTGTTCTGAAAGGCCCCAGAGTCTGCAACACCACTAAGCAAAGGGCACCACCAAGCACGCAATACTATGAAGACCAAGGAGCTCTCCAAACAGTTCAGGGAAAAAGTTGTGGAGAAGTACAGATCAGGGTTGGGTTATAAAAAAATATTCAAAACTTTGAACATCCCACAGAGCATCATTAAGTCCATTATTTAAATAATGTAAAGAATATGGCACCACAACAAACCTGCCAAGAGAGGGCCACCCACCAAAACTCACGGAGCAGGTAAGGAGGGAATTAATCAGACAGGCAACAAAGAGACCGAAGATAACCCTGAAGGAGATTGGAGTATCTGTCCATAGGACCACTTTAAGCTGTACACTCCACAGAGCTGGGCTTTATGGAAGAGTGGCCAGAAAAAAAATAAGCAAACATGTTTGGTGTTCGCCAAAAGGCATGTGGGAGACTCCCCAAACATATGGAAGAATGTACTCTGGTCAGACGAGACTAAAATTTTGCTTTTTGGCCATCAAGAAAAACTCTGTCTGGCGCAAACCCAACACCTCCCATCACCCCAAGAATACATCCCCACAGTGAAGCATGGTGGTGGCAGCATCGTGCTGTGGGGATGTTGTTCATCGGCAGGGACTGGGAAGCTGGTCAGAATTTAAGGAATGATGGAGGGCACTAAATACAGGGACATTCTTGAGGGAAACCTGTTTCAGTTTACCAGAGATTTGAGACTGTGACTGAGTTTCACCTTCCAGCAGGACAATGACCCTAAGCATACTGCTAAAGCAACACTCGAGTGGTTTAAGGGGAAACATTAAAATGTCTTGGAATGGCCTAGTCAAAGCCCAGACCTCAATCCAATTGAGAATCTGTGGTATGACTTAAAGATTGTTGTACACCAGCGGAACCCATCCAACTTGAAGGAGCTGGAGCAGTTTTTCCTTGAAGAATGGGCAGAAATGCCAGTGGCTAGATGTGCCAAGCTTATAGAGACATACCCAAATTGGTGCAAAAAGTGGCTCTACAAAGTATTGACTTTTGGGGGAAGGGGGGTGAAAATTTATGCACGCTCAAATTTATTATTATTATTTTTTTAAACGTATTTCTTGTTTGTTTCACAATAAAATATATTTTGCATCTTCAAAGTGTTAGGCATGTTGTGTAAATCAAATGATATAAACCCCCCCAAATATCAATTTTAATTCCAGGTTGGAAGGCAATAAAATAGGACAAATTCCAAGGGGGGTGAATACTTTCGCAAGCCACTGTAGGCACCAGAGCAACGTTATCCACCTATTAGTTTCAGAAAGGAAAAAAACTAAACAAAAACCATAAAACTGTTTCACTCATTCTCTTAATCTTAATTGTACATTTGTTTTCCCTTTTATGTTGTTCCCTCTGAAAAAAACAAGGACCAAACAGACAGGTGGAAGCATTGCAGCAGTTCACCTGTGCAAATTGTGCCTCTGAGAGAAAGACAAACAAGAAGAGACACTTCACTAAATTATTTCCTTTGCCAAAAAAATTAAATCATAGACAAATTACAATGGCAAACATGCAGCAAGTAACACTCGAGGATATTGTGTTGATTGTTTGAGTTCAATACAACTGGACAAAAAGAGATACTGGTGAGAGAATGCCAAGTTTGATCTTGATTAGCCATATTTTCAATACGATTAACAGGGATCCCCTACAGTTGTGAGAGTTTCCCTGGTTCTCAGTTACTCAGAAATATCTCTAACAATATACATTGCTGAACAATAGTATATATTCACAATCATATACACAATATATACAAAAGTATGTGGACTTTTAAATTTGGCTTTAAATTTGGCTATTTCAGCCCCACCCGTTGCTGACAGGTGTATAAAATCGGGCACACAGCCATGCAATCTCCATAGACAAACATTGGCAGTAGAATGGCCTTACTGAAGAGCTCAGTGACATTCAATGTGGCACCGTCGTAGGATCTCACCTTCCCAACAAGTCAATTTTCTGCCTAGCTAGAGCTGTTCTGGTCAACTGTAAGTGCTGTTATTGTGAGGTGGAAACGTCTAGGAGCAACAACGGCTCAGCCGCAAAGTTGTAGGCCACACAAGCTCACAGAAAGGGACCGCCGAGTGCTGAAATAAGCAGTTTGTAAAAATAATTTGTCCTCGGTTACAACATTCACTAGTGAGTTCCAAACTGCCTCTGGAAGCAATGTCAGCAGAATAACTGTTAGTCTGGAGCTTCATAAAATGGGTTTCTATGGCAGAGCAGCCGGACACAAGCCTGAGATCACAATGCGCAATGTCAAGCGTTGGCTGAAGTGGTGTAAAGCTCACCGCCATTGGACTCTGGAGTAGTGGAAAAGCGTTATCTGGATTGATGAATCACGCTTCACCATCTGGCAGTCCAACGGACAAATCTTGCTTTGGCAGATGCCAGGAGAATGCTACCTGACCAAATGCAAATTATCCAACTGTAAAGTTTGGTGGAGGATGAATAATGGTCGGGGGCTGCTTTTCATGTTTCAGGCTCCTTAGTTCCAGTGAATGGAAATCTTAACACTACAGCATATAATGACATTTTAGGCGATTCTGTGCTTCCAACTTTGTTGCAAAAGTTTTGGGAAGGCCCTTTCCTGTTTCAGCATGACAATGCACCCTTGCACAAAGCGAAGTCCATACAGAAATGATTTGTCGAGATCGGTGTGGAAGAACTTGACTGGCACAGAGCCCTGACCACAACCCCATTGAATACATTTGGGATGAATTGGAATGCCGCCTGCGAGCCAGGCCTAATCGCCCAACATCAGTGCCTGACCTCACTAATGCTCTTGTGGCTGAATGGAAGCAAGTCCCCACAGCATTGTTCCAACATCTAGTGGAAAGCCTTCCCAGAAGAGTGGAGGCTGTTATAGCAGCAAAGGGGCGACCGATTCCATAGTAATGTCCATGATTTTGGAATGAGATGTTCAAGCAGGTGTCCACATACTTTTGGTCTTGTAGTGTAGGTTAGTGTGTGACATACTGTACACTAGATTACATTCTATATAGAGAGTAGTCAAAGGAAAAGATACATGCAGACTCTCTGCCAAAAGAGCTAAACCTTATCTGAACATTTCTACATTCATTAATCACACCAAAGCACAGAAAGGAGTATAGAATGGCAGCCTTTATTACCAAATGCTCTGCATTTCATTTCAGGCCTCATTACTTGATAGAGGCTACGGAGCCAATCCAGCAGTGCACCTTAGCGATTTGTATAGCTGTGACAGTGGGGTGGAGGTGGCTACCATGGGCACAGATTGATTGGCATATTTTCAATGTACATGAGAGACAAAGGGGATGGGGAAATCATCATACGTTTACATTGTGCTCTTTCTTCAGCTGAAACCTTGCTGATAAAATGTGACTCATATGTCCTTTCTCACTGAAATTATTCGCAGCTTTCCTACATTCATCAATAGAAATGGCCCTACCGTCTGCCATGCAGTTCTACCTTTGAGACAGATCCTAAAATAATTAAGCACAAGACCTTTTCAGACAGCGTAATCCCCCTTTCCCAAAAATGGGGACTAGCAAATGTGCAGTGTAGAGTGACACCAGCAAGTGTTCAGAGTAGTGTGTTGTGGGAACAGGAGAAGGAGGAAAAAAAGAGAGATGATGAAGACGAAGCAAACGTCTGCATGGTTCTGTTTGCACAAGTCATATTTATCTGAGTATTTCTAGCATTTTGCCTGCTTTAAAAGCAGAACATGACTCTTCAGTCTTCACCTGTCCTCTCCTCTCCTCCTTACTTTGCATCATTGAGAGAAGATGCCTTTGCCATGTCATCGTTACGTTGTCATCATTAGCAGGTTAAACGCACTCACAATTATGATTCTGGAGCCAGTCTCGCCACCAGCATTACTGATGGATTCTGTGAAATACTGAATTTGTCAATGGGATAAAAAAAAAATCTATAAAAGAATCATGCCAAAGATGATAACAGAAACAGGCAGGTTTCTCTGTGATATTTCTCATATCCAACTGTCTACATGACTCTATGGATGTGGGCCTGCCGTGTTAAAGCTCTCGCACGTCAGCAACTCTTAGTGACAGCTCACTGCACCTAGGAGGCCCCCTCATCATTAGGGAGACATGTAGGGCTTGTACCTTTTCTACCTCTATCGACATCTCTCTTTTCTGGTGGTTGTATGCCCATTCAGGGGGTACCCATGTGCAGTGAGTGGAGACTAAAATCCAATCAATGCCTCGCCTTGGGGTAACTTCAGATCTGACTGGATGTGCCAGTTGTGTTTATGCAATGGAAAGCTCTGGAATGTGACCATGTATTCACCTGTTCATGTAATGCTTCAAGTGAGGCATACTGTCCTACACGTATGTTCACGGAGTGTACAGAATATTAGGAACACTCTTTCCGTGACAGACTGTCCAGGTGAATCCAGGTGAAAGCTATGATCCATTATTGATCACTTGTTAAATCCACTTCAATCACTGTAGATGAAGGGGAGGAGGGGACAGGTTCAAAAATTATTTTTAAGCCTTGAGACAATTGAGACAGATTGTGTATGTGTACCATTCAGAAGGTGAATGAGCAAGACAACATATTTAAGTGCCTTTGAATGGGGTATGTTAGTAGGTGTCAGGTGCGCCGGTTTCTGTGTGTCAAGAACTGCAACGCTGCTGGGTTTTCATGCTCAACATTTTCATGTGTGTATCAACAACAGTCCACCACCCAAAGGACATCAAGGCAACTTGACATAACTGTGGTCAACATGGGCCAGCATCCCTGTGAAACGATTTTGATACCATGTAGAGTCCATGCCCTGCTGAATTGAAGTTGTTCTGAGGGCAAAAGGGGGAGGGGGATGCAAGTCAATATTAGGAAGGTGTTCCTACAAACCCCCCAAAATTCAATTTTAATTCCAGGTTGTAAGGCAACAAAATAGGAAAAATGCCAAGGGGGGTGAATACTTTCACCACCAACTGTGCATATGATGTTATAACAAATGGCAAAATGGGACAGCGTGTATTTGTGATTTACGAGTAACCACAGCAACATCATTCTACAGAGCTTGTGACAATGCACTTAAGAGTTAACTTGTTCTCTGTGAATAATCAGATGTGGTGGGACAGTCTGTCAACTCTTTGCTGGAAAGTTTGCCATGAAATATCAACTGAACATACATTGCACTCTGGGTAGCACTGGTCAATACAGATACTCTACCTGGCTCCAGCAACTGTTTTTATTTTTAATGTGTTTTACCTACCACCCTAGACCCATTTCAATTTGCTTACTGCCCCAATTGATCCACCACACTGCACACTGCCCTGTCCCATCTGGACAAGAGGCATTCCTATGTTAGAATGCTGTTCTTTAACTATAGCTCAGCGTTCAACACCATAGTACCCTCCAAGCTCATCATCTAGCTTGAGGACCTGGGTCTGAACCCCGCCATGTGCAACTGGGTCCTGGACTTCCTGACGGGTCGCACACAGGTGGTGAAGGTAGGAAACAACACCTCCTCTTCGGGAGGAGAGGCCCTGCAAGAGTAAGTGCTCAGCCCCCTCCTGTACTCCCTGTTCACCCATGCCTCCAACTCAATCATCAAGTTTGCAGATGACACAACATTAATAGGCTTGATTACCAACAACGATGAGACAGCCTACAGGTAGGAGGTGAGGGCTCTGATAATGTGGTGCCAGGAAAATAACCTCTCACGCAACATCAACAAAACTAAGGAGATGATCGTGGACTTCAGGAAACAGCAGAGGAAGCACCTCCCTATCCACATGGATGGGACCACAGTGGAAAAGGTGGAAAGCTTCAAGTTCCTCGGCGTATACATCAATGATAAACTGAAATGGTCCACTCACACAGACAGTGTGGTGAAGAAGACGCACCAGCACCTCTTCAACCTCAGGAGGATAAAGAAATGTGTCTTAACACCTAAAACCCTCACAAACCTTTACAGATGCACAATTGACAGCATCCTGTTGGGCTGTATCACCGCCTGGTACGGCAACAGCACCTCCCACAACCGCAAAGCTCTCCAGATGGTGGTGCGGTCTGCCCAACGCATTACCGGGGGCAAACTTCCTGCCCTCCTAGACACATAGAGCACCAGATGCCATAGGAATGCCAAAAAGATGATGAAGGACATCAACCACCCACTCCTCTATCATCCAGAAGGCAAGGTCAGTACAGGTGCATCAAAGCTGGGACCGAGAGACTGAAAAACAGCTTCTATCTCATCAGACTGCTAAACAGAGGCGGCTGCCTTATAGACATAGATTAGAAATCAATGGCCACTTTTAGAAATGGATCACTAGCCACTTTAACCTTTTCATGCGTGAGTTCCAACAATCTCTAACAGTTGCCCCAGCGTGAGTTTTCTATGCTCGTGATGTTTGAACGTTCTCTCCACTCCAGAATGTGATTGTTACACAGCAGTATATTGCCCTCAAACCAAGGCACTTAGCCTGTTTTTATTCATAGGCTGTTTCAACATCAATTTCAAATGATTTTCTAACAAGTTTTGAATTGAGGTGTGTTCCGCCTCCTCATTCATTCACATAAAAATAGTCCTTTTTTACTTCTGCGGACAATTCAATTTTAGGACATTCCTGACTCGGACAAAATTCCCCAAGCACTTCCCAATTGTTTGTGCTGTTCAAGTCTGCAGACATTTTGCGCATCTCCCGTCACAACAGGATAAGCACAAACGTGTTCACATTTTCCATCTGTTGCCCGCATCACAGTCATTGTTGTTTTCGTTACTAATAATAACTTTGGAAATGTGTGCGATTCTATCAAAGTAAGTGCCGTATTACGTTGTAATAGTTTCTGTATGTAATTTCTACTGATGCTTACTGTATGTATGGAGCATAATATATTTGTGTATATTCCTTATAACCATGGACACGTGAGGTAACGCTACTCATTTCATAACCTTTATGGTGTTATATTCAATAGTACTTATGTAGCTAGCTACAATCTTCTATTAGCTCTGTAAAACAATGCTAATCACATCAGAGGAGTATTAGCTTGTGTTGTATTTTGAAACTATCCTGGCCTTATGACTCCCAAATGGCGCAGCAGTCAAAGGCACAGCATCTTAGTACTAGAGGTGTCACTACAGACTCCCTGGTTCAAATCCAGGCTGCGTTTCTATCAAAGTAAGTGCCTTATTACGTTATAATAGTTTCTGTATGTTGTGTTATACCGTTTCTACTGTAGCTCACTGTGTGTATGGAGCATAATATATTTGTGTATATTTCTTATTACCGCAGACACGCAAGGTAACTGTCACACCCTGACCTTAGAGAGCCTTTTTTATGTCTCTTTTTGGTTTGGTCAGGGTGTGATTTGGGTGGGCATTCTATGTCCTTTATTTCTATGATTTGTGTTTCTATGTGTTGGCCGGGTATGGTTCTCAATCAGGGACAGCTGTCTATCGTTGTCTCTGATTGGGAATCATACCTAGGTAGCCCTTTTTCCCCTCATTCAGTGTGGGTAGTTAACTTTGTTTGTGGCACTTAGCACTGTAAGTGTCACGGTTGTTGCTGACATTTTTAAATAAAAGAAAATGTATGCTCACTTTGGTCCACTTCTTTCGATGGCCTTGACAGCAACGTTACTCATTTCATAACCTTTATGGTGTTATATTCAATCCTGCTTATGTAACTAGCTACATTCTTCCATTAGCTCTGTAAAACAATGCCAATTGCGTCAGAAGTATTAGGTTGTGTTTTATTTTGAAGCTACCCTGGCCTTTTGACTCCCAAGTGGCACAGCGGTCTATGACACTCCATCTCAGTGCTAGAGGCGTCACTACAGACACCCTGGTTCAAATCCAGGCTGTATCACAACCGGCTGTGATTGGGAGTCCCATACTGTGGCGCACAATTGGCCTAGCATTGTCTGAGTTTGACCAGGGTAGGCCGTAATTGTAAATAATAATTTGTTGTTAAATTACTTGCCTAGTTAAATGAAAAAAAACATATGACCATGGTTTGTTAATTTGGTCTATTTAGCATAGCTCTGTTCTGCCCTGCTTTGCCCTCTTGTGGAGCTCAAGGTTAGTTTCTTACTGTTGTAACTCATTTGTGATTTTGTCAATGCAATATTCTATTTTTACAGCAGTGTTTATTATGCTACTTCTTTGTAATATTGTTTTTATTGCAACAGTGCCTTGCGAAAGTAAGAGACTATCACAGTGCAGGTGCATTTATACGGAGACTTGATTACACACCAGTGGATTGTATTTATCATCATTAGTCATTTAGGTCAACATTGGATCATTCAGAGATCCTCACTGAACTTCTGGAGAGAGTTTGCTGCACTGAAAGTAAAGGGGCTGAATAATTTTGCACGCCCAATTTTTCAGTTTTTGATTTGTTAAAAAAGTTTGAAATATCCAATAAATGTCGTTCCACTTCATGATTGTGTCCCACTTGTTGTTGATTCTTCACAAAAAAATACAGTTTTATATCTTTATGTTTGAAGCCTGAAATGTGGCAAAAGGTCGCAAAGTTCAAGGGGGCCGAATACTTTCGCAAGGCACTGTATATCCTTAGATTGTATTCTAATGAATAATTCCTCTTTATTCTGTACTTTCAGAAACCACAAACAGTATTTGACAATATCATAACTGGAACTCGAGCGGGACATCTTTTGAGCTGAAGATTGAGGCCAGCTTTTGTATGCTAGCGTACACTCCTGAACAGTTTTACTGGAAGAAAACACAGCAAGAAAACACATAGGCCAATACAGTATGTAATATTGCAGCATTGGTGGTGGTTGGTTCAACCACTTGTTTAACTAGAGGGAAAAAAACTGAATATGCATAACCCATATTTAATATTCATGCAGTGACTGAACACCAACTGCATTTCCACCCCCCACCTCTAAAGGCATAGTATCATGGTAGGTCACCTGTCAAGTCACCTGTCAAGTCACCTGTCAGGTCAGTCAGTCACTAATTGCTGCAGATGTGCTCAATAATGCTTGAGCATATGATACTCCTCAAAGCATGGTGAAACACATAGAGGTGTGTCACAAGCTAAACACATGTATTTTGTCATCTTCCTCTGCTTACTTCTCCTGGTGCCAGACAGGCAGACTTTGCAGTGCCTCCGTGTGTGACTACCTTGAGCAGCAGTTTGAGGGACTTTGCAGGGAAAATGCCGTGCAGTGAGGCATAGGGGATTGTCCGCAGCAGCACTACCCTCAGTGGATGGGTTCTGTGGTGCTCCTCCAGCAGCTCTCTCATGAGGTTCTCTCTGTACTTTTGGTAGTTCGTTACTTTACCTATGAGGGAGTGGGGAGGATGAGGGAAGGCAGTGGGTAGGTGGGTGAGATATTGTCACTATAATTGCATAATGGATTTGTATGTGAACTGTACGTCCAATTCCAAAAATACCTTGTTCAGTAATCATCTCACCTGTTAGTTGATGGTGAACTATGTGACCGTTGAGGGCAGCGGTGTCGATCAGATGGAAAACTTTCCACAAAGCTGTTTATCATGTCCGCCTTATCCACTGCCCCCATTATGAGGTTATAGTCAAGCACACAGTCTGGGTGGATTTTTCTCTCTCCCGACAGGTGGTCCACCGTCTCGTTTGTCATGAAACTTTACTGCCAGCTGTTGACCGTCCTCCTTGAATTCCACCTCCCCTCTCCATCTTCCTGCATCCGAATGCCGGCATCCACTTCCTGTTTGACCTGACTGTGCCACAGGCCCCTGTGCTGTTGGAGAGCAGATGCTTCAAGAGTGTGAGACTGGTGTACCAATTGTCCACATAAAAAGTGTGTCCCTTGCCTAGATGAGGAGCCAGCATGGTCATCACCAAGGACCCGGACACTCCAAGCCCCTCATAATGTTGGATATCAGTGGTGGACTCTGTGTAAACTACAATATCCTGGACAAATCCTGTCTTCACATCGCACATGACAAAGAACTTGACCCCAAACCTGTGCCTTTTGGAGGGAATATATTGACGGAACACCAGCCTACCTTTCCATAACATCAACGCATAGGTCCTTGTATGGCACAAAGACCTGACCAAATGCTGATGTCAGGCTGATAAGAAGATTTCTTATTTTATGTAATGGGTCATTTAGGATGGCAGCAGCATTGTTGACAAAGTGTAGGCATCGCAGCAGAACTAAGAAGCGGTCTTGGGAAAAGAGGGTGGCAAAGAAGGGATTTGGAAACATAGGATCTGTGCTCCAGTATTCTCTTATGGAGTTCTTCTTTACTATCCCCATGAGGACTGTCACCAGGAAGTTATACATTTCACTAATTGTGGTTGTCCCCCCCCACTCCTGGCTCTCTCTTCTCCTGTAGCTCCAAGGCATAGCGATTGGTCTCTGCTCTTCTCTGTCAGAAACAACTTGAAGCACTCTCTCAGTTGTAAACTGCAAGGGGCGTAGTACTCCAGATTGGGACTCATCAAAGCAAACAGCAGGGCCAGGAGGGGTGAAATGGCTGACGGCCTTCCAGCTACCACAGAACTCCTGTACTTCATTCACTGTCTGTCTGCCTCCATCACCACCAGCATCTTCAAAGGGACCTGGGACTTCGTCAGTGGACAAGGGATCCTCAGTTTCAGGGTTCTCAATGGCTACAAGGTTGGGGGGCAGCCCCTCAAAGTGACTTTCAGAATCTGATTCCTGACTTTCATACTCAGACTCATTGTCAGAATTTTAAAAAATCTCCAGAATTTCCACATTTGTGAGTTGTCTCCTTTTGAAAGACATTGCTAATGCTACAGCTTATCTCAATAGCTACATACATAAACAACAACACTGAATGGCTCAGAGTGGGAGTGAGAGGTTACGTGATTGGCTGCCGGCACGCGTCACTTGTATCAATAAAACACTATCAGAAAATGTTTTGTGTGGTAATTATTTATATATTTACTGTTTTAGTCACGTTTTCAATTAACGGTGACAAATCATGCATTTCGATTCTTGCATAGATTGTAATGGGCACATTGTCATGAGAATTTTCAATCCCAATGATAATAACAATCAATCAATAGCTTTGACCAATCCCCAAGGTTTGTAAGACCATGAGTTTAATAATAATTAGTCAAAGACTCAGCTTATGCAAAAGGTGAGTACAGTTTATTCACGAGAACGTTCTGAAGTCCACAATACAAAGACATCCATTTTATAGTGGCGCACATACTTCCACAAAAACAGTAGATATCATAGGCACATACATACACACGAACAGTAGGTATCCTACACACATTCTGTATCACTAGCCAGCCGACAAAGATTACAGAGACCGGGAGAAGCACTCCCTGTCCTCCCCCAAGATTAGGGAGGCCGTGAGAAGTACTCCCTGCCCTCTCCCAAATCTCCCAGTGGCCCCTAGCCAAGGTCGGCACCAAATTTTGTTCAGACAGTCTGTGTTTAAGATACTGTAAAGACATCTTATACAGATATATTGTTTTACCCTAATTCTGACTAAAACTAGATACATGATTAATTATAATTTTACTGACTAAAACTACACACATCATTAATAATAATTGTATTATTCTAATCAATTTCAAACAATTACATGGTTTCATGGTGGAATATTCTAATCATTAATTTAAACATATTAATTCCATTAACACACATATTATGTGTGTAAAATACTTTTTTGAAAGTTGTACTGATTATGATGAGCTAAACTAATTCCAGCGGTGTGTGGAGCCATGTTTGTTGACATACAATGCATTCTGGGTTTCACGTAATCGTCTGTTGGACCCAAGATGTTATAACAAAATGAGGTGAGTAAGGGTTCACTCATGTTTTGAGGATTTCTGGAAATGAATGGTGGGATGTGAAAGATGGTAGATGACACACCCACTCCTTGAACATGAGAACAAACTCATCTTGTCTTCTCTTGTTATCTTTGTTTCTGCAAGGGAAAAAAAGCATGGCAGCGCACAGAAACTACCCATCGTCAGATTACTTTCGACTTCTAGAGAGTGTTTTACTCAATTATTAAGATCAATGGTGAGCTGACCCGTGATGTGATTAATTATAAATAGTAATAGCTATTAGCTAATTCATATTGTAGTTTGTCAGCCGAGAGTTCTACAAATATGACCGCTTGTGTTGTCATATTTCCTCAGTTAGCGCTAGGACAAATGTTGCCTACATTTTTCCGGTTTGGATGATTGTGTTATGCTGTAGATACTTGTGTGAATGTCTGAACATTGCATCCAAAAATAAACTGCTCACATTCTGGACATAACTTTGTAAGGACTGTGTTTGTGGAAAAAGTTTCTGAAAAAAGTGTGACCAACTCAAATGCTGATTGTTACGTCATTCAAAACTGGCCATTCTAATCAAGAGTTCAAAATAAGCGTTCTAATCACATCGGTGTGATCATATGCTACAGGGTCCACTGTAGAATGATCACACCCGAATAATGTTTCTGTATCTAGCATTACTCAACTCATATGTATAAACTGCACTCTACACTATTCTATGGTATCTTAGTCACTTTTACATTGTGCTTACATATTCTGGCGCCGGAGAGGAAGACATACGTTTTACGTGTCCCCAACCGTTTTTTTGTTCATTCATTTGCATTGTTTTTATCTGACTTTTTTTTGCTTTTTTGTACATAATGTTGTCGCTATCATCTCTTATGTCTGAAAATAACTTCTAGACATCAGGACTGCGATTAGCAGTCTAGCAGAATCCTTTTTTTCCTTTCACCACTGACGAGCCCGATGAGAAGAATATACTGCTTCCTCAGGAACAGGCCCAGATCCCCACGATTTGCATGAAGACGAGGCAGAGAAAAAGGGGCCAAAGGGCAGGCTGCCTTCTGAGAATTTGTAGGCGATCGAATAAACCCCCTACTTCCCTCCATTCTGCTAGAAAGCGTCTAATCTGACGAGCTACGCGGAAGATTAAACAACCAATT
Source organism: Oncorhynchus tshawytscha (assembly GCF_018296145.1). NCBI lineage: Eukaryota > Metazoa > Chordata > Actinopteri > Salmoniformes > Salmonidae > Oncorhynchus > Oncorhynchus tshawytscha. The sequence goes on from NC_056432.1 coordinate 56,912,683, forward strand.
CAACACTAAAATCTGTCAAATCTTATGCTTCACAGAGTCGTAGCTGAACGACAACACTATCAACATACAGCTGGCTGGTTACACGCTACACCGGCAGGATAGAACAGCGGCGTCTGGTAAGACAAGGGGCGGTGGACTATGTATTTCTCTAAATAACAGCTGGTGTACGATATCTAAGGAAGTCTTGAGCTATTGCTTGCCTGAGGTAGAATATCTCATGATAAGCTGTAGACCACAATATCTACCTAGAGAGTTTATCTCTATTTGTCATAGATGCTTACATACCACCACAGTGGCTGTCACTAAGAGAGCATTGAATGAGCTGTATTCCTCCATAAGGAAACGTTCACCCAGAGGTGGCGTTCCTAGTAGCTGGGGACTTTAATGCAGGCAAACTTAAATCCATTGTACCAAATTTCTATCAGCATGTTAAATGTGCAACCAGAGTGAAAAACACTCTGGACCACCTATACTCCACACACAGAGATGCATACAAAACTCTCTCTAGCCCTCCATATGGCAAATCTGACCATAATTGTATCCTCCCGATTCCTGCTTACAAGAAACATTTAAAGCAGGAAGCACCAGTGACACGAGCCTACCAGAGGAGCTAAACTACTTCTATGCTCACTTCGTGGCAAATATGCATGAGACCACCAAACATGCATGAGGCCACCAGCTGTTCTGGAAGACTGTGATCACACTCGCCGCAGCTGATGTGAGTAAGACCTTTAAACAGATCAACATTCACAAGGCCGCAGGGCCAGATGGATTACCAGGACGTGTACTGCGAGCATGCGCTGACCAACTGGCAAGTGTCTTCACTGACATTTTCAACCTCTCCCTTTCTGAGTCTGTAATACCAATTTGTTTCAAGCAGACCACCATAGTGCCTGTGCCAAAGATCACTAAAGTAACCTGCCTAAATGACTACCAACCCGTAGCACTCATGTCTGTAGCAATGAGGTGCTTAGAAAGACTGTCCATGGCTCACATCCACACCATTATCCCAGAAACCCTAGACCCACTCCAATTTGCATCCCGCCCCAACAGATCCACAGATGATGCAATCTCTATTGCACTCCACACTGCCTTATCCCACCTGGACAAAAGGAACACCTATGTGAGAATGCTATTCATTGACTACAGCTCAGCTATCAACACTGTAGTTCCCTCAAAGCTCATCAATAAGCTAAGGACCCTGGGACTAAACACCTCCCTCTGGAACTGAATCCTGGACTTCCTGACGGGCCGCCCCCAGGTGGTAAGGGTAGGTAAGAACACACCCGCCACGCTGATCCTCAATACAGGGGCCCCTAAAGGGTGCGTGCTCACTCCCCTCCTGTTCTCCCTGTTCACTCATGACTGCACGGCCAGGCACGACTGCAACACCATCATTACATTTGCAGATGACACAACAGTGGTAGGTCTGATCACCTACTACGACAAGACAGCCTATAGGGAGGAGGTCAGATACCTGGCCGTGTGGTGCCAGGATGACAACCTCTCCCTCAACGTGATCAAGACAAAGGAGATGATTGTGGACTACAGGAAAAAGAGGACCGAGCACGCCCCCATTCTCATCAATGGGGCTGCAGTGGAGCAGGTTGAGAGCTTCAAGTTCCTTGGTGTCCACATCACCAACAAACTAACATAGTCCAAGCACACCAAGACAGTTGTGAAGAGGAGACAATGAAACCTATTCCCCCTTGGGAGACTGAAAAGATTTGGCATGGGTCCTCAGATCCTCAAAAGGTTCTACATCGAATCAAACGGCTACCCAGACTATTTGCATTGCCCCCCCCCCCTCTTTACACCTCTGCCACTCTCTGACGTTGTCATCTAAGCATAGTCACTTCAATAACTCTACCTACATGTACATACTACCTCAACTAACCCCTGCACATTGACTCTGTACCTGTACCCCCCTGTACATAGTCTCGCTATTGTTTTTTACTGATGCTCTTTAATTACTTGTTATTTTTTGAAACTGCATTGTTGGTTGGGGGCTCGTAAGTAAGCATTTCACTGTAAAGTCTACACCTGTTGTATTCGGAGCATGTGACTCATACAATTGGATTTGATCATATTTATATACTGTATTGTATTCTATACTACACCACTGACTAAACTGATTAAACAGCCATCTCCAGCTAATCAGAGGCTGCTGCCTTTAGACATAGATTAGAAATCACTGGCCACTTTAATGAAATGAAACACTAGCCACTTCAATAATGTCTCCGTATCTTGCATTACTCACCTCTTATGTATAATCTGTACTCTATACTCTTCTACTGTATCTTAGTCACTTTAATTGTGTATAAATATTGCATGACCCGTCTCATATGAACAGTTGAATTTGGAAGTTTACAAGTAGAAACACCATGGGACCACGCAGCTGTCATACCCCTCAGGAAGGAGACACTTTCTGTCTCCTAGAGATTAATGTACTTTGGTGTGAAAAGTGCAAATCAATCCCAGAACAACAGCAAAGGACCTTGTGAAGATGCTGGAGGAAACAGGTACAAAAGTATCTATATCCACAGTAGAATCATCAAATCAAATCAAATGTATTTATATAGCCCTTCGTACATCAGCTGATATCTCAAAGTGCTGTACAGAAACCCAGCCTAAAACCCCAAACAGCAAGCAATGCAGGTGTAGAAGAAAGGAAAAACTCCCTAGAAAGGCCAAAACCTAGGAAGAAACCTAGAGAGGAACCAGGCTATGTGGGGTGGCCAGTCCTCTTCTGGCTGTGCCTGGTGGAGATTATAACAGAACATGGCCAAGATGTTCAAATGTTCAGAAATGACCAGCATGGTCGTATAATAATAAGGCAGAACAGTTGAAACTGGAGCAGCAGCATGGTCAGGTGGACTGGGGACAGCAAGGAGTCATCATGTCAGGTAGTCCTGGGGCATGGTCCTAGGGCTCAGGTCCTCCGAGAGAGAGAAAGAAAGAGAGAATTAGAGAGAGCATATGTGGGGTGGCCAGTCCTCTTCTGGCTGTGCCGGGTGGAGATTATAACAGAACATGGCCAAGATGTTCAAATGTTCAAATGAAACGAATCCTATATCAACATAACCTGAAAGGCCGCTCAGCAGGAAAAAGCCACTGCTCCTAAACCGCCATAAAGAAGTCGGACTATGGTCTGCAACTGCACATGGGGACAAAGATCGTACTTTTTGGAGAAATGTCCTCTGGTCTGATGAAACAAAAATAGAACTGTTTGGCCATAATGATCATCGTTATGTTTAAAGGTAAAAGGGGGAGGCTTGCAAGCCGAAGAACACCATCCCAACCGTGAAGCAAGGGGGTGGCATCATCATGTTGCGGGGGTGCTTTGCTGCAGGAGGGACAGGTGTACTTCACAAAATAGATGGGGCAGGCAAGAGGGGGAGATGCCAATTATGCCCCCAAAGAAGGACTGTAAAACTAATAATATGCGATTGAATGATTGATGTTCTTCACATTTTTGTTTTGTATCTATTATCTTATTTTATTCTTATTTATTGTTGTTGTTTATACACCTTGTGAGTGGGAGCAATGGTTCAAGAAATGGGAGAAGATTATTATTTTGTAGTTGAATTCCTCATTGTACAGTACAATGTACAAGAATATATCACCATGTTGCCAAAAAAGTTCAAGACTGTAATTGTTTCCATTCAATAAAATACATTCAAACTACTTTATGCACATTTCTGCTACTTTCTTAGTCTATACAAGTGCTATCTCTTGCTTAAAAATGTATGGTTACACCTATGCAGTAACTTTAGCAATAATAATAATAATATTAAACCTCTACTTTAGTAAAGAAAACAATTATGACAGGTGTGTTGTAATAAAAATGAGGGTGTTCACTGATTAAATGCAGTCTTTCTGCATTGTGAAGAGGGAAACCCCAGATTTTCACAAAGTTTGTGATGAATGACAGGGTTTCCTTTATGCAAAATAGATTTTGGGTTTAAAATTCAATTAAGCTGCTTTATTTTAGGTGTTTAGTGAATGCAGGACATTTTTTACACTTAGGGAAAAGGGAGTACACAAAATCTTAAGACTACAGAAGATTTGAATAATCCTTTGATGATACAGTGGTATCAATACATCTTCAGAAAATACAGAAATGTCAATGGTGGAGGTGTTTCCGTTTATATTCAGAACCAGTTTCCTGTAAAGCTTGGAGAGGATCTCATGTTAAATACTGTTGAAGTAAAATGGCTACATGTTCATCTTCCTCACATAAAGCCCATTATTGTGGGAAGAGGCTGTAGACCACCAAGTGCTAACAATCAGTATCTGGATAACATGTGTGAAATGATTGACAATGTATGTGATATCAGCAGAGAGGTATATTTTCTGGGTGATTTAAATATTGACTAGCTTTCATCAAGCTGCCCATTCAAGAAAAAGCTTCATACTGTAACTAGTGCCTCTAATCTGGTTCAGGTTATAAGTCAACCTAGTTACAAACACCACAGGAATGAAATCATCAACATGCATTTCCTAGCCACCGTTCGTCTACACCTGCATTGCTTGCAGTTTGGGGTTTTAGGCTGGGTTTCTGTACAGCACTTTGATATATCAATTGATGTAAGAAGGGCTTTATAAATACATTTGATTTGATTTATTGATCACATCTTTGCTAATGCTGCAGAAATTAGCTTGAAAGCAGGATCCAAATCCATTGGATATAGTGATCACAATATAGCAGGCATATCTAGGAAAACCAAAGTTCAAAAGGCTGGGCCTTATATAGTGTGTAAGAGTTCATACAATGCATTTTGTAGTGCTTCTCATGTTGTTGATGTAAAGAATATTTGTTGGTCTGTGGTGTGTAATGAGGAGCAACCAAACGCTGCACATTTATAAAATTGCTTATTCCAATTACTAATAAGCATTAAGAAAATGACTGAAAAAAACTTTAAATCCACATGGAATTGAAAAATTGTATGCTAGAGGAATGGCAAATAAGTGTGGCTGCACAATCGATTTGGCAAATGTACAGCAAAAAGTGAAATCGTGACTAAACTGAATAAAAGGAAGAAGAAACTATACTATGAAAAAAATATATAAATTATATAAAGAATGATCGTAAAAATCTATGGAGCACCTTAAGTACAAATTTGGGCAAAAAGGCTAACTTAGCTCCGAATGAGATGGCTCATTCATCACAAAACCCACTGATATTGGCAATTACTTTAAAGATTTTTTTTCATTGGCAAGATTATCAAATTAAGGCATTTATGAAAGACAATCTTTGTCATTTTGAATTCCGTAAAGTGAGTGGGGTAGAGTTGTATAAATTATTGTTGTCTATCAACAATGGCAAGCCACCTGGGTCTGACAACTTGGATGTAAAATTACTGAGGATGATAACGGACGATATTGCCACTTATTATTTGCCATCTCTTCAATCTAAGCCTACTGGAAAGTATGTGCCCTTAGGCCTGTAGGGAAGCAAAATTAATTCCGGCACCCAAGAATTGTAAAGCCCGCTTTACTGGCTCAAATAGAAGACAGATCATCCTGTTACCAACCCTTAGTAAACTTTTGGAGAAATTGTGTTTGATCAGATACAATGCTATTTTACTGTAAACAAATTGATAACAGACTTTCAGCACGCTTATTAATATATTTTGATTTAACCTTTACACAATCCAGGTAGAATCAGCAATTCCCCAGGGCAGCTGTCTAGGCCCCTTACTTTTTTTGAATATTTACTAACGACATGCCTTTGACCTTGAGTAAAGCCAGTGTGTCTATGTATGCGAATGACTCAACACTATACACTTTTAGTTCAAAAACTAAAAGCATTGTACTTGGGACAAATCATACACTAAACCCTAAAACTCAACCAAATCTTGGAATAAATCATGTAGAAATTGAGCAAGTTGAGGTGACTAAATTGCTTGGAGTAACCCTGGATTGTAAACTGTCATGGTCAAAACATGTTAATACAACAGATAGGGAGAAGTCTATCCATACTAAAGCACTGCTCTGCCTTTTTAAAAACACTATGAACAAAGCTCTAGTTTTGTCCCACCTGGACTACTGTTCAGTTGTGTGGTCAGGTGCCACAAAGAGGGAGCTTGGAAAATTACAATTGGCTCAGAACAGGGCAGCATGGCTGGCCCTTAAATGTACATGGAGAGCTAACATTAATAATATATATGTAAATCTTTC